>NW_027043021.1:748828-1065742 GCF_036013475.1 Columba livia
GGCCCAAAGTGAATTCTACTGCCTGGTTAGGGAGATGCACGTGCCACCGGTCCCAAAGCATCACTCTGGGTATCCATCATAGCTGGCCATTACCTCTCAGCTGCTGCACCAGCCAAACCTTTCTGGAACAGCAAACTCTCAGAATCTGCTCCAGGTCTGTAAGAGTCGGTCCAAAACCAGTATCTGCGTTAACATCGCCACCAAGAACAGGCTGACAGTGACTCAAAGAGAGGCCTGAGGAGAAGCACTGTGTTGCACAGGTGTCTCCAACCTGGAAGGCTACTGCTAACAATGGCTGCTGTGTGGAGTTTGCCTGCTGCTTCAGCCAAGCTAGCCCCCACCTCCTAAAAGGGATTGTTAGGTGGGTCTCTCTGACCCAGGGACAATCGCTGCCGTCCAGAAGATGGATTCTTGCCTGCAGCCTCAGTCACACCTTGTCCCCCACCTGCTCCCTCGAACAAAGGACAACAAAAAAGAGCATGCCCAGAAGCTCGCCAAGGGTCCTGAGGCCACCCAATGGACCAGAGAGATACCCCTGAATGCAGGCCACGCAGGCGCAGACAAGCGCTGGCAAGAGAGGCGAAGACTTTTCAAGCCTGCGCAGTTAAGCCCAGATTGAGAAACAAAGGTGGAGATTGTCCTGAAACAATGGGAGCGAGGGGGATGAAGAAGTATAAAGATGGTTCCTGACTGGACGTCATTGAGATCTCCCCAACAGAGGATCCCAAAACACCATGGAGGACCGGCAGGACTCCACGGGACTGGACACCAGAGGGACGCCTTTGGAGCTCACCTGCTGATAAACCAGTCCTCATTCCCATCTTTTCCTTCTTCTTTCCCTGTTTCTTTTTCCTTTCCTGTTTTCTTACTCTCGCTATCACGTGCCGCTTTACGGGCAAAATAATAAAGTAACACTGTTTGATTGTATTCTAAGCCCTTGGCATTTCAGATGCCTTAATTTTGTGCTTCAAGAAGAATGTAAATGAACCATCATGAGTCCATCACTGAGTGGACCCCAACAAGGTCCTTGCAAGCTCTCAATCTCCTTTTGCTCCCCTAGCACACTTCTTCCCCCCTCCATGCAGTTTGGTTTCGGCCTAGGGAGCAGACAAATCCTTGGAAAAAGTAAGCATTCTTTTCATGTCCTATGTCAGCACGGGAAAAGAAGAAAATCCCAAAGTCTCAACATCTACACCGCCCTAAGTGGAAGGCCAACGTGTCCCCACCATCCACCAGCATGATCTACCACTAGTTCATATATGACTCAGTGATTTTGAGAGAGGTAGAAGAAAACAGGCACCAAAAATTAGAAAAAAAGTCTGAAAGCTTAAGACAAAACAGCACTTCTTTAGAAGGAGATGATTGGCTCGAAGAGGGATGGGGTTGTAGCTGAGCTTGTCCCAGTCAGGCAGCATTCTAAAACCAATGAGGACCAGGTGGCCTCCTATGCCTATAGTGAGAAACTGATGTGCTTTGCTCGCTCCCTGAAATGCTTGTACACCAATGCGCGCAGCATGGGGAATAAGCAGGTGGAGTTAGGATCCTATGTTCGGTCGGGAGATTATGATCTGGTGGCAATTACAGAAACATGGTGGGACAGTCCATATGACCGGAATGTGGTCATGGATGGCTATGCCCTTTTCGGGAAAGACAGGCCAGCCAGGCGTGGTGGTGGAGTTGCTCTCTATGTGAGAGAGCAACCACAATGTACTAAATTCTGCCCAGGAGTGGATGACGAGCGAATTGAGAGTGTATGGGTCAGGATCAAGGGGCAGGCTGGCAGGGGTGACACTGTTGTGGGCGTCTGTTACAGGCCACCAGATCAGGCTAAGGAAGTTGATGAGGCCTTCTATGGGCAGCTGAGAGTGGCCTCACAGTCACAGGCCCTGGTTGTTGTGGGTGATTTTAACTTTCCTGATGTTTGCTGGAAGGACCATTCAGCCAGCCAGCCACAGTCCAGGAGGTTCCTCCAGTGCATTGGTGATAACTTCCTCATGCAGATGGTGGAGGAGCCGACTAGGAGAGGTGCACTGCTGGATCTCATCCTCACTAACAAGGAGGGTCTGGTCGAAGCAGTAAAGGTTGAGGGCTGCCTGGGTTGCAGTGACCATGAGATGGTGGAGTTCAGCATCTTGTGTGGCAGGAACAGAATAGCAAGCAGAATTACAACCCTGGACTTTAGCAGGGCTAACTTTGGCCTTTTCAAGCAATTGCTGGGGGAAATCCCATGGGCAAGACTGCTTGAAGGAAAAGGGGCCCAAGATAGCTGGATTGCATTCAGATATTGCTTCTTCCACGCTCAGGATCAGAGCATCCCCACACGTAGGAAGTCAAGGAAGGGAGCCAGGAGGCCTGCGTGGTTGAATAGGGATCTGTTGGGTATGCTCAAGCAGAAGAGGGGAGTTTACAGGTCACGGAAGCAGGGGCTGGCCACTGGGGAAGAATATAAGGCTGCTGTTAGAGGATGTAGGAAGGCAGCTAGGATAGCCAAGGCCTCCTTAGAATTACAGCTGGTGAGAGGGGTCAAGGACAGCAAAAAGAACTTTTTCAAATGCATAGCAGATAAAACTAATACCAGAGGCAATGTAGGCCCACTGATGAATGGGGTGGGTGCCCTGGTGGCAGAAGGTACAGAGAAGGCAGAATTACTGAATGCCTTCTTTGTCTCTGTCTACTCTGCCGGAGGCTGTCCTGGGGAGCCCTGTACCCCTGAGACACCGGATGAAGCCAGGTCAATGGAGGAGTTTGCTTTAGTCGGTGAGGACTGGGTTAGAGGCAATGAAATAGTCTGGACATCCATAAATCAATGGGTCCAGATGGGATGCATCAGCGGGTGCTGAGGGAGCTGGCTGAAGTCATTGCTGGACCACTCTCCAACATCTTTGCCAAGTCTTGGGAAACGGGGGAGGTGCCCAAGGATTGGAGGAAAGCAAATGTCACTCCGGTCTTCAAAAAGGGCAAGAAGGAGGACCCGGGTAATTATAGACCGGTCAGCCTCACCTCTGTCCCTGGGAAAGTAATGGAACAGCTTATCCTTGGTGCCATCCCAAGGCATATCAAGGATAAGAGGGTTATTAGGGGGAGTCAGCATGGCTTTGCCAAGGGTAAGTCATGCTTGACCAACCTCATAGCCTTTTATGAGAATGTAACAAGTTGGATGGATGATGGCAGAGCGGTGGATGTGGTCTACCTTGACTTCAGTAAAGCCTTTGACACAGTCTCCCACAGCATCCTCACAGCTAAGTTGAGGAGGTGTGGTCTAGACAATAGAGTAGTGAGGTGGGTTGCAAACTGGCTTAAGGAGAGAAGCCAGAGAGTGGTAGTCAATGGTGCGGAGTCTAGTTGGAGGCCAGTATCTAGTGGAGTGCCTCAGGGGTCAGTACTGGGGCCAATATTATTCAATATATTCATTAACGATTTAGACGAGGGAATAGAGTGTACTATCAGCAAGTTTGCTGATGACACTAAGCTGGGAGGAGTGGCTGACATGCCAGAAGGCTGTGCTGCCATCCAGCGGGACCTGGACAGGCTGGAGAGTTGGGCGGGGAATAACCTAATGAAATTTAACAAGGGAAAGTGTAGAGTCCTGCATCTGGGCAGGAACAACCCCAGGTTCCAGTATAGGTTGGGAAATTACATATTAGAGAGCACTGTAGAGGAAAGGGACCTGGGGGTCCTGGTGGACAGCAGGATGACCATGAGACAGCACTGTGCCCTTGTGGCAAGGAAGGCCAATGGCATCCTGGGGTGTATTACAAGGGGCGTGGTTAGTAGATCGAGAGCGGTCCTCCTTCCCCTCTACTCTGCCCTGGTGAGACCCCATCTGGAATATTGTGTCCAGTTCTAGGCCCCTCAGTTCTAGAAGGACAGGGAACTGCTGGAGAGGGTCCAGAGTAGGGCAACGAAGATGATTAAGGGAGTGGAGCACCTCCCTTATGAAGAAAGGCTGAGGGAGCTGGGTCTCGTTAGTTTGGATAAGAGGAGACTAAGGGGGGACCATATTAATGTTTATAAATATATAAAGGGTGAGTGCCATGAGGATGGAGCCAGGCTCTTCTCGGTGGCAAACAATGATAGGAAAAGGGGTAATGGGATCAGGCTGGAACATAAGAGGTTCCACTTAAATTTGAGAAAAAACTTCTCAGTAAGGGTGACAGAGCACTGGAACAGGCTGCCAAGGGAGGTTGTGGAGTCTCCTTCTCTGGAGACATTCAAAACCCTCCTGGACATGTTCCTGTGCGACCTCACCTAGGCATTCCTGCTCCAGCAGGGGGATTGGACTACATGATCTTTTGAGGTCCGTTCCAATCCCAAACATACTATGATACTGTGATACTGTGATCCCTGCACCAAACAACCATGACTCAGCCTAAGGAGATCTGCAGCTTATTTTTTTGTACTGCCAGCAGATTGTGGAAGTACAGTATAAAAACCATCCTTATGGAGAGATCTTCGTATTTTAGGCTTAGTCTAAGTGTCTCAAGTAGCTGGAGTTTTTGCTTGGGCCTAATCCATAAGGTCTTATGGCTTTCCTCCTCGTCTGAAGACGAATGTGCTAGAAACTATAAAGCAAAAAAATTTTCTGCAGCCTAGCCTTGCCATGCCTGTCCTTGCCTGTCGTTGCCTGTCCTTGCCTTGCCTTATTTCCTTCTCATCCTGTTTTCGGTCCCATCCTCTCTCACTAACCCCTCATCTGGCTGCATGTCTCTTCTTTCCTTTTCTCTCACTCTCCTGCTTCCTGCCTCTTTCCTTTCAATTCCTCCATCTCACTCCTGCAGCCCAACACTACTTCTTATTCTTCCTTCCCTTTCTCCTGCTCCCTTCGCTTTCTCCCTCTGTCCCATGTCTTTCTTACCGACTTGTCTGTTGGAGACTTTGGGCCACTTTGGCCCCAAGTCTGGGCATGGTTTGACCAGTTTTCAGAGGCCTGGCTGGTGACAGCAGGGACAGCAGGCAGTGACAGGCCCGGGGCTGACAGGTTCCCCCTCCCCTAGGGGGCGCTCGGCTGCCACACGCAGCTGACATAGAACCTTTGTCACAATGCCCGCTACCGTGGCGAGGATGCGGTGACTCTGCAGGTGACAGGGACACTGCAGGACTTGGTGTCAGCTCAGCAATTTCTCACTTCCCCAAAAAGCGGAATTCTGCAAATTGCTGCCTTTGCTCTTGAAATTCTGCCATCAGGTGAGTGTTTTGGTGTAATACACTGGAAACCAGAGCAGAAATGGTGAAATATTCCCATGATATGCATGATCCCTGCACCAAAACACCATGACTCAGCCTAAGGAGATCTGCAGCTTGTTTTTTTGTACTGCCAGCAGATTGTGGAAGTACAGTATAAAAACCATCCTTATGGAGAGATCTTCGTATTTTCGGCTTAGTCTAGGTTTCTCAAATAGCTGGGGTTTTTGCTTGGGCCTAATCCATAAGGTCTTATGGCTGTCCTCCTCGTCTGAAGACGAATGTGCTAGAAACTATAAATCAAAAAATGTCCTGCAGCGTAGCCTTGCTTTGCCTGTCCTTGCCTGCCTTATTTCCTTCTCATCCTGTTCTCTGTCCCATTCTCTCTCACTAACCCCTCGTCTGGCTGCATGTTTCTTCTTTCTTTCCTTTTCTCTCACTCTCCTGCTTCCTGCCTCTTTTCTTTCAATTCCTCCATCTTACTCCTGCAGCCCAACATTACTTTTTATTCTTCATTCCCTCTCTCCTGCTCCCTTCGCTTTCTCCCTCTATCCCATGTCTTTCATACCGACTTGTCTGTTGGAGACTTTGGGCCACTTTGGCCCCAGGACTGTGCATGGTTTGACCAGTTTTCAGAGGCCCTGCTGGTGACAGCAGGGACAGCAGGCAGTGACAGGCCCGGGGCTGACAGGCTCCCCCTCCCCTAGAGGGCACACGGGTGCCACACGCAGCTGACATAGAACCGTTGTCACAATGCCCGCTACCGTGGCAAGGATGCGGTGACTCTGTACACACTGTCCAGGGGTGTTTGTGACACACACGATGTCCAATGGGGTTTCTGACACAGAGACTCTCCAGGGGTGTTTGTGACACACACGCTGTCCCATAGGATTTGTGACACTCACATGCTATCCAGAGGGGTTTGTGACACATACACTTTCCAACGGGGTTTGTGACGCACACAGTCTGTCACGGGCTTGTGACACGCACACTGTCCAATGGGGTTTGTGACACTCTCGAGGGTTAAGATTGCGGGTGACAATAAAACCCTGGCAGATGTATTGTTAAGCCCCTCTTCCCAACCCCCCACTTCCCCCTCCCTCTTCCCCCTTTCCACTAAGGAGAGGCGATCGGGAGGAAAAGAAGGACAGAGTGAAGAGATTTGGAAAATATTAAAGATGTTTTACTAATGCTACTAATAAGAATAGAGAAAATAATACAAAATATACAAAACCAATCTTGAAAGTCTCAACAACTGCAGAGCCGGCACCCAAAGTCCTGGATTAGACTCTGCAGCCAATCAGAGCTGGATTCAGTCTCTCACTAGGCCTCAGTTCGCAGGGATGACTAGTAAGGTCCTCTTCTAATGTCGGCCATAAGCAGAAGGGAAAAGGGACAATGGGACGAGATCCTCGTGATCTCCCACTTTTATATGAAGTATTCACATGAATGGAGTGTTATACACAGTTGGTCAGTTTCTTGGTCACTTGCTTCTCGTCGCCCCTCTCGCGAGATATCCATCCCTGCTTATCAATAGGTTTGCATTCCATTGCTAGGTTTACCAAAACATGTGTCTGGTTGTCCAGGAAAATGCAGTTAATATGAAGGCTTTAGGTGACAGGCAAATTCACTAAAAGAGAAACTTGTTTTTAACAAAACCAGGACATTCCACCCCTTATAATATGCCATTCACTGAATGCTTAAACCTTATCAATACAATCTATCAATACAATCTAATTAATCACTACTACTATATATATATATACATATGTACATATATACACAGGACTAATTAATCAGTGGACCATCCTTTAAAAAGTTCATTAAGTTCATTTTGTCACGACAGTCTCCCAGGGCAGGAAAAATGGTACAAGTGCATCTCATGACCACTGTTTGTGGGTTAAAGACATCAACTTCGAAGAAGTTGTCAGGCGCCACTCGAAGAAGCTAGCTCTGGTTTCATCATCACTGTCTTGATCTGGAAGACACTTATTAAACACTGTTAGTATGACAATTCACATCATGCAGTTCAATATTGCATATTTTCACCTAAACTCAAATCCTCTTGACGTACACACTGAACTTCTCCATCCTTAAGCATCACCCACCAGGTGCTGCCAGGTCCCTGGGCAAAAACAATCCCATGAATGGGCTTGCTTTTGCCTGAGGCAGGAGTAACCCAGACTGCCTTTCCTAACATGTTTTTCATGCGTACTACAGGGACTTTATCTCCTTCTACAGTCCGTAGAATTTCTGATTGGGCAGGCCCGGCTCGATTGGTTGATCCCCTGGTGTTGACCAACCAAGTGGCTTTTGCTAAATGTGAATCCCAGTTTTTAAAGGTTCCACCACCAAGTGCCTTTAGTGTAGTTTTTAGCAAACCATTGTACCTTTCAATTTTCCCAGAGGCTGGTGCATGATATGGAATATGATATACCCACTCAATACCATGTTCTTTGGCCCAATTGTCTATAAGACTGTTTTTGAAATGAGTACCGTTGTCTGATTCAATTCTTTCTGGCGTACCATGTCACCAAAGGACTTGTTTTTCAAGGCCCAAGATAGTATTTCGGGCTGTAGCATGCGGTACGGCATATGTTTCCAACCATGCAGTGGTTGCTTCCACCATTGTAAGTACATAACGCTTACCTTGACGTGTTTGTGGAAGTGTAATATAATCAATCTGCCAAGCTTCTCCATATTTATACTTTAACCATCGCCCCCCATACCATACAGGCTTTAACCGTTTCGCTTGTTTGATTTCGGCGCAAGTCTCACATTCATGAATAACCTGTGAAATAGTGTCCATAGTTAAATCCACCCCTCGATCGCGAGCCCATTTATATGTTGCATCTCTACCTTGATGCCCTGAAGCATCATGGGCCCACCGAGCTAGGAAAAGTTCACCTTTATGTTGCCAGTCCAAGTCCACCTCAGCTACTTTAATCTTAGCAGCTTGATCTGCTTGCTGGTTGTTTAGATGTTCCTCGGTGGCTCGATTTTTAGGCACATGAGCATCTACATGCCGAACTTTCACAGGCAGGCTCTCTAGCCGAGCAGCAATGTCTTGCCACAGTGTGGCAGCCCAAATGGGTTTACCTCTGCGCTGCCAGTTGCTTTTCTTTCATTGCTGTAGCCAGCCCCACAAGGCATTTGCTACCATCCATGAGTCAGTATAGAGATAAAGTATTGGCCGCTTCTCTCGTTCAGCAATGTCCAAAGCCAGCTGGATGGCTTTCACTTCTGCAAATTGTCTAGATTCACCTTGTCCTTCAGTGGCTTCTGTAACTTGTCGTGTGGGACTCCACACAGCAGCTTTCCACCTTCGATGTTTTCCTACAAGACGACAGGATCCATCTGTGAACAGTGCATACTGCTTATCAGTCTCTGAAAGAGTATTATATGGTGGTGCTTCTTCAGCACGTTTTACTTCCTCATCTGGAGACGTCCCAAAGTCTTTACTTTCTGGCCAGTCTGTAATCACTTCTAAGATCCCTGGGCGATTGGGATTTCCAATTCGAGCTCGTTGCATGATCAATGCAATCCATTTACTCCATGTAACTTCGGTTGCATGATGTAGAGAGGGAACCGTCCCTTTGAACATCCAGCTCAGCACCGGCAGTCGAGGTGCCAGGAGGAGCTGTGCTTCAGTACCGATCACTTCTGAAGCAGCTCGAACTCCTTCGTATGCTGCTAGTATCTCTTTTTCAGTTGGAGTATAGTTGGCCTCAGATCCTCTGTATCCTCGGCTCCAAAAACCTGAGGGTCGACCTCGGGTTTCTCCTGGTGCTTTCTGCCAGAGGCTCCAGGTAAGTCCATTATCTCCAGCTGCAGTGTAGAGCACATTTTTAACATCTAGTCCAGTCCGAACTGGTCCAAGGGCCACTGCATGAGTTATCTCACGCTTAATTTGTTCAAAGGCTTGTCGTTGTTCAGGGCCCCACTCAAACTGGTTCTTTTTACGAGTCACTCGATAGAGAGGGCTCACAATCTGGCTGTAGTCAGGAATGTGCATTCTCCAAAAACCTACAACGCCCAAGAAAGTCTGTGTCTCCTTTTTATTAGTAGGTGGAGACATTGCTGCAATTTTGTTGATCACATCCATTGGGATCTGACGGAGGCCATCTAGCCATTTTATTCCTAAAAACTGGATCTCTCGTGCAGGTCCCTTGACCTTGCTTCGTTTTATGGCAAAACCAGCATCCAAAAGAATCTGAATTATTCTCTCACCTTTCTCAAAGACTTCTTTCGCTGTGTCGACCCATACGATGATGTCATCAATATATTGCAAGTGTTCTGGAGCTTTACATTGCTCCAGCGTGGTCTTGATCAGTCCATGGCAGATGGTAGGACTGTGTTTCCACCCCTGGGGCAAGCGATTCCACGTGTACTGGATGCCTCTCCAGGTGAAAGCAAACTGCGGCCTGCACTCTGCTGCTACAGGAATAGAGAAAATGCATTAGCAATGTCAATTGTAGCATACCACTTAGCTGCCTTTGACTCCAGTTCAAATTGCAGTTCTAGCATGTCAGGCACAGCAGCACTCAGTGGTGGTGTAACTTCATTCAGGCCACGATAGTCTACAGTTAGTCTCCACTCATCACTAGACTTACGCACTGGCCAGATTGGGCTGTTGAAAGGTGAGCGAGTCTTACTGATCACACCCTGGCTTTCCAATTGACGGATCAATTTCTGGATAGGAATCAAAGAGTCTCAGTTGGTGCGATATTGCAGGCTATGCACTGTTGTAGTAGCAATTGGCACCTGGTGATCGTCAACCATCAGCAGTCCTACAACAGAAGGATCATCTGAAAGACCAGGCAAATCAGACAGCTGTTCAATTTTCTCAGTGTCCACAGCTGCTATACCAAATGCCCACCTATACCCTTTTGGGTCCTTAAAATACCCTCTCCTGAGGTAGTCTATGCCAAGGATGCACAGAGCATCTGGACCAGTCACAATGGGATGCTTTTGCCAGTTTTTTCCAGTTAGGCTCATTTCAGCCTCTACAACAGTCAGTTCCTGGGATCCCCCAGTCACTCCAACAATATTGATGGATTGCGTTCCGTTATAATTAGAAGGAATTATTGTGCACTGTGCACCAGTGTCCAATAAAGCTTTGTACTCCTGGGGGTGTGTTGTACCAGGCCATCGTATTTGTACAGTCCAATAAACTCTGTTATCCCTTTCCTCCACCTGGCTGGAGGCAGGGCACCTCTAATGTCTGTTTTGCACAGTCTCTGGGTGTGAATTAGAGGTTCCTTCAAGAGCATCAGAATCTCTTCTGCTCCTTTTGTAAGCTGGAGCAGCCACCTTCCTAGGAGTTTTTCCTTTTATCTCAACGTACTCGTTCCTGAAGTTCTGAGGTAGGTCTTCCGTGCCACTTATTCATGTTTTCTCCCTGCTCGTGTAGGAAGAACCACAGTGAACCTCTTTTTGTGGGCTGCCTCTGTCCTCTCTCTCGAGATTGGAAACGCCTTTTCCTAATAGCTGAAACATAGGTTTGTGCAGGTCGTGAATGGTATGTGTCTTCTCTGAGTTCTTTGATTTCTTGCAATATCTTTTCAAACCGGTCATCAGATTTTTCACACAGTTTCTCTACAGCAGAGCCACAAGCCCGTAGAGAAGCAGCAAGGCTGTCCTCAAAGTTCCGGAGCTGCTCAATCACTTCATTAATCTCTGGCAGACCTCTAGCTGACCAGACCATTCCTGCCAATGACTAGTATTGTTAGTCAGCCTTTCTAAAGATTCGCTTGACCAATTAGCATACACAGAGCCGTACTGCTCTTTAATCTCTCCTGGAGGCTTTTCAAGGTAAAGCAGAAGCGAGTAGAAATTCATTAGCGGCTGCAGTATAATGAAATAAACCAATGACAAACCACACAGTATCATCATGACCATTGTCCAGTTCCTTGTTGTTATATAATGAATACTTCGATTTAAAAAGAAAGCCCAACACAGATATGGAATCAGTGAGCACAATGTAGAAAATAACTGATACAGCTTATGCCATAACATCTTTAAATCAGTGTAATTCACTTTGCCTTAATACAACTAAATAATATGCAAAGCAAAAGAACGCGCAAGTATCACAACTCTATGAGCTGGCACCATGCCAAGAAAACTGAAAGGTACGTCAGAGCTGTAGAAAAGCCAAAAATCTTCAAATTTACCCCATTCACGGGCCCCACGTTGGGCGCCAATTTATTTATCGAGGGTTAAGATTGCGGGGTGACAAGAAAACCCTGGCAGATGTTTTGTTAACCCCCTCTTCCCAACCCGCTACTTCCCCCTGCCTCTTCCCCCTTTCCACTAAGGAGAGGCGATTGGGAGGAAAAGAAGGACAGAGTGAAGAGAGTTGGAAAATATTAAAGATGTTTTACTAATGCTACTAATAAGAATAGAGAAAATAATACAAAATATACAAAACCAATCTTGAAAGTCTCAACAACTGCAGAGCCGGCACCCAAAGTCCTGGATTAGACTCTGCAGCCAATTGGAGCTGGATTCAGTCTCTCACTAGGCCTCAGTTTGCAGGGACGACTAGTAAGGTCCTCTTCTAATGTCGGCCATAAGCAGAAGGGAAAAGGGACAAAGGGATGAGATCCTCGTGATCTCCCACTTTATAAGAAGTATTCACGTGAATGGGATGTTATACACAGTTGGTCAGTTTCTTGGTCACTTGCTTCTCGTCGCCCCTCTCGCGAGATGTCCATACCTGCTTATCAATAGCTTTGCATTCCATTGCTAGGTTTACCAAAACATGTGTCTGGTTCTCCAGGAAAATGCAGTTAATATGAAGGCTTTAGCTGACAGGCAAATTCACTAAAAGAGAAACTTGTTTATAGCAAAAACAGGACAGACACACACACTGTACAATAGGGTTTGTTACACACATGCTGTCCAATGGGGATTTTGACACGCACACGGTCCAATGGGGTTTGTCACACACACAAGCTGTCCAATGAGGTTTGTGACACACACGCTGTCCAATGGGGTTTGTGAGACACACGCTGTCCAGGTGAGTCTTTGACACAAACAATGTTGAATGGGGTTTGTGACAAACACGCTGTCCAATGGGGATTGTGACAAACACAATGTCCAATGGGGGTTGTGAAACACACGCTGTCCAATTGGGCTTGTGACACACACACTCTGTCCAATGGGGTTTGTGACACACACACTCTGTCCAATGGGGGTTGTGAACACACACGCCGTCAAGTGGGGTTTGTGACACACACACTGTGCAATAGGGTTTGTGACACACACACGCTATCCAATGGGGTTTGTGACACATAAACTTTCCAATGAGTTTGTGACACACACACTCTGTCCCATGTGGCTTGTGACACACACTCTGTCCAATGGGGTTTGTGAAACACACACTGTCTAATTGGGTTTGTGACACACACGCTGTCCAATGGGGATTGTGACACGCACACTGTCCAGGGGGGTTTGTGACACACACGGTGTCAAATGAGGCTTGTGACACACACACTGTCCAGGGGGGTTTGTGACACGCACACTGTCCAATAGGGTTTGAGACACACACATGCTGTCCAATGGGGTTTGTGACACACATACTTTCCAATGGGTTTTGTGACACACACGCGCTATCTAATGGGGTTTTTGACACATACACTTTCCAATGGGGTTTGTGACACAGAAAATCTCCAGGGGTGTTTGTGACACACACACTGTCCAGAGGGGTATGTGACACACAAACCATCCAATGGGGCTTGTGACACGCACACTGTCCAATGGGGATTGTGACACACACACTGTGCAATGGGGATTGTGACACACACACTGTCCAGAGGGGTTTGTGACACACACACTATCCAATGGATATAGCGAAACACATTCTGTCCAATGGTGTTTGTGACACACACGTTGTCCAGTGGGGTTTGTGACACACCCACTGTCCAGGGGGGTTTGTGACACACACGATGTCCAATGGTGTTTGTGACACAAACACTCTGTCCAATGGGGTTTTTGACACACACATTCTGTCCAATGGGATTTGTGACATGCACACTGCCCAATGGGGATTGTGACACACACACTGTCCAATAGGGTTTGTGACACACACGCTGTCCAATGGGGACTGTGACACACACATGCTGTCCAATGGTGTTTGTGAACACGCATGCTGTCCAATGGGTTTTGTGACACACACTGTCCAATGGGGTTTGTGACACACACACTCTATCTAATGTGGTTTATGACACACACACTTTCCAATGGGGTTTCTCACACACACGCTGCCCAATGGGTTTTGTGACACACACACTGTCTAATGGGGTTTGTGAACACACACGGAGTCCAAAGGGTATTGTGACACACACAAAAGCTGTCCCATGGGGTTTGTGACACGCATGCTGTCCAGTGGGGTTTGTGACACACACATTGTACAGGGGGGTTTGTAACACACACGCTGTCCAATGCGGTTTGTGACACAGACACTCTCTAATGGGGTTTGTGACAAACAAACGCTGTCCAATGGGGTTTGTGACACACACTCTCTCCAATGGGGGTTTTCAACACACACACGCTGTCCCATGTGGTTTGTGACACGCATGCTTTCAAATGAGGATTGTGACACACACATTGTACAGGGGGGTTTGTGACACACACAGTGTCCAATGGGGTTTGTGACACACAAGCTCTGTCAAATGTGGGTTGTGACACAAATGCTGTCCAATGGGGTTTGTGACACACACACTTTCCAATGGGTATTGTGACACACATTGACCAAGGGTGTTTGTGACACACAGGCTGTCCAGTGGGGTTTGTGATACATACACACTGTCCAATGGGGTTCGTGACACACACGCTGTCCAATGGTGTTTGTAACACAAACCCTGTCCAATGGGGTTTGTGACAATCAACCGCAGTCCAGTGGGGTTTGTGACACACACTCTCTCCATTGGGGATTGTGAACACACACACGTTGTCCCATGGGGCTTGTGACACGCATGCTGTCTAATGGGGTTTCTGACACACACATTGTACAGGGCTGTTTGTGACACACACGCTGTCCAATGGGTTTTGTGACACACACACTCTGTCCAATGGGGCTTCTGACACACATGCTGTTCAGGTGAGTTTGTGAGACACACACTGTCCAATGGGGTTTGTAACACAGAGACTCTCCAGGGGTGTTTTTGACATACACACTGTCCAATAGGGTTTCTGACACACACATGCTATCCAATGGGTTTTGTGACACACACGCTGTCCAATGGGAACTGTGACACACACACTGTCCAATTTGGATTGTGACACACACACGCTGTCCCATGGGTTTTTTGACACGGATGCCGTTCAATGCGGTCTGTGACATACACAGTGTCCAGGGCTGTTTGTGACACACACACTGTCCAACGTGTGTTTGTGACAGACACGCTGTATAGTGGGTTTTGTGACACACACACTGTCCAGGGGGATATGTGACACACACGTTGTCCAATGGGGTTTGTGACACACACACGCTGTCCAATGGGGTTCGTGACACAGATGCTCTCCAGTGTTTTTTTTTACACGAACACTGTCCAACAGTGTTTGTGACACTCATACAGTATCCAACGGGGTTTGTGACACATACACATTCCCATGGGGATTGTGACACACATACTCTGTCCAAAGGGGCGTGTGACACACACTCTGTCCTATGGGGCTTGTGACACACACACGCAATCCAATGGGGTTTGTGACACACACACTTTCCATTAGGGTTTCTGACACACACACGCTGTCCAAAGGTGTTTGTGACACACACATGTCAAATTGGGTATGTGACACACATACTGTCCGTGGGGGGTTTGTGACACACAGACTGTCCAATGGGGTTTGTTACACACACTCTGTCCAATGGTGTTTGTGATACACACACTGTCCAATGGGGATTGTGACACAAACACACTTTCCAATAGAGATTTGTGACACACAAACTGTCCAATGGGGTTTGTGAGATACACGCTGTCCAATGGTGTTTGTCACGCACGCGGTGTCCATGGGGGTTTGTGACACACACGCAGTCCAATGGGAATTGTGACATACACGCTGTCCAATGGGGTTTGCCACACACACTCTGTTCAGGGGGATTTGTGACACACACGCTGTCCAATGGGGTTTGTGTCACACACAATCTGTCCAATGGGAGTAGTGACACACACGCTGTCCAGTGGGGTTTCTTGCACACACACACTGTCCAATGGGGTTTGTGAAACACAAGCGCTATCCAATGGTGTTTGTGACACGCATGATGTCCAATGGGGTTCGTGACACAAACACTATCCAGGATGTTTTGTGACACACACCCTGTGCAATGCGGTTTGTGACACACACACTGTCCATGGGGGTTTGTGACACACACGCTGTCCAATGGGGTTTGTGAAACACACAGTGTACAATGGGATTTGTCACACACACTGTGTACAATCGGGATTGTGACACACACACGCTTTCCAATGGGGTTTGTGACACACACGCTGTCCAATGGGTTTTGTGACACACACACTCTGTCCAATGGGGCTTGTGACACACACGCTGTTCAGGTGAGTTTGTGAGACACGTACTGTCCAATGGGTTTTTTGACACAGACACTCTCCAAGGGTGTTTTTGACACATACACTGGCATGAAGTCCAGTAGGGTTCGTGACACACACACTGTCCAGGGGGTTTTGTGACACACACCCTGTTCAGTGCGGTTTGTGACACACACACTGTCCATGGGGTTTGTGAAACACACGCTGTCCAATGCGGTTTGTGAAACACACACTGTCGAATGGGGTTTGTCGCACACACTCTGTCCAATGGGGATTGTGACACACACACGCTTTCCAATGGTGTTTGTGTCACACACGCTGTCCAATGGGTTTTGTGACACACACACTCTGTCCGATGGGGCTTGTGACACACACGCTGTTCAGGTGAGTTTGTGAGACACGCACTGTCCAATAGGGTTTTTGACACAGAGACTCTCCAGGGGTGTTTTTGACACACACACTGTCCAATAGGGGTTGTGACACACACATGCTATCCAATGGGGTTTGTGACACACACACATAATCCAATGGGGTTTGTGATACACACACTGTCCAATGGGTCTTTTGACACACACACGCTGTCCGATGCGGTTTGTGACATGAACTCTGTCCAGTGGGGTTTGTGACACCCAGGCTGTCCAATGCGGATTGTGACACACAGACTCTGTACAATGGGGGTTGTGACACACACTCTGTCTAGTTGGCTTTGTGACACACACACTGTCCAATGGTGTTTGTGACACACACACTGTCCAATGGGTTTTGTGACACACACACTGTCCAATGGGGTTTGTGACACAAATGCTGTCCAATGGGGTTTATGACACAGACACGCTGTCTAATGGGGTTTGTGACACACATCATTTCCAATGGGGTTTTTTACACACGCACTGTCCAATGGGGTTTGTGACACAAACACTGTCTAGTGGGGTTTGTGACACACATCCTTTGCAATGGGGTTTTTTACACACACACTGTCCAATGGGGTTTGTGACACAAACACTCTCTGTTGGGGTTTGCGACAGACACAAGGTCCAATGGGGTTTGTGACACACACGCTGTCCAATGGGAACAGTGGCACTCACACTGTCCAGGGGGGTTTCTGACACACAAACTGTCCAATGGGGTTTGTAACACACACACTGTCCAGGGGGGATTGTGACGCATATGCTGTCTAATGGGGTTTGTGACACACACACTGTACGATGGGGTTTGTGACACAGAGACTCTCTAGGGGTGTTTTTGACACACACGCTGACCAATGGTGTTTGTGACACACACACTGTCCAATGGGGTTTGTGACCCAGAGGCTCTCTAGGGGTGTTTGTGACACACATGCTGTCCAGTGGGGTTTGTAACACACACACTCTCCAATGGGGATTGTGACATACACACGCAGTCCCATGGGGTTTGTGACACGCATGCTTTCCAATGGGGTTTGTGACACACAAACGCTGTCCAATGGTGTTTGTGACACACACGCGATCAAAAGTGGTTTGTCACACACACACTGTTCGGGGGGTTTTGTGACAGACGCTGTCCAATGGGGTTTGTGACACACACTCTGTCCAATGGGGATTGTGACACACACACGCTGTACAATGGGTTTTGTGACACACACACTTTCCAGGGGGGTTTGTGACACACACGCTGTCCAACAGGATTTTTGACACGGACATGGTATCCATTGGGGTTAGTGACACACACGCTGTCCAATGGGGACTGTGACACAAACACACGCTGCCAATGGGTTTGTGACACGCAAGCTGGCCAGTGGGTTTTGTAGACACATAGACTGTCCAATGGGTATTGTGACACACACACGATGCGCAAAGGGGTTTCTGATAAACACACTGCCTAACGGGGTTTGTGACAGACACGCTGTACAATGGGGATTGTAACACACACACGCTGTCCCATGGAATTTGTGACACGCATGCTTTCCAATGGGTTTTCTGACACACAGGCTGTCCAGTGGAGTTTGTGACACACACGCTGTAAAATATGGTTTGTGACACACACACGCTATCCAATGGTGTTTGTGAAACACACGCTGTCAAATGGGGTTTGTGACACACATGCTGTCCAATGGGGATTGTGACACACACACGCTGTCCAATGGGGTTTGTCACACAGACACTGTACAATGGGGTTTGTGAAACACACACTGTGCAATGAGGATTGTGACACACACACGCTGTCCAAAGGTGTTTGTGACATGCATGCTGTCCAATGGGTTTTGTGACACACAAACTCGGTCAATTGGGGGTTGTGACACACAAGCTGTCCAATGGGGTTAATGACACACAGGCTGTCCAGTGGGGTTTGTTACACACACACTGTACAGTGGGGTTTGTGACACACACACTTTCCAAAGGGGACTGTGACATGCACACGCTTCCCAATGAGTTTGTCACACCCAGTCTGTCCAATGGGGTTTGTGAGAAACACACGCTGTCCAATTCTGTTTGTAACACATATGCTGTCCAATTGGATTCGTGACACACACACTGCCAATAGGGTTTGTGACACACACACTGTCCAATGGGGATTGTGACACAAACACTCTCCAATGGGGTTTGTGACACACACTCTGTCCAATGGGATTTGTGACACAAACACACTGTCCAATGGTGTTTGTGACACACACACTGTCCAGTGTAGTTTGTGACATGGATGCTGTCCAATGGGGTTTTTGACACACACTCTATCCAATGGGGTTTGTGGACACACACAGACTGTGCAATGGTGTTTCTGACACACACGCTGTCCAATAGGTTTTGTGACACACACACTGTCCAGGGGGGTTTGTGACACACACACTGTCCCATGGGTTTTGTCACACACACACTGTCGAATGGGGATTGTGACACACATTGTCCATGCCGGTTTGTGACACACACACTGTCAAATGGGTTTGTGACACATGCACTGTCCAATGGGGTTTCTCACAAAAACTCTGTCCAATGTGATTTGTGACACACACTCTATCCTATGGGGTTTGTCACACACACTCTGTCCAATGGGGATTGTGACAAACAGGCTGTCCAATGGTGTGTGTGACACACACACTTTGTCCAATGGGGTTTGTGACACACACGCTGTCCAATGGGGTTTGTGACACACACACTGTCCAATGTGGTTTGTGACACACATGCTGTCCAATGGGGTTTGTGACGCACAAACCTTTTTATGGGGTTTGTGACATACACGCTATACAATGGGATTTGTGACACACACACAGTCCAAAGGGGATTGTGACACACAAATTGTCCATGCCGGTTTGTGACACACAGTCTATCAAATGGGGTTTGTGGACACACAAACACTGTACAATGGTGTTTGTGACACACACGCTGTCCAATAGGTTTTGTGACACACACGCTGTCCAGGGGGGTTTGTGACACACACACTGTCCCATGGGTTTTGTCACACACACTCTGTCGAATGGGGATTGTGACACACATTGTCCATGCCGGTTTGTGACACACACACTGTCCAATGGGTTTGTGACACATGCACTGTCCAATGGGGTTTCTCACAAAAACTCTGTCCAATGGGATTTGTGACACACACTATATCCTATGGGGTTTCTCACACACACTCTGTCCAATGGGGATTGTGACAAACACGCTGTCCAATGGTGTGTGTGACACACACACTCTGTCCAATGGGGTTTGTGACACACACGCTGTCCAATGGGGTTTGTGACACATGCTGTCCAAAGGGGTTTGTGACACACATGCTGTCCCATGGGGTTTGTGACACACACACTTTCTTATGGGGTTTGTGACACACACACAGTCCAATGGGGATTGTGACACACATACGATGTCCAGTAGTGTTTGTGACACCCACGCTGTCCAATGGGGATTGTGACAAACATGCTGTCCAATGGTGTGTGTGACACACACACTCTGTCCAATGGGGTTTGTGACACACACGCTGTCCAATAGTGTTTGTGACACACACTCTGCCCCATTGGCTTTGTGACACACATACTGTCCAATGGGGATTGTGTCATACACACTGTCCAATAGGATTTGTGACACACACACGCTATACAATGGGGTTTGTGAAACGCACACTTTCTCATGGGGTTTGTGAAACACACACGCAGTCCCATGGGATTCTTGACACACACGCTGAACAACTGGGTTTCTTACACACACACTGTCCAATAGTGTTTGTGACATACATGCTATCCAGGGGGTTTTGTGAAACACACACTGTCCAATAGAGTTTGTGACACACACACGCTATCCAGTGGGGTTTAGAACACATAGACTGTCCAGCGGGCCTTGTGACACACACACTCTGTCCAATGGGCTTGTGACACACACGCTGTCCAATAGTGTTTGTGACACACAGTCTGCCCCATGGGGTTTGTGATACACACGCTGTCCAATGAGGATTGTGACACACACACGCTGTCCAATGGGGTTTGTGACACACGCACTGTCCAAAGGGGTTTGTGGCACACACTCTGTCCAATGGGTTTTGTGGACACACACACATTGTCCAATGGTGTTTGTGAGAAACACTGTCCAATGGGCTTTCTTGCACACACACGCTGTGCAATTTTATTTGTGACAAAGACGCTGTCCAATGGGGTTTGTGAAACACACACTGTACAATGGGTTTTGTGACACACACGCTGTCCAATGGGGATTGTGACACACATGCTCACCAATGGGGATTGTGACACACACAATGTCCATGCCGGTTTGTGACACACACACTGTCCAATGGGGATTGTGACGCATACACTGTCCAATGGGGTTTCTCACAAACACTCTGACCAATGGTGTTTGTGAAAACACTCTATCCAATGGGTTTGTCACGCACACTCTCTCCAAAGGGTTTGTGACAAACACGCTGTCCAATGGGGATTGTGACAAACATGCTGTCGAATGGGGTTTGTGACACACACACTCTGTCCAATGGGCTTGTGACACACACGATGTTCAATGGGGTTCGTGACACACACTCTGTCCAATGGGGTTTGTGACACACACACTGTCCAAAGGGGTTTGTGACACACATGCTGTCCAATGGGGTTTGTGACACATACGCACTGTCCAATGAGGTTATGACACACACGCTGTCCAAAGGTGTGTGTGACACACACACGCTGTCCACTGGGGTTTGTGACACACAGTGACCAGGGGGGTTTGTGACACACACAGGCTGTTCAATGGGGTTTGTGACACTCACGCTGTCCAATGGGATTTGCGACACACACTGTACAGGTGGGTTTCTGACACACATGCTCTCCAATGGGGATTGTGACACACACGTTGTACAATGGGGTTTGTGACACACACACTGTCCAAAGGGGTTTGTGACACACATGCTGTCCAATGGGGTTTGTGACACACACACACTGTCCAATAGGGTTTGTGACGCACACACTGTCCAATGGGAATTGTGACACTCACACTCTGTCCAAAGGGCTGGTGACACACACGCTGTCCAATGGGGATTGTGACACACACACACTGTCCAATAGGGTTTGTAACACGCACACGCTATACAATGGGGTTTGTGAAACGCACACTTTCTCATGGGGTTTGTGAAACACACACGCTGTACCATTGGATTTGTGACACACACGCTGAACAATTGGGTTTGTTACACAGACACTGCCCAATGGTGTTTGTGACACACATGCTGTGCAATGGGGTTTATGACACACACACTCTGTCCAATGGGGTTTGTAGACAAACACACACTCCAGGGGGGTTTGTGACGCACAATCTGTCCAATGGGGTTTGTGACACACACGCTGTCCAATGGGGATTGTGACACACACACGCTGTCCAATGGGGTTTGTCACACAGACACTGTACAATGGGGTTTGTGACACACACAATGTGCAATGACGATTGTGAAACACACACGCTGTCCAAAGGTGTTTGTGACATGCATGCTGTCCAATGGGGTTTGTGACACACACGCTGTCCAATAGGGATTGTGACACACACATGCTATCCAATGGGGTTTGTGACACACAAACTCGGTCAATTGGGCGTTGTGATGCACATGCTGTACAATGGGGTTCGTGACACACAGGCTCTCCAGTGGGGTTTGTCACACACACTCTGTCCAATGGGTACTGTGAAAAACGCGCTGTCCAATGCTGTTTGTAACACACACGCTGTAAAATGGGGTTTGTGACACACACACTGTCCAATGGGTTTGTGACACACATACTGTCCAATGGGGTTTCTCACAAAGACTCTGTCCAATGCGGTTTGTGACACACACTCTTTCCAATGCGGTTTGTCAAACACACTCTGTCCAATGGCGATTGTGACAAACACGCTGTCCAATGGTGTGTGTGACACACACACTCTGTCCAGTGGGGTTTGTGACACACACGCTGTCCAAAGGGGTTTGTGACACACACACTTTCCAGTGGGGATTGTGACATACACACTGTCCAATAGGGTTTGTGACAAACACACGCTATCCAATGGGGTTTGTGATACATAGACTGTCCAGTGGGCCTTGTGACACACACGCTGTCCAATAGTGTTTGTGACACACACTCTGCCCCATGGGGTTTTGTGATACACACACTGTCCAATGGGGATTGTGACACACACACGCTGTCCAATGGGGTTTGTGACACACACACTGTTTAGGGGGTTTGTGACACACACACTGTCCCAATGGTTTTGTCACACACACTGTGTCGACTGGGGATTGTGACACACACTGTCCAATGGGGTTTGTGACACACACATGCTGTGCAATGGTGTTTGTGACACACACACTGTCCAATGGGGTTCGTGACACACACACTGTCCAATGGGTTTTGTGACACTCACGCTGTCTAATGGGGATTGTGACACACACACTGTCTAATGGGGTTTGTCACACCACACTCTGTCCAATGGGTACTGTGAAAAACACGCTGTCCAATGGTGTGTGTGACACACAAACTCTGTCCTATGGGGTTTGTGACACACACGCTGTCCAATGGGGTTTGTGACACACACACTGTCCAAAGGGGTTTGTGACACACATGCTGTCCAATGGGGTTTGTGACACACATGCTATACAGTGGGTTTTGTGACACACACACAGTCCAATGGGGATTGTGACACACAGACGATGTCCAGTAGTGTTTGTGACACCCACGCTGTCCAATTGAGATTGTGACAAACACGCTATCCAATGAGGTTTGTGACACGCACACTTTCCAATGGGGTTTGTGACACACACACTTTCCAATGGGGTTTGTGACAGACACACGCTGTCCAATCGGGTTTGTCACATAGACACTGTAAAATGGTGTTTGTGACACACACACTGTGCAATGAGGATTGTGACACACACACGCTGTCTAAAAGTGTTTGTGACATGCATGCTGTCCAATGGGTTTTGTGACACACAAACTCGGTCCATTGGGCGTTGTGACACACAGGCTGTCCAATGGGGATCGTGACACACAGGCTGTGCAGTGGGGTTTGTGACACAGACACTGTCCAGTGGAGTTTGTGACACACACACTTTCCAAAGGGGATTGTGACACGCACACGCTTCCCAATGTGTTTGTCACACCCACCCTGTCCAATGTGGTTTGTGACAAACACACGCTGTCCAATGCTGTTTGTAACACACACGCTGTACAATGGGGTTTGTGACACATATACTGTCCAATGGGGTTTCTCACAAAAACTCTGTCCAATGGGGTTTGTGACACACACTCTATCCAATGGGTTTTGTCATACACACTCTGTCCGATGGGGATTATGACACACACACGCTGTCCAATGGGGTTTGTGACACACACACCGTCCAAAGGGGTTTGCGACACACACGCTGTCCAATGGGTTTTGTGACACACACACTCTGTCAAATGGTTCTTGTGAAACACACGCTGTTCTATGGGGTTTGTGAAACTCACAATCTGTCCAATGGGGTTTGTGACACACACGCTCTCCAATGGTGTTTGTGACACGCACGCTGTCCAGTGGGTTTTGTGACACACACTCTGACCAGGGGGGTTTGTGACACATACAGGCTGTTCAATGGGGTTTGTGACACACACGCTATCCAATGGGGTTTGTGACACGCACACTTTCCAATGGGGTTTGTAACACACACACTTTCCAATGGGGTTTGTGACAGACACATGCTGTCCCATGGGGTTTGTGACACACACTCTATCCAATGGGGTTTGTCATACTCACTCTGTCCAATAGGGTTTGTGACAAACACACGCTATCCAATGGGGTTTGTGACACATAGACTGTCCAGTGGGCCTTGTGACACACACAGTCTGTCCAATGGGCTTGTGACACACACGCTGTCCAATAGTGTTTGTGACACACACTCTGCCCCATGGGTTTTGTGATACACTCACTGTCCATTGGGGACTGTGACACACACACACTGTCCAATGGGGATTGTGACGCACACACTGTACCATGGGAATTGTGACACACACACTCTGTCCAATGGGGTTTGTGACACACACGCTGTCCAATGGGGACTGTGACACACACGCTGTCCAATGGGGTTTGTTACACACACACTCTGTCCAGTGGTTCTTGTGACACACACGCTGTCCTATGGGTTTTGTGACACATACTCTGTACAATGGCCTGGTGACACACACGCTGTCCAATGGGGTTTGTGACACACACACTGACCAGGGGGGTTTGAGACATGCACACTTTCCAATGGGCTTTAGTGACACACACACGCTGTCCCATGGGGTTTGTGACACAAACGCTGACCAATTGGGTTTCTTACACACACACTGTCCAATGGTGTTTTTGACACGCATGCTGTCCAATGGGTTTTGTCACACACACTCTGTCCAATGGCGATTGTGACAAACACGCTGTCCAATGGTATGTGTGACAATACACACTCTGTCCAATGGGGTTTGTGACACACACGCTGTGAAATGGGGTTTGTGACACACACACTGTCCAAACGGGTTTGTGACACACACGCTGTCCAATGGGGTTTGTGACACACACACTTCCTAATGGGGTTTGAAACACACACTGTCCAAAGGGGTTTGTGACACACATGCTGTCCAATGGGGTTTGTGACACACAAACTTTTTTATGGGGTTTGTGACACACACACTTTACAGTGGGTTCTGTGACACACACACAGTCTAATGGGGATTGTGACACACACACGATGCTCTGTGGTGTTTGTGACACACAAACTGTCCAGTGGGGATTGTGACAAACACGCTGTCCAATGGTGTGTGTGACACACACTCTCTGTCCAATGGGGTTTGTGACACACACGCTGTCCAATAGTGTTTGTGACACACACACGCTATCCAATGGGGTTGTGACACATATACTAGCCAGTGGGCCTTGTGACACACACACTGTCTAACTGGCTTGTGACACACACGCTGTCCAATAGTGTTTGTGACACACACTCTGCCCCATGGGGTTTTTGACACACACACTGTCCAATGGGGATTGTGACATACATACTGTCCAATAGGGTTTGTTACACACACATGCTATACAATGGGGTTTCTGAAACGCACACTTTCTCATGGGGTTTGTGAAACACACACGCTGTCCCATGGGGTTTGTGACACACATGCTGAACAATTGGGTTTGTTACACACACACTGTCCAATGGTGTTTGTGACACGAATGCTGTCCAGGGGGTTTTGTGAAACACACACTGTCCAATAGGGTTTGTGACACACACTCTGCCCCATGGGGTTTGTGATACACACACTGTCCAATGGGGATTGTGGCACACACACGCTGTCCAATGGGGATTGTGACACACACACGCTGTCCAATGGGGTTTGTGACACACACGCTGTCCTATGGGGTTTGTGAAACACACAATCTGTCCAATGGTGTTCGTGACACACATGCTGTCCAGTGGGGTTTTTGACACACACAGTGACCAGGGGGGTTTGTGACACACACAGGCTGTTCAATGGGGTTTGTGACACACACGCTGTCCAATGGGACTTGCGACACAGACTGTCCAGGTGGGTTTCTGACACACATGCTCTCCAATGGGGATTGTGACACACATGCTGTCCAATGGGGTTTATGACACACACACTCTGTCCAATGGGGTTTGTAGACAAACACACAGTCCAGGAGGGTTTGTGACGCACACGCTGTCCAATGGGGTTTGTGACACACGCACTGTTCAAAGGGGTTTGTGGCACACACTCTGTCCAATGGGTTTTGTGGACACACACACATTGTCCAATGGTGTTTGTGAGAAACACTGTCCAATGGGCTTTCTTGCACACACACGCTGTGCAATTTTATTTGTGACAAAGACGCTGTCCAATGGGGTTTGTGAAACACACACTGTACAATGGGTTTTGTGACACACACACTGTCCAATGGGGTTTGTGACACACACACTGTACAATGGGTTTTGTGACACACACGCTGTCCAATGGGGATTGTGACACACATGCTCACCAATGGGGATTGTGACACACACAATGTCCATGCCGGTTTGTGACACACACACTGTCCAATGGGGATTGTGACGCATACACTGTCCAATGGGGTTTCTCACAAACACTCTGACCAATGGTGTTTGTGAAAACACTCTATCCAATGGGTTTGTCACGCACACTCTCTCCAAAGGGTTTGTGACAAACACGCTGTCCAATGGGGATTGTGACAAACATGCTGTCGAATGGGGTTTGTGACACACACACTCTGTCCAATGGGCTTGTGACACACACGATGTTCAATGGGGTTCGTGACACACACTCTGTCCAATGGGGTTTGTGACACACACACTGTCCAAAGGGGTTTGTGACACACATGCTGTCCAATGGGGTTTGTGACACATACGCACTGTCCAATGAGGTTATGACACACACGCTGTCCAATGGTGTGTGTGACACACACACGCTGTCCACTGGGGTTTGTGACACACAGTGACCAGGGGGGTTTGTGACACACACAGGCTGTTCAATGGGGTTTGTGACACTCACGCTGTCCAATGGGATTTGCGACACACACTGTACAGGTGGGTTTCTGACACACATGCTCTCCAATGGGGATTGTGACACACACGTTGTACAATGGGGTTTGTGACACACACACTGTCCAAAGGGGTTTGTGACACACATGCTGTCCAATGGGGTTTGTGACGCACACACTGTCCAATGGGAATTGTGACACTCACACTCTGTCCAAAGGGCTGGTGACACACACGCTGTCCAATGGGGATTGTGACATACACACTGTCCAATAGGGTTTGTAACACGCACACGCTATACAATGGGGTTTGTGAAACGCACACTTTCTCATGGGGTTTGTGAAACACACACGCTGTACCATTGGATTTGTGACACACACGCTGAACAATTGGGTTTGTTACACAGACACTGCCCAATGGTGTTTGTGACACACATGCTGTGCAATGGGGTTTATGACACACACACTCTGTCCAATGGGGTTTGTAGACAAACACACACTCCAGGGGGGTTTGTGACGCACAATCTGTCCAATGGGGTTTGTGACACACACGCTGTCCAATGGGGATTGTGACACACACACGCTGTCCAATGGGGTTTGTCACACAGAGACTGTACAATGGGGTTTGTGACACACACAATGTGCAATGACGATTGTGAAACACACACGCTGTCCAAAGGTGTTTGTGACATGCATTCTGTCCAATGGGGTTTGTGACACACACGCTGTCCAATAGGGATTGTGACACACACATGCTATCCAATGGGGTTTGTGACACATAGACTGTCTAGTGGGCCTTGTGACACACACACTGTGCAATGAGGATTGTGACACACACACGCTGTCCAATGGGGTTTGTCACACAGACACTGTACAATGGGGTTTGTGAAACACACACTGTGCAATGAGGATTGTGACACACACACGCTGTCCAAAGGTGTTTGTGACATGCATGCTGTCCAATGGGTTTTGTGACACACAAACTCGGTCAATTGGGGGTTGTGACACACAAGCTGTCCAATGGGGTTAATGACACACAGGCTGTCCAGTGGGGTTTGTTACACACACACTGTACAGTGGGGTTTGTGACACACACACTTTCCAAAGGGGACTGTGACATGCACACGCTTCCCAATGAGTTTGTCACACCCAGTCTGTCCAATGGGGTTTGTGAGAAACACACGCTGTCCAATTCTGTTTGTAACACATATGCTGTCCAATTGGATTCGTGACACACACACTGCCAATAGGGTTTGTGACACACACACTGTCCAATGGGGATTGTGACACAAACACTCTCCAATGGGGTTTGTGACACACACTCTGTCCAATGGGATTTGTGACACAAACACACTGTCCAATGGTGTTTGTGACACACACACTGTCCAGTGTAGTTTGTGACATGGATGCTGTCCAATGGGGTTTTTGACACACACTCTATCCAATGGGGTTTGTGGACACACACAGACTGTGCAATGGTGTTTCTGACACACACGCTGTCCAATAGGTTTTGTGACACACACACTGTCCAGGGGGGTTTGTGACACACACACTGTCCCATGGGTTTTGTCACACACACACTGTCGAATGGGGATTGTGACACACATTGTCCATGCCGGTTTGTGACACACACACTGTCAAATGGGTTTGTGACACATGCACTGTCCAATGGGGTTTCTCACAAAAACTCTGTCCAATGTGATTTGTGACACACACTCTATCCTATGGGGTTTGTCACACACACTCTGTCCAATGGGGATTGTGACAAACAGGCTGTCCAATGGTGTGTGTGACACACACACTTTGTCCAATGGGGTTTGTGACACACACGCTGCCCAATGGGGTTTGTGACACACACACTGTCCAAAGTGGTTTGTGACACACATGCTGTCCAATGGGGTTTGTGACGCACAAACCTTTTTATGGGGTTTGTGACATACACGCTATACAATGGGATTTGTGACACACACACAGTCCAAAGGGGATTGTGACACACAAATTGTCCATGCCGGTTTGTGACACACAGTCTATCAAATGGGGTTTGTGGACACA
The DNA here is from genome assembly GCF_036013475.1 of Columba livia. Classification (NCBI taxonomy): domain Eukaryota; kingdom Metazoa; phylum Chordata; class Aves; order Columbiformes; family Columbidae; genus Columba; species Columba livia. The sequence goes on from NW_027043021.1 coordinate 777,579, forward strand.
CAAACACTGTACAATGGTGTTTGTGACACACACGCTGTCCAATAGGTTTTGTGACACACACGCTGTCCAGGGGGGTTTGTGACACACACACTGTCCCATGGGTTTTGTCACACACACTCTGTCGAATGGGGATTGTGACACACATTGTCCATGCCGGTTTGTGACACACACACTGTCCAATGGGTTTGTGACACATGCACTGTCCAATGGGGTTTCTCACAAAAACTCTGTCCAATGGGATTTGTGACACACACTATATCCTATGGGGTTTCTCACACACACTCTGTCCAATGGGGATTGTGACAAACACGCTGTCCAATGGTGTGTGTGACACACACACTTTGTCCAATGGGGTTTGTGACACACACGCTGTCCAATGGGGTTTGTGACACATGCTGTCCAAAGGGGTTTGTGACACACATGCTGTCCCATGGGGTTTGTGACACACACACTTTCTTATGGGGTTTGTGACACACACACAGTCCAATGGGGATTGTGACACACATACGATGTCCAGTAGTGTTTGTGACACCCACGCTGTCCAATGGGGATTGTGACAAACATGCTGTCCAATGGTGTGTGTGACACACACACTCTGTCCAATGGGGTTTGTGACACACACGCTGTCCAATAGTGTTTGTGACACACACTCTGCCCCATTGGCTTTGTGACACACATACTGTCCAATGGGGATTGTGTCATACACACTGTCCAATAGGATTTGTGACACACACACGCTATACAATGGGGTTTGTGAAACGCACAGTTTCTCATGGGGTTTGTGAAACACACACGCAGTCCCATGGGATTCTTGACACACACGCTGAACAACTGGGTTTCTTACACACACACTGTCCAATAGTGTTTGTGACATACATGCTATCCAGGGGGTTTTGTGAAACACACACTGTCCAATAGAGTTTGTGACACACACACGCTATCCAGTGGGGTTTAGAACACATAGACTGTCCAGCGGGCCTTGTGACACACACACTCTGTCCAATGGGCTTGTGACACACACGCTGTCCAATAGTGTTTGTGACACACAGTCTGCCCCATGGGGTTTGTGATACACACGCTGTCCAATGAGGATTGTGACACACACACGCTGTCCAATGGGGTTTGTGACACACGCACTGTCCAAAGGGGTTTGTGGCACACACTCTGTCCAATGGGTTTTGTGGACACACACACATTGTCCAATGGTGTTTGTGAGAAACACTGTCCAATGGGCTTTCTTGCACACACACGCTGTGCAATTTTATTTGTGACAAAGACGCTGTCCAATGGGGTTTGTGAAACACACACTGTACAATGGGTTTTGTGACACACACACTGTCCAATGGGGTTTGTGACACACACACTGTACAATGGGTTTTGTGACACACACGCTGTCCAATGGGGATTGTGACACACATGCTCACCAATGGGGATTGTGACACACACAATGTCCATGCCGGTTTGTGACACACACACTGTCCAATGGGGATTGTGACGCATACACTGTCCAATGGGGTTTCTCACAAACACTCTGACCAATGGTGTTTGTGAAAACACTCTATCCAATGGGTTTGTCACGCACACTCTCTCCAAAGGGTTTGTGACAAACACGCTGTCCAATGGGGATTGTGACAAACATGCTGTCGAATGGGGTTTGTGACACACACACTCTGTCCAATGGGCTTGTGACACACACGATGTTCAATGGGGTTCGTGACACACACTCTGTCCAATGGGGTTTGTGACACACACACTGTCCAAAGGGGTTTGTGACACACATGCTGTCCAATGGGGTTTGTGACACATACGCACTGTCCAATGAGGTTATGACACACACGCTGTCCAATGGTGTGTGTGACACACACACGCTGTCCACTGGGGTTTGTGACACACAGTGACCAGGGGGGTTTGTGACACACACAGGCTGTTCAATGGGGTTTGTGACACTCACGCTGTCCAATGGGATTTGCGACACACACTGTACAGGTGGGTTTCTGACACACATGCTCTCCAATGGGGATTGTGACACACACGTTGTACAATGGGGTTTGTGACACACACACTGTCCAAAGGGGTTTGTGACACACATGCTGTCCAATGGGGTTTGTGACGCACACACTGTCCAATGGGAATTGTGACACTCACACTCTGTCCAAAGGGCTGGTGACACACACGCTGTCCAATGGGGATTGTGACATACACACTGTCCAATAGGGTTTGTAACACGCACACGCTATACAATGGGGTTTGTGAAACGCACACTTTCTCATGGGGTTTGTGAAACACACACGCTGTACCATTGGATTTGTGACACACACGCTGAACAATAGGGTTTGTTACACAGACACTGCCCAATGGTGTTTGTGACACACATGCTGTGCAATGGGGTTTATGACACACACACTCTGTCCAATGGGGTTTGTAGACAAACACACACTCCAGGGGGGTTTGTGACGCACAATCTGTCCAATGGGGTTTGTGACACACACGCTGTCCAATGGGGATTGTGACACACACACGCTGTCCAATGGGGTTTGTCACACAGAGACTGTACAATGGGGTTTGTGACACACACAATGTGCAATGACGATTGTGAAACACACACGCTGTCCAAAGGTGTTTGTGACATGCATTCTGTCCAATGGGGTTTGTGACACACACGCTGTCCAATAGGGATTGTGACACACACATGCTATCCAATGGGGTTTGTGACACATAGACTGTCTAGTGGGCCTTGTGACACACACACTGTGCAATGAGGATTGTGACACACACACGCTGTCCAATGGGGTTTGTCACACAGACACTGTACAATGGGGTTTGTGAAACACACACTGTGCAATGAGGATTGTGACACACACACGCTGTCCAAAGGTGTTTGTGACATGCATGCTGTCCAATGGGTTTTGTGACACACAAACTCGGTCAATTGGGGGTTGTGACACACAAGCTGTCCAATGGGGTTAATGACACACAGGCTGTCCAGTGGGGTTTGTTACACACACACTGTACAGTGGGGTTTGTGACACACACACTTTCCAAAGGGGACTGTGACATGCACACGCTTCCCAATGAGTTTGTCACACCCAGTCTGTCCAATGGGGTTTGTGAGAAACACACGCTGTCCAATTCTGTTTGTAACACATATGCTGTCCAATGGGATTCGTGACACACACACTGCCAATAGGGTTTGTGACACACACACTGTCCAATGGGGATTGTGACACAAACACTCTCCAATGGGGTTTGTGACACACACTCTGTCCAATGGGATTTGTGACACAAACACACTGTCCAATGGTGTTTGTGACACACACACTGTCCAGTGTAGTTTGTGACATGGATGCTGTCCAATGGGGTTTTTGACACACACTCTATCCAATGGGGTTTGTGGACACACACAGACTGTGCAATGGTGTTTCTGACACACACGCTGTCCAATAGGTTTTGTGACACACACACTGTCCAGGGGGGTTTGTGACACACACACTGTCCCATGGGTTTTGTCACACACACACTGTCGAATGGGGATTGTGACACACATTGTCCATGCCGGTTTGTGACACACACACTGTCAAATGTGTTTGTGACACATGCACTGTCCAATGGGGTTTCTCACAAAAACTCTGTCCAATGTGATTTGTGACACACACTCTATCCTATGGGGTTTGTCACACACACTCTGTCCAATGGGGATTGTGACAAACAGGCTGTCCAATGGTGTGTGTGACACACACACTTTGTCCAATGGGGTTTGTGACACACACGCTGCCCAATGGGGTTTGTGACACACACACTGTCCAAAGTGGTTTGTGACACACATGCTGTCCAATGGGGTTTGTGACGCACAAACCTTTTTATGGGGTTTGTGACATACACGCTATACAATGGGATTTGTGACACACACACAGTCCAAAGGGGATTGTGACACACAAATTGTCCATGCCGGTTTGTGACACACAGTCTATCAAATGGGGTTTGTGGACACACAAACACTGTACAATGGTGTTTGTGACACACACGCTGTCCAATAGGTTTTGTGACACACACGCTGTCCCGGGGGGTTTGTGACACACACACTGTCCCATGGGTTTTGTCACACACACTCTGTCGAATGGGGATTGTGACACACATTGTCCATGCCGGTTTGTGACACACACACTGTCCAATGGGTTTGTGACACATGCACTGTCCAATGGGGTTTCTCACAAAAACTCTGTCCAATGGGATTTGTGACACACACTATATCCTATGGGGTTTCTCACACACACTCTGTCCAATGGGGATTGTGACAAACACGCTGTCCAATGGTGTGTGTGACACACACACTCTGTCCAATGGGGTTTGTGACACACACGCTGTCCAATGGGGTTTGTGACACATGCTGTCCAAAGGGGTTTGTGACACACATGCTGTCCCATGGGGTTTGTGACACACACACTTTCTTATGGGGTTTGTGACACACACACAGTCCAATGGGGATTGTGACACACATACGATGTCCAGTAGTGTTTGTGACACCCACGCTGTCCAATGGGGATTGTGACAAACATGCTGTCCAATGGTGTGTGTGACACACACACTCTGTCCAATGGGGTTTGTGACACACACGCTGTCCAATAGTGTTTGTGACACACACTCTGCCCCATTGGCTTTGTGACACACATACTGTCCAATGGGGATTGTGTCATACACACTGTCCAATAGGATTTGTGACACACACACGCTATACAATGGGGTTTGTGAAACGCACACTTTCTCATGGGGTTTGTGAAACACACACGCAGTCCCATGGGATTCTTGACACACACGCTGAACAACTGGGTTTCTTACACACACACTGTCCAATAGTGTTTGTGACATACATGCTATCCAGGGGGTTTTGTGAAACACACACTGTCCAATAGAGTTTGTGACACACACACGCTATCCAGTGGGGTTTAGAACACATAGACTGTCCAGCGGGCCTTGTGACACACACACTCTGTCCAATGGGCTTGTGACACACACGCTGTCCAATAGTGTTTGTGACACACAGTCTGCCCCATGGGGTTTGTGATACACACGCTGTCCAATGAGGATTGTGACACACACACGCTGTCCAATGGGGTTTGTGACACACGCACTGTCCAAAGGGGTTTGTGGCACACACTCTGTCCAATGGGTTTTGTGGACACACACACATTGTCCAATGGTGTTTGTGAGAAACACTGTCCAATGGGCTTTCTTGCACACACACGCTGTGCAATTTTATTTGTGACAAAGACGCTGTCCAATGGGGTTTGTGAAACACACACTGTACAATGGGTTTTGTGACACACACACTGTCCAATGGGGTTTGTGACACACACACTGTACAATGGGTTTTGTGACACACATGCTGTCCAATGGGGATTGTGACACACATGCTCACCAATGGGGATTGTGACACACACAATGTCCATGCCGGTTTGTGACACACACACTGTCCAATGGGGATTGTGACGCATACACTGTCCAATGGGGTTTCTCACAAACACTCTGACCAATGGTGTTTGTGAAAACACTCTATCCAATGGGTTTGTCACGCACACTCTCTCCAAAGGGTTTGTGACAAACACGCTGTCCAATGGGGATTGTGACAAACATGCTGTCGAATGGGGTTTGTGACACACACACTCTGTCCAATGGGCTTGTGACACACACGATGTTCAATGGGGTTCGTGACACACACTCTGTCCAATGGGGTTTGTGACACACACACTGTCCAAAGGGGTTTGTGACACACATGCTGTCCAATGGGGTTTGTGACACATACGCACTGTCCAATGAGGTTATGACACACACGCTGTCCAATGGTGTGTGTGACACACACACGCTGTCCACTGGGGTTTGTGACACACAGTGACCAGGGGGGTTTGTGACACACACAGGCTGTTCAATGGGGTTTGTGACACTCACGCTGTCCAATGGGATTTGCGACACACACTGTACAGGTGGGTTTCTGACACACATGCTCTCCAATGGGGATTGTGACACACACGTTGTACAATGGGGTTTGTGACACACACACTGTCCAAAGGGGTTTGTGACACACATGCTGTCCAATGGGGTTTGTGACGCACACACTGTCCAATGGGAATTGTGACACTCACACTCTGTCCAAAGGGCTGGTGACACACACGCTGTCCAATGGGGATTGTGACATACACACTGTCCAATAGGGTTTGTAACACGCACACGCTATACAATGGGGTTTGTGAAACGCACACTTTCTCATGGGGTTTGTGAAACACACACGCTGTACCATTGGATTTGTGACACACACGCTGAACAATTGGGTTTGTTACACAGACACTGCCCAATGGTGTTTGTGACACACATGCTGTGCAATGGGGTTTATGACACACACACTCTGTCCAATGGGGTTTGTAGACAAACACACACTCCAGGGGGGTTTGTGACGCACAATCTGTCCAATGGGGTTTGTGACACACACGCTGTCCAATGGGGATTGTGACACACACACGCTGTCCAATGGGGTTTGTCACACAGACACTGTACAATGGGGTTTGTGACACACACAATGTGCAATGACGATTGTGAAACACACACGCTGTCCAAAGGTGTTTGTGACATGCATGCTGTCCAATGGGGTTTGTGACACACACGCTGTCCAATAGGGATTGTGACACACACATGCTATCCAATGGGGTTTGTGACACACAAACTCGGTCAATTGGGCGTTGTGATGCACATGCTGTACAATGGGGTTCGTGACACACAGGCTCTCCAGTGGGGTTTGTCACACACACTCTGTCCAATGGGTACTGTGAAAAACGCGCTGTCCAATGCTGTTTGTAACACACACGCTGTAAAATGGGGTTTGTGACACACACACTGTCCAATGGGTTTGTGACACACATACTGTCCAATGGGGTTTCTCACAAAGACTCTGTCCAATGCGGTTTGTGACACACACTCTATCCAATGCGGTTTGTCAAACACACTCTGTCCAATGGCGATTGTGACAAACACGCTGTCCAATGGTGTGTGTGACACACACACTCTGTCCAGTGGGGTTTGTGACACACACGCTGTCCAAAGGGGTTTGTGACACACACACTTTCCAGTGGGGATTGTGACATACACACTGTCCAATAGGGTTTGTGACAAACACACGCTATCCAATGGGGTTTGTGATACATAGACTGTCCAGTGGGCCTTGTGACACACACGCTGTCCAATAGTGTTTGTGACACACACTCTGCCCCATGGGGTTTTGTGATACAAACACTGTCCAATGGGGATTGTGACACACACATGCTGTCCAATGGGGTTTGTGACACACACACTGTTTAGGGGGTTTGTGACACACACACTGTCCCAATGGTTTTGTCACACACACTGTGTCGACTGGGGATTGTGACACACACTGTCCAATGGGGTTTGTGACACACACATGCTGTGCAATGGTGTTTGTGACACACACACTGTCCAATGGGGTTCGTGACACACACACTGTCCAATGGGTTTTGTGACACTCACGCTGTCTAATGGGGATTGTGACACACACACTGTCTAATGGGGTTTGTTCACACCACACTCTGTCCAATGGGTACTGTGAAAAACACGCTGTCCAATGGTGTGTGTGACACACAAACTCTGTCCTATGGGGTTTGTGACACACACGCTGTCCAATGGGGTTTGTGACACACACACTGTCCAAACGGGTTTGTGACACACATGCTGTCCAATGGGGTTTGTGACACACATGCTATACAGTGGGTTTTGTGACACACACACAGTCCAATGGGGATTGTGACACACAGACGATGTCCAGTAGTGTTTGTGACACCCACGCTGTCCAATTGAGATTGTGACAAACACGCTATCCAATGAGGTTTGTGACACGCACACTTTCCAATGGGGTTTGTGACGCACACACTTTCCAATGGGGTTTGTGACAGACACACGCTGTCCAATCGGGTTTGTCACATAGACACTGTAAAATGGTGTTTGTGACACACACACTGTGCAATGAGGATTGTGACACACACACGCTGTCTAAAAGTGTTTGTGACATGCATGCTGTCCAATGGGTTTTGTGACACACAAACTCGGTCCATTGGGCGTTGTGACACACAGGCTGTCCAATGGGGATCGTGACACACAGGCTGTGCAGTGGGGTTTGTGACACAGACACTGTCCAGTGGAGTTTGTGACACACACACTTTCCAAAGGGGATTGTGACACGCACACGCTTCCCAATGTGTTTGTCACACCCACCCTGTCCAATGTGGTTTGTGACAAACACACGCTGTCCAATGCTGTTTGTAACACACACGCTGTACAATGGGGTTTGTGACACATATACTGTCCAATGGGGTTTCTCACAAAAACTCTGTCCAATGGGGTTTGTGACACACACACGCTGTCCAATGGGGTTTGTGACACACACACCGTCCAAAGGGGTTTGCGACACACACGCTGTCCAATGGGTTTTGTGACACACACACTCTGTCAAATGGTTCTTGTGAAACACACGCTGTTCTATGGGGTTTGTGAAACTCACAATCTGTCCAATGGGGTTTGTGACACACACGCTCTCCAATGGGCTTTGTGACACACACGCTGACCAATTGGGTTTGTTACACACACACTGTCCAATGGTGTTTGTGACACGCACGCTGTCCAGTGGGTTTTGTGACACACACTCTGACCAGGGGGGTTTGTGACACATACAGGCTGTTCAATGGGGTTTGTGACACACACGCTATCCAATGGGGTTTGTGACACGCACACTTTCCAATGGGGTTTGTAACACGCACACTTTCCAATGGGGTTTGTGACAGACACATGCTGTCCCATGGGGTTTGTGACACACACTCTATCCAATGGGGTTTGTCATACTCACTCTGTCCAATGGGGTTTGTGACACACACGCTGTCCAATGGGGTTTGTGACACACAAAATTTCCAAAGGGGATTGTGACATACACACTGTCCAATAGGGTTTGTGACACACACACGCAATAGAATGGGGTTTGTTAAACGCACACTTTCTCATGGGGTTTGTGAAACACAAACACTATCCCATGGGGTTTGAGACACACACGCTGAACAATTGGGTTTGTTACACACACACTGTCCAATGGTGTTTGTGACAAGCACGCTGTACAGGGGGTTTTGTGACACACACACTGTCCAATAGGGTTTGTGACAAACACACGCTATCCAATGGGGTTTGTGACACATAGACTGTCCAGTGGGCCTTGTGACACACACAGTCTGTCCAATGGGCTTGTGACACACACGCTGTCCAATAGTGTTTGTGACACACACTCTGCCCCATGGGTTTTGTGATACACTCACTGTCCATTGGGGACTGTGACACACACACACTGTCCAATGGGGATTGTGACGCACACACTGTACCATGGGAATTGTGACACACACACTCTGTCCAATGGGGTTTGTGACACACACGCTGTCCAATGGGGACTGTGACACACACGCTGTCCAATGGGGTTTGTTACACACACACTCTGTCCAGTGGTTCTTGTGACACACACGCTGTCCTATGGGTTTTGTGACACATACTCTGTACAATGGCCTGGTGACACACACGCTGTCCAATGGGGTTTGTGACACACACACTGACCAGGGGGGTTTGAGACATGCACACTTTCCAATGGGCTTTAGTGACACACACACGCTGTCCCATGGGGTTTGTGACACAAACGCTGACCAATTGGGTTTCTTACACACACACTGTCCAATGGTGTTTTTGACACGCATGCTGTCCAATGGGTTTTGTCACACACACTCTGTCCAATGGCGATTGTGACAAACACGCTGTCCAATGGTATGTGTGACAATACACACTCTGTCCAATGGGGTTTGTGACACACACGCTGTGAAATGGGGTTTGTGACACACACACTGTCCAAATGGGTTTGTGACACACACGCTGTCCAATGGGGTTTGTGACACACACACTTCCTAATGGGGTTTGAAACACACACTGTCCAAAGGGGTTTGTGACACACATGCTGTCCAATGGGGTTTGTGACACACAAACTTTTTTATGGGGTTTGTGACACACACACTTTACAGTGGGTTCTGTGACACACACACAGTCTAATGGGGATTGTGACACACACACGATGCTCTGTGGTGTTTGTGACACACAAACTGTCCAGTGGGGATTGTGACAAACACGCTGTCCAATGGTGTGTGTGACACACACTCTCTGTCCAATGGGGTTTGTGACACACACGCTGTCCAATAGGGATTGTGACACACACATGCTATCCAATGGGGTTTGTGACACATAGACTGTCTAGTGGGCCTTGTGACACACACACTGTGCAATGAGGATTGTGACACACACACGCTGTCCAATGGGGTTTGTCACACAGACACTGTACAATGGGGTTTGTGACACACACAATGTGCAATGACGATTGTGAAACACACACGCTGTCCAAAGGTGTTTGTGTCATGCATGCTGTCCAATGGGGTTTGTGACACACACTCTGTCCAATGGGGTTTGTGACAAATACACGCTGTCCAATGCTGTTTGTAACACAGACGCTGTCCAATGGGGTTTGTGACACACACACTGTCCAATGGGTTTTTGTAACACATACACTCTGTGCAATGGGGCTTATGACACATACGCTGTCCAACGGGTTTCGTGACACACACACTGCTAATAGCGTTTGTGAACACACACACGGTCCAATGGGGATTGTGACACACACACTGTCCAATGGGGTTTCTGACACACACACTGTCCAATGGGGTTTGTGACATGGATGCTGTCCAATGGGGATTGTGACAAACACGTTGTCCAATGGTGTGTGTGACACACACACTGTCCAATGGGGATTGTGACACTCACACTCTGTCCAATGGGGTTTGTGACACACACACTGTCCAATGGGGATTGTGACACTCACACTCTGTCCAATGGGGTTTGTGACACACACAATCTGTTCAATGGGGTTTGTGACACACACGCTGTCCAATAGGGTTTGTGATACACACACTGTCCAATAGGGTTTGTGACGCACACGTTGTCCAATGGGAATTGTGACGCATACACTCTATCCAATGGGCTTTGTGACATACACGCTGACCAATTGGGTTTGTTAAACACACACTGTCCAAAGGTATTTGTGACACGCATACTGTCCAATAGAGTTTGTGACACACACACGCTATCCAATGGGGTTTGTGATACACACACTTTCTTATGGGTTTTGTGACACACACGCTATACAACGGGTTTTGTGACACACATAGTGTCCAATGGGGATTGTGACACACACATGATGTCCAATGGTGTCTGTGACACACACGCTGTCCAATGGGGTTAGTGAGACGCACACTTTCTCATGGAGTTTGTGACACACACACGCTGTCCCATGGGGTTTGTGACACACACGCTGAACAATTGTGTTTGTTATACACACACTGTCCAATGGTGTTTGTGACACGCATGCTGTCCAGTGGGTTTTGTGACACACACACTGTCCAATAGGGATTGTGACATGCACAATTTCTCATGGGGTTTGTATACACACACACGCTGTCCCATGGGGTTTGTGACACACATGCTGTCCAATGGGGTTTGTTACACACACAATGTCCCACGGGTTTGTGAACACGCATGCTGTTCAGTGGGTTTTGTGACACACAAACTATCCAATAGGGTTTGTGACAAACACACGCTATCCTATGGGGTTTGTGACACACACACTGTCGAAAGGGGTTTGTGATAAACACGCTGACCAATGGGTATTGTGACACACACGCTCACCAATGGGGACTGTGACACACACAATGTCTATGCCGGTTTGTGTCACACACACTGTCCAATGGGGTTTGTGACACACACACTGTCCAAATGGGTTTGTGACACACATGCTGTCCAATGGGGTTTGTGACACACATGCTATACAGTGGGTTTTGTGACACACACACAGTCCAATGGGGATTGTGACACACAGACGATGTCTAGTAGTGTTTGTGACACCCACGCTGTCCAATTGAGATTGTGACAAACACGCTATCCAATGAGGTTTGTGACACGCACACTTTCCAATGGGGTTTGTGACACACACACTTTCCAATGGGGTTTGTGACAGACACACGCTGTCCAATCGGGTTTGTCACATAGACACTGTAAAATGGTGTTTGTGACACACGCACTTTCCAATGGGGTTTGTGACACACACACGCTGTCCCATGGGGTTGCTGACACATACGCTGAGCAATTTGGTTTGTTACACACACACTTTCCAATGGTGTTTGTGACACACATGCTGTCCAATGGGTTTTGTGACACAAACTCTGTCCAATGGGCTGGTGGCACACACTCTGTCCAATGGGGTTTGTGATACACACACTGACCAGTGGGGTTTGTGACACACACAGGCTGTTCAATGGGGTTTGTGACACACACGCTGTCCAATGGGATTTGCGACACACACTGTCCAATGGGGTTTCTGACACACATGCTCTCCAATGGGGATTGTAACACACATGCTCTCCAATGGGCTTCATGACACACACACTCTGTCCAATGGAGTTTGCGACAAACACACTGTCCAGGGGGGTTTGTGAGACACACGCTGTCCAATGGGGTTTGTGACACACACGATGTCCAATGGAGATTGTGACACACACACGCTGTCCAATGGGGTTTGTCACACAGACAGTGTACAATGGGGTTTGTGACACACACACTGTGCAATGAGGATTGTGACACACCCACGCTCTCCAATGGTGTTTGTGACACGCCTGCTGTCCAATGGGTTTTGAGACACACTCACTGTCCATGCGGGTTTATGTACCCCACGATGTCCAGTGGGGTTTGTGACCCACACACTGTCCAATGGAGTGTCTGACACACATGCTGTCCAATGGGGATTGTGACACACACGCTGTCCAATGGGGTTTGTGACACACAAACTGTGCAATTGGGATTGTGACACACACACGCTGTCCAATGGTGTTTGTGACACGCATGCTGTCCAATGGATTTTGTGACACACGCACTGTCCAATGGGGTTTGTGATACACAAACTGTGCAATTGGGATTGTGACACACACACGCTATCCAATGATGTTTGTGACAAACACACGCTGTCCAAAGGTGTTTGTGACACACACGCTGTCCAATGCGCTCTCTCACACACACTCTGTCCAATGGGGATTGTGACACACACTCGCTGTCCAATGGTGTTTGTGACACGGATGCTGTCCAATGGTGTTTGTGACACACACGCTGTCGAATGGGGTTTCTGACACACAAACTGTCCAATGGGGTTTGTGAACACACACACACTGTCCAATGGTAATTGTGACACACACGCTGTCCAATGGGGACTGTGACACACACAATGTCAATAGGGTTTGTGACACACACACTGTCCAAAGGGGATTGTGAAACACACACTGTACAATGGGGTTTGTGACACACACTCTGTCCAATGGGGTTTGTGTTACACACTCTGTCCAATGGGGTTTGTGAAACACACACACTCTCCAATGGGGATTGTGAAACACACACACTTTCCAATGGGGTTTATGACACACACGCTGTCCAGTGGGGTCTGTGACACACACACTCTTACCAATGGGTTTTGTGACACACTCGCTGTCCAATGGGGATTGTGACAAACACGCTGTCCAACGGGGTTTGTGACACACACGCTGTCGAGTGGGATTTGTGACATACTCACTGTCCAGGAGGGTTTCTGACACACTCATGCTATCCAATGGGGTTTGTGACACACACACTATCTAATGGGGTTTGTGACAAACACGCTATACAATTCCTTTTGTGACACACACTGTGTCCAATGGCATTTGTGACACACGGACACTGTCCAATGGGGTTTCTCACACACACTCGGTCCAACGGAGATTGTGACACAGAATCGCTGTCCAATGGTGTTTGTGACACGGATGCTGTTCACTGGTGTCTGTGACATACAAGCTGTCCAGTGGGGTTTCTGACACACACACTGTCCAATGGTGTTTGTGACACACACTCTGTCCAATAGGGTTTGTGCCCCACACTCTGTCCAATAGGGATTGTGATACACACACGATGTCCAATGGGGTTTTTGACACGCACTCTGTCCAATGGGGTTTGTCACACACACTCTGTCAAACGGGGAGTGTGACATACACACGCTGTCGAATGGGGTTTTTGACACATCCACTGTCCAATGAAATTTATGACACACACACACTGTACAATGGGAACTGTGACACACACACTGTCCAAAGGGGATTGTGACACACACACTGTGCAACGGGTTTCGTGACACACACACTGCCAATAGGGTTTGTGACACACACACTATCCAAAGGGGATTGTGACACACACTCTGTCCAATGGGGTTTGAGACACACGCTCTGTCCAGTGGGGTTTGTGACACACACACCTTCCAATGGGGTTTGTTACACACACGCTGTACAATGGGGATTGTGACACACACACGCTATCCAAAGGGGTTTGTGACACAAACACTTTCCAGTTGGGTTTGTGACACACACTCTCTGTCCAATGGTGCTTGTGACACACACGCTGTCCAAAGGGTTTCGTGATACACACGCTGTCCAGTGTGTTTTGTGACACACACATTCTGACCAAAGGGCTTGTGACACACACGCTGTCCAATAGTGATTTTGACACACATGATGTCCAATGGGGTTTGTGACACACACACTGTCCAAAGGGGTTTGTGACACACACGCTGTCCAGTGGGGTTTGTGATACACACGCTGTCCAATTGGGATGGTGACAAACACACTCTTTCCAATTCTGTTAATGACACGCATACTGTTCAATGGGGTGTGTGACACACACACTGTCCATGGGTCTTTGTGACACACACACTGTGTCCAATGGGGTTTGTGACACACACACTGTCCAGGGGAGTTTGTGAAACACACACTGTACATGGGTTTGTGTCACACACACTCTGTCCAATGACGTTTGTGACACACACACTGTCCAGGGGAGTTTCTGACACACACTGTCCAATGGGGTTTGTGACACACACTCTGTCCAATGGTGTTTGTGACACACACGCTGTCCAGTGGGGTTTGTGACACCACACAGTGTCCAATGGGCATTGTGAAACCCACGCTGTCCAGTGGGGATTGTGACAAACACGCTGTCCAACGGGGTTCGTGACACACAGGCTATGCAATGGGGTTTGTGACACACACACTTTTTAATGGGGTTTGTGACACACACGCTATACAATGGCTTTTTTGACACACACACTGTCCAATGGGGACTGTAACACACACGCTATGTCCAATGGTGTTTGTGACACACACAATTTACAATGAGGTTTGTGATACACACACTTTGCAATGGGATTTGTGACACACACACGCTGTCCCATGGGGTTTGTGAAACACAGGCTGAACAATTGGGTTTGTGTCACACACAACTTCCAATGGGATTTGTGACACACACATTGTCCAATAGGGTTTGTGACACACACACTCTCTCTAATGGGGTTTGTGACACACACAATCTATCCAATGGGGTTTGACACACACTTTCCAATGGGGTTTGTGACACACACGCTCTACAATAAGGATTGTTACACACACATTCTGTAAAATGGGTTTCGTGACACACACTCTTTCCAGTGGGTTTTATGACACACACACTGTCCAATAGGTTTTGTGACACAAACACGCTATCCATAGGGTTTGTGAACACAAACACTTTCCAATGGGGTTTGTGACACATACACTCTGTCCAATGTTGCTTGTGACACACACGCTGTCCAAAGGGGTTCGTGACACACACGCTGTCCAATAGTGAGTGTGACACACATGATGTCCAATGGGGTTTGAGAGACACACACTGTCCAAAGGGTTTTGTGACACACACGCTGTCCAGAGGGGTTTGTGACACACACATTCTGTCCAATGTGTCTTGTGATACACACGCTGTCCAATGGGTTTTGTCACACACACGCTGTCCAATGGAGTTTGTGACACACATGCTGTCAAATGGGTATTGTGACACACACACTGTCCAATGGGTTTTGTGAAACACACGCTGTCCAGTGGGGTTTGTGACACACACACTGTCTAATGGGGTTTGTGACACACACACTCTGTCAAATGGGGTTTGTGACACACACACTATGTCCAATGGGGTTTGAGACACAGACTGTCTAAAAGGGTTTGTCACACACACACGCTGTCCAATGGGGTTTGTGACACACACACTGTCCAATGGGGTTTGTGACACACACGCTCACCGATGGGGATTGTGAAACAACCAATGTCCATGATAGTTTGTGACACACACACTTTCGAATGGGGTTTGTGACACACACACTGTGCAATGGGGTTTCTCACACATGCTCTGTCCAGTGGGTTTTGTGACACACACACTTTCCAATGGGGTTTGTGACACACACGCTGTACAATGGGGATTGTGACACACACACACTGTCAAATGGGTTTCGTGACACACACTCTGTCCAGTGGGTTTTATGACACAAACACTGTCCAATAGGTTTTGTGACACACACGCTATCCAAAGGGGTTTGTGACACAAACACTTTCCAATGGGGTTTGTGACACACACACTCTGTCCAATGGTGCATGTGACACACATGCTGTCCAAAGGGGTTCGTGACACACACGATGTCCAATGGGGTTTGAGAAACACACACTGTACAAAGGGGTTTGTGACACACACGCTGTCCAGTGGGGTTTGTGATACACACATTCTGTCCAATGGCTCTTGTGAAACACACGCTGTCCAATGGGGTTTGTGATACACACACGCTGTCCAATTGTGTTTGTGACACGCATGCTGTCCAATGGGGTTTGTGACACACACACTGTCTAATGGGGTTTGTGACACACACACTCTGTCCAATGGGGTTTGTGACACACATACTGTCCAGGGGGGTTTGTGACACACACACTCTGTCCAATGGGGTTTGTGACACACACACTGTCCAGGGGAGTTTGTGACACACACACTGTCCAATGGGTTTTGTCATACACCCTCTGTCCAATGGGGTTTGTGACACACACGCAGTCTAATGGGGTTTGTCACACACACACACTGTCCAATTGTGTTTGTGACACACACGCTGTCCAGTGGGGTTTGTGGCACACAGACTGTCCAATAGGGTTTGTGACACACACACGCTTTTCAATGGGGTTTGTGACACACACAGTGTCCAATGGGGATTGTGACACACACACGATGTCCAATGGTGTTTCTGACACACACACTATCCAAAGGGGTTTGTGACACGCACACTTTTACATGGGGTTTCGACACACACACGTTATCCTATGGGGTTAGTACACTCACACTTTCCAATGGGTTTTGTGACACACACACTGTCCAGTGGGCCTTGTGAAACACACACTCTGTCCAATGGGTTTTGTCACACACACTCTGTCCAATGGGGTTTGTGACACACACACTGTCCAATGGGGTTTGTGACACACACTCTGCCCCATGGGGTTTGAGACACACACGTTCACCAATAGGAATTGTGACATGCACAATGTCCATGAGGGTTTGTGACACACACACTGTCCAATGGGGTTTGTGACACACACACTATCCAATGGCTTTTTTGACAAACACACGCTCTCCCATGGGGTTTGTGACACACACGCTGACTAATTGGGTTTGTTACACACACACTGTCCAATGGTGTTTGTGACACGCTGTCGAATGGGTTTTGTGAGACACACTCTATCCAATGGGCTTGTGACACACACGCTCCCCAATTGGGTTTTTGACACACACACTGACCAGGAGGGCTTGTGACACACACACGGTGTCCAATCGGGTTTGTGACACACACACTGTGCAATGAGGATTGTGACACACACACGATGTCCAAAGGTGTTTGAGACATGCATGCTGTCCAATGGGGTTTGTGACACACACACTGTCCAATGGTTTTTGTGACACACACACTGTCCAATGGGGTTTGTGACACACACTCTGCCCAATGGGGATTGTGACACACACGCTCTCCCATAGGGTTTGTTGACACACACACTGTCCAATGACGTTTGTGACACACACACTGTGTAATGGGGACTGTGACACACACAATGTCCGGGGGCGTTTGTGGCAGACACACTGTCCAATGGGGTTTGTGACACACACGCTGTCCAATGGGGATTGTGACACACACAATGTCCAGGACGGTTAGTGACACACACATTCTCCAACGGGGTTTGTGACACACACACTGTCCAATGGGGTTTCTCACACACACTCTGTCCAATTGTCTTTGTGGCACACACTCTGTCCAATGGGGTTTGTGAACACACACGCTGTCCAATGGGGATTGTGAAAAAAACGCTGTCCAATGGTGTTTGTGACACACGCAATGTCGAATGGGTTTTGTTACACACACGCTGTCCACATGGGTTTGTGACACACACACTGTCCCATGCGATTTGTGACGCACACACTGTCCAATGGGGATTGTGACAAACACACTGTCCAATGGGGTTTGTGACACACACACTGTATGTGGGTATTTGTGACACACTCACTGGCCAGGGGGGTTTGTGACACACACACTGTCCAATGGCATTCGTGACACACACAGTGTCCCCGGGGGTTTGTGACACACACGCTGTCCAATGGGGATTGTGACACACACACTCTCCAGGGGGGTTTGTGACACACATGATGTCCAATGTGGTTTGTTACACACACACTTTCCAATGGGGTTTGTGACACACACACTGAGCATTTTATATTATGTCACACACACGCTGTCCAATGGGGTTTGTGACACACAAACTGTCCACTGGGGATTGTGACACACACGCTATCCAATGGGGATTGTGATACACACATTTTCCAATGGAGTTTGTGACACACACGCTTTCCAATGGGGATTGTGACACACACACTGTCCAGGGGGGTTTGTGACACACATGATGTCCAATGGGGTTTGTTACACACATGCTTTCCAATGGGGTTTGTGACACACACACTGCGCATTTGGTATTATGACACACACACGCTCTCGAATCGGGCTTGTGACACACAAACTGTCCACTGGGGATTGTGACACAGACGCTATCCAATGGGGATTGTAACACACACATTTTCCAATGGGGTTTGTGACACACATGCTGTCCAAAGAGGTTTGTGACACACACGGTGACATATTGGGTTTGTAATACACACACTGTGCAATGTGGTTTGTGACACACATGCTGTCCAATGGGGATTGTGAACACACAAACTCACCAGGGTGGTTTGTGACACACACACTGTCCAAAGGAGTTTGTGACACACACGCAGACCAATTTCGCTTGTTACACACACACTGTGCAATGTGGTTTGTGACACACATGCTGTCCAATGGGGATTGTGAACACACAAACTCACCAGGGGGGTTTGTGACACACACACTGTCCAATGGGGTTCGTGACACACACACTGTCCAATGGGGTTTGTGACACACAGGCTGTCCAATGGGGATTGTGACAAACACAATGTCCAAGACGGTTTGTGTCACACACACTGTCCAATGGGGTTTGTGACACACACACTGTCCAATGGGGTTTCTCACACACACACTGTCCAATTGACTTTGTGCCACACACTCTTTCCAATGGGCTTCTGAGACACACGCTGTCCAACGGCGCTTGTGACACACACTCTGTCCAGGTGGGTTTGTGACACACACACAGTCCAATGGGGTTTGTGACACACACTCTGTCCCATGGGGTTTGTGATACACACACTGTCCAATTGGGTTTGTGACACACACACAATGTCCACTTGGGTTTGTGACACACAAACTGCCCAAGGGGGTTTGTGTCACACATGATGTCCAATGGGGTTTATGACACACACACTGCCCAATGGCGTTCGTGACACACACAGTGTCCACGGGGGTTTGTGACACACACGCTGTCCATTGGGGATTGTGACACACACACTGTCCAGGGGGCTCTTTGACACATACACTGTCCAATGGCTTTCGTGACACTAATAGTGTTCACGGGGGTTGGTGACACACACACTGTTCAATGGGTATTGTTACACACACATGCTGTCCAATGGGGTTTGTGACACACACACTGTCCAATGGGTTTTGTGACACACACGCTGTCCAATGGGGATTGTGACACACACACTGTTCGGGGGGATTTGTGACACACACGCTGTAAAATGTGTTTTTGACACCACACTCTGTCCAATGGGGCTTGTGGCACACATGTTGTCCAACGGGGTTCGTGACACACACTGTCCAGTGAGGTTTGTGACACACACTCTGTCCAATGGGGTTAGTGACACACACTTTCCTTTGGTTTTGTGACACACACACAATATCCTATGGGGTTTGTGACACACACACTGTCCAGGGGGTTTTGTGACACAGAGACTGTACAAGGGGGATTGTGACAGACACGTTGTCCAATGGGGTATGTGACACATACACTGTCCTGGGGGGTTTGTGACACACACGCTGTCTAATGTGGTTTGCGACACAGAGACTCTCCACGGGTATTTGTGACACACACGCTGTCCAGAGGGGTTTGTGACACACACACTGTCCAATGGGTATTATGACACACACACTCCGACCACTTGGGTTTGTGACACACACACTGTGCAATGGGGTTTGGCACTAGAGACACGCTGTCCAATGGTGTTTGTGACACGGATGCAGTCCAATCAGTTTTGTTACACAAAACTGTTCAGGGGGGTTTGTGAGACAGACACTGTCCAATGGGTATTGTGAAACACACTCTTTCCAATGGGGTTTGTGAAATACTTGCTGTCCAGTAGTGTTTGTGACACACACGCTGCCCAATGGCGTTTGTGACAAACACGGTGTCAAATGGGGTTTGTAATACACACACTGTCCAGGGGTTTTGTGACACACACGCTGTCCAATGGGGTTTGTCACACGCACTCTGTCCAATGGGAATTGTGACACACAAACACTGTCCAATGGGGTTTGTGAGAAACACGCGGTCCAATGGGGTTTGTGACACACACACGCTTTCCAAAGGGGATTGTGAAACACACATGCTGTCTGATGGAGTTTGTGACACGGATTCCGTCCAACGGGGTTCGTGACACACACACTGTCCAGTGAGGTTTGTGACGCACACGCTATCCAATGGTGTTAGTGATAAACACACTTTCAGATGGGTATTGTGACACACGCACTTTCCAGTGGGGTTTGTGATACACACTCTGTCCAACGGGTTTTGTGACACACACACTGCCTAATGGCGTTTGTGACACACACACTTTCCAATGGGGTTTCTGACACACACACGCTCTCCAATGGTGTTTGTGACACACACGCTGTCCAATGGGGTTTGTCACATCCTCTCTGTCCAATGGGGTTTATGACACACACAGGTTCCAATGGGGTTTGTGACACACACACTGTCCAATGGGGATTCTGACACACACACGGTGTCTAAAGGTGTTTGTGACACGGATGTATTTCAATGGGTTTTGTTACACACACAATGTCTAGGGGGTTTTGCGACACAGACTCTGTCCAACGGGGATTATGACACACATACTGTCCAGGGGGTTTGTGACACACACACTGTCCAATGGGGTTTGTGACGCACATACTGTCTCGGGGGGTCTGTGACACACACGCTGTCCAATGTAGTTTGTGACACACAGGCTGTCCAATGGGGTTTGTAACACAAAGACTCTCAATGGGTGTTTGTGACACACACGTTGTCCACACGGGTTTGTGACACACACACTGTACAATGGGGTTTGTGACATACACACGGTGTCCAAAGCGGATTGTGACAAATACACGCTGTACCATGGGATTTGTGACACGCATGCAGTCCAATGTGGTCTGTGACACACACACTATCCAGTGGGGTCTGTGACACACACGCTGTCCAGTAGGGTTTGCTACACACACACGCTATCCAATGGGTATTGTGACACACACAAATTCTGTCCAAAGGGGTTGGTGACACAGAAAATGTCCAATGTGTTTTGTGACAAACATGCTGTGCAATGGGGATTATGACACACAAACGATGTCCAATGGTGTTTGTGACACGGGTGCTGTCCAATGGCGTTTGTTACACACACACTGTCCAGGGGTTTTTTGACACAGACACTGTCTAATGGCGATTGTTACACACACGCTGTCCAACGCGGTTTGTGAGACACAGGATGTCCAGGTCAGTTTGTGACACACACGCTGTCCAGGTGAGTTTGTGACACACACACTGTCCAATGGGTATTATGACACACACACTCCGACAACTTGGGTTTGTGACACACACACTGTGCAATGGGGTTTGGCACTAGAGACACGCTGTCCAATGGTGTTTGTGACACGGATGCAGTCCAATGGGTTTTGTTACACAAAACTGTTCAGGGGGGTTTGTGAGACAGACACTGTCCAATGGGTATTGTGAAACACACTCTTTCCAATGGGGTTTGTGAAATACCTGCTGTCCAGTAGTGTTTGTGACACACACGCTGCCCAATGGCGTTTGTGACAAACACGGTGTCAAATGGGGTTTGTAATACACACACCGTCCAGGGGTTTTGTGACACACACACTGTCCAATGGGGTTTGTCACACGCACTCTGTCCAATGGGAATTGTGACACACAAACACTGTCCAATGGGGTTTGTGAGAAACACGCGGTCCAATGGGGTTTGTGACACACACACGCTTTCCAAAGGGGATTGTGAAACACACATGCTGTCTGATGGAGTTTGTGACACGGATTCCGTCCAACGGGGTTCGTGACACACACACTGTCCAGTGAGGTTTGTGACGCACACGCTATCCAATGGTGTTAGTGATAAACACACTTTCAGATGGGTATTGTGACACACGCACTTTCCAGTGGGGTTTGTGATACACACTCTGTCCAACGGGTTTTGTGACACACACACTGCCTAATGGCGTTTGTGACACACACACTTTCCAATGGGGTTTCTGACACACACACGCTCTCCAATGGTGTTTGTGACACACACGCTGTCCAATGGGGTTTGTCACATCCTCTCTGTCCAATGGGGTTTATGACACACACAGGTTCCAATGGGGTTTGTGACACACACACTGTCCAATGGGGATTCTGACACACACACGGTGTCTAAAGGTGTTTGTGACACGGATGTATTTCAATGGGTTTTGTTACACACACAATGTCTAGGGGGTTTTGCGACACAGACTCTGTCCAACGGGGATTGTGACACACATACTGTCCAGGGGGTTTGTGACACACACACTGTCCAATGGGGTTTGTGACGCACATACTGTCTCGGGGGGTCTGTGACACACACGCTGTCCAATGTAGTTTGTGACACACAGGCTGTCCAATGGGGTTTGTAACACAAAGACTCTCAATGGGTGTTTGTGACACACACGCTGTCCACACGGGTTTGTGACACACACACTGTACAATGAGGTTTGTGACATACACACGGTGTCCAAAGCGGATTGTGACAAATACACGCTGTACCATGGGATTTGTGACACGCATGCAGTCCAATGTGGTTTGTGACACATACACTATCCAGTGGGGTCTGTGACACACACGCTGTCCAGTAGGGTTTGCTACACGATGTCCAATGGTGTTTGTGACACGGGTGCTGTCCAATGGCGTTTGTTACACACACACTGTCCAGGGGGGTTTTTGACACAGACACTGTCTAATGGCGATTGTTACACACACGCTGTCCAACGCGGTTTGTGAGACACAGGATGTCCAGGTCAGTTTGTGACACACACGCTGTCCAGGTGAGTTTGTGACACACACGCTGTCCAATGGCGTTTGTGACACACACACTGTCCAGGTGGGTTTGTGACACACACGGTGTCCAATGGGGTTTGTGACACGCATGCTGTCCAATGGTGTTTGTGACACACACACTGTCCATAGGGGTTTGTGACACAGATGCTGTCCAATGTGGTTTGTGAAACACACGATGTGCAATGGGGTTTGTGACACACAAACTGTCAAGGTGGGTTTGTGAAACACACACTGCTCAAAGGGGTTTGTGACACACACGCTGTACAGTGGTGTTTGTGACAGGCATGCTGTCCAATGGTGTTTGTGACACACAGGCTGTCCAATGGGGATTGTGATACACACACGCTGTCCAATGGTGTTTGTGACTCGGATTCTGTACAATGGGGTTTGTGACACACACACTGTCCAATGGGGTTTGTGACACACACACGCTGACCAATGGGGTTTGTGACACAAACACTGTCCAATGGGGTTTGTGACACACACACGCTGTCCAATGGTGTTTGTGAACACGCATGGTTTCCAATGGGTCTTGTGACACACACACTGTCCAGGGGGCTTTGTGACACACACGATGTCCAATGGGATTGGTGACACACACGCTGTCCAGTGGGGATTGTGACACACACACGCTGTCTAGAGGGGATAGTGACACAAACAGGTTGTCCAATGGTGTTTGTGACACGGATACTGTCCAATGCGGTTTGTGACACACACAACGTCCAACGGGGTTTGTGACACACACGCTGTCCAAGGGGTTCGTGAGACACACACTGTCCAGTGAGGTTTGTGACACACACTCTGTCCAATGGGGTTAGTGACACACACACTTTCCTTTGGTTTTGTGTCACACACACAATATCCAATGGGGTTTGTGACACACACACTGTCTAATGGGGTATGTGATACACACATGCTTTCCAATGGTGTATATGACACGCATGTTGTCCAATGGGGTTTGTGACTCACATGCTGTCCAATGGTGTTTGTGACACACACACGGTGTATAATGGTGTTTCTGACACAGATAATTTTCAATGGGGTTTTTTAGAGACACAATGTCTAGGGGGGGTTTGTGACACAGGCACTGTGCAATGGGGATTGTCGCACACACACTGTCCAGGGGGGTTTATGACACATACACAGTCCAGGTGGGTTTGTGACACGCACTCTGTCCAAAGGGGTTTGTGACACAGAGACTCTCCAGGGGTTTTTGCGACCCACACACTGTCCAGAGGGGTTTGTGACACACACACTGTCTAATGGGGGTTTTGTGATACACACACCCTTTCCAATAGTGTATGTGACACGCATGCTGTATAATGGGGTTTGTGACACACACACTGTCCAGGGGGGTTGATGACACACACAATGTCCGATACGGTTTGTAACACACACACGCAATCTTATGGGGTTTGTGAAACACACGCTGTCAAATGGGGTTTGTGACACACACACTGTCCATGGGGGATTGTGTCACACACAAACTCTGTCCAATGGGGTTGGTAATACACCAACTATCCAATGGGGTTTGTGACACACATGCTCTCCAATGGTGTTTGTGACACACACACTGTCAATAGGGGTTTGTGACACACACGCTGTCCAATCGGGTTTGTGACACACACGCTGTCCAGGAGAGTTTGTGACACACACGCAGTCCAATGGGTTTTGTGAAACAAACACTGTTTGGCGGGGTTTGCGACACACACAATGTCCAATGGGGTTTGTGAAACACAGGCTGTCCAATGCGGATTGTGACACACACACTGTCCAGGGGGGTTTGTGACACACACACTGTCCAATGGGGTTTCTGACACACACACGATATCCAAAGGGGTTTGTGACACACACACGCTGTCCAATGAGGCTTGTAACACACAGGCTGTCTAATGGGGTTCGTGACACACACGCTGTCAAATGGGGTTTGTGACACACACACTTTCTAATCGGGATTGTGACACACACACGCTGCCCAATGGGGTTTGTGACACACACGCTGTCCAATGGGATTTGTCACACACACACTCTGTCCAATTAGGCTTGTGACACACATGCTGTCCAATGGGGTTCATGACACACACGCTGTCCAGTGGCGTTTCTGACACACACACTGTCCAATAGGGTTTGTGACACACACACACTGTCCAATGGGGCTTGTGAAACACACGCTGTCCAATGGCGTTTGTGACACACACGCTGTCCAATGGCGTTCGTGACACACACGCTGTCCAGTGGGGTTTCTGACACACACACGCTATCCAAAGGGGTTTGTGACATGTACACTGTCCTATGGGAATGGTGACACGCACACCGTCCAATGGGGTTCGTGACTCACACGCTGTCCAGTAGGGTTTGTGATACACACACTGTACAATGGGGTTTGTGACACACACAGTTTCTAATGAGGTTTTTGACACACACACGCTATCCAATGGGGTTTGTGAGACACACCATTTACAATGGGTTTTGTGAAAACACACATTGTCCAATTGGGATTGTGACACACACACTGCACAGGGGGGTTTGTGACTACACAGTCTGTCCAATGGGGTTTGTGACACACACACTGTCCAATGGGGATAGTCACACACAAACACTGTATAACGGGGATTGAGACACACACAAGGTCCAATGTGGTTTTGGACACACACGCTACCCGATGGAGTTTGCGAACACGGATGCTGTCCAATGGGGTTTGTACAACACACAGTGTCCAATGGGGTTTGTGACACACGCTCTGTCCAATGGCGATTGTGACACACATGCACTTTCCAATGGTGCTTGTGACACGCATGCTGTCCAATGGGTTTTGTGACACACACACTCTGTCCAATGGGGGTTGTGACACACACACTGTCCAATGGTGTTTGTGACACACACACTCTGTCCGATGCGACACACACGCATTTCAATGCGGTTCGTGACACACACGTTGTCCAGTGGGGTTTGTCACACACACTCTGTCCAATGGGGATTGTGACACAAACATGCTGTCCAACGGGGTTTGTTACAAACACGCTGTCCAATGGGGACTGTGACACACACGCTCTGTACAATGGCTTTTGTGACACACACTGTCCAGGGGGGTTTGTGACAGACTTGATGTCCAATGGGATTTGTGACACACACACTGTCCAACAGGGTTCGTGGCATACGCGCTATCCAGTGGGGTTTGTGACAAACACACTGTCCGATGGGGTTTGTGACACACACACTCTATCCAATGGGGTTTATGAAACACCCACTGTCCAATGAGGTTTGTGACACACACACTGTCTAAAGGGGTTTGTGACACACACACTCTGTCGAGTGGGGCTTATGACATATACGCTGTCCAATGGGGTTGGTGACAAAAACGCTGTCCAGGGGGGTTTTTGACACACACACTGTCCAATGAGGTTTGTCACACACACTCTGTCCAATGGGGATTGTGACACAAACACGCTGTCCAATGAGGTTTGTTACACACACACTGTCCAATGGGCTTTGTGACACACACGCTGTCCAATGGGTTTTGTGACACACACACTGTCTGATAGGGTTTGTGAAAAAACACGGAGTCCAAAGAGGATTGTGACACACACAAAAGCTGTCCCATGGGGTTTGTGACACGCATGCTATCCAGTGGGGTTTGTGACACACACATTGTACAGGGGGGTTTGTGACACACACGCTGTCCAAAGGGTTTTGTGACACACACTCTCTGTCCAGTGGAGCTTGTGACACACAGGCTGTCCAATGGGCATTGTGACACACATACGCTGTTAAATGGTGTTTGTGACACACATGCTGTCAAATGGGTATTGTGACACACACGCTGTCCAATGGTGTTTGTGACACACACATTCTGTCCAATGGGGCTTGTAACACACACGTTGTCTAATGGGATTCGTGACACACACGCTGTGCAACGGTGTTTGTGACACACATGCTGTCAAATGGGATTTGTGACACTCACATGCTATCCAGTGGGGTTTCTGACAAGCACACTGTCCAATGGGGTTTGTGACAGCCACTCTGTCCAATGGGGTTTGTGACACACACACTTTCCAATGGGGATTCTGACACACACACGCTGCCCAATGAAGTTTGTGACACACGCACTGTCCAATGGGGTTCGTGACACACACGCTGTCCAGTAGGGTTTGTGACACACACACTGTCCAACAGGTTTTGTGACACACACACGCTATCCAATGGGGTTTGTGACACACACACTTTCAAACGGGGTTTGTGACACACACACACAGTCCAATAGGGTTTGTGACACACACACGCTATCCAATGGGGTTTGTGACACACACACGCTAT
Organism: Columba livia; assembly: GCF_036013475.1. NCBI lineage: Eukaryota > Metazoa > Chordata > Aves > Columbiformes > Columbidae > Columba > Columba livia. The sequence continues at coordinate 805,715 of NW_027043021.1, forward strand.
CCAATGGGGTTTGTCATACACACACTTTCCAATGGGGTTTGTCACGCACACACGCTGTCCAATGGGGTTTGTGACACACACGCTGTCCAATGGGGTTTGTGACACACACGCTATCCAGTGGGGTTTGTGACACACACACTCTGTCCAATGGGGCTTGCGACACACACTCTGTCCAGTGGGTGTCCTGACACACACGCTGTCCAATGGGGTTCGTGACACACACGCTGTCCAGTGGGGTTTGTGACACAAATACTGTCCAATGGGGTTTGTGATACACACAATGTCCAATGGGCATTGTGACACACAAACGCTGTCCAATGGGGTTTCTGACACACACACGCTGTCCAATGGGGGTTGTGACACACACGCTGTCCAATGGGGTTTGTGACACACACACGCTGACCAATGGGGTTCGTGAGACAGACGCTGTCCATTGGGTTTTTTTACACAAACACTGTCCAATAGTGTTTGTGACACACACACACTATCCAATGGGGTTTGTGACACATACACTTTCCAATGGGGATTGTGACACGCGCACTCTGTCCAATGAGGCTTGTGACACACACACGCAATGCAATGGGGTTTGTGACACACACACTTTCCAATAGGGTTTCTGACACACACACGCTGTCCAAAGGTGTTTGTGACACACACCTGTCAAATGGGGTATGTGACACACATACTGTCTGGGGGGTATTGTGACACACATACTGTCCGATGGGTTTTGTTACACACACTCTGTACAATGGTGTTTGTGACACACACACTCTATCCAATGGGGGTTGTGAGACACACATTGTCCAATGGGGTTTTTGACACACACACTCTGTCCAATGGGGGTTGTGACACACACGTTGTCCAATAAAGTTTCTGACACACACACTCACTAATGGGGATTGTGACACACACACGCTGTCCAATGGTGTTTGTGACACGCATGCTGTCCAATGGGTTTTGTGACACGCACACTCTCCAGGGGGGTTTGTGACACACACGCTGTCCAGCGGGGTTTGTGACACACACACTGTCCAATAGGGTTTTTGAAACACACCTGCTATCTAATGGGGTTTGTGACACACACACTCTGTGCAATGTGGCTTGTGACACACACTCTGTCAAATGGGGTTTTTAACACACACACTGTCCAATGGGGATTGTGATACACAGACGCTGTCCAATGTGGTTTGTGGCACACACACTTTCCAATGGGTTTTGTTACACATACGCTGCCCAATGGGGATTGTCACATGCACACTGTTCAGGGGCTTTGTGACACACACGCTGTCCTATGGGGTTTGTGACACAGAGACTCTACAGGGGTGTTTGTGACACACACGTTGTCCAGAGGTGTTTGTGACAAACACACGCTCTCCAATGGGGTTTGTGACACACACACTCTCCGGCGGAGTTTGCGACACACACACGCTATCCAATGGGGTTTGTTGCACGCATGGTGTCCAAAGGGATTTGAGACATACACGCTGTCCAGGGTGGTTTGTGACACACATGCGGTCCAATGGGTTTTGTGACACACACACTGTCCAATGGGGGTTGTGACACACACGCTGTCCAATGGGGTTTATCACAGTATCACAGTATCACAGTATGTTTGGGATTGGAAGGGACCTCAAAAGATCATCTAGTCCAATCCCCCTGCTGGAGCAGGAACACCTAGGTAAGGTCACACAGGAACATGCCCAGGTGTGTTTTGAATGTCTCCAGGGAAGGAGACTCCACAACCTCCCTGGGCAGCCTGTTCCAGTGCTCTGTCACCCTTACTGAGAAGAAGTTTTTTCTCAAATTTAAGCGGAACCTCTTGTGTTCCAGTTTGATCCCATTACCCCTTGTCTTGTCATTGTTTGCCACCGAGAAGAGCCTGGCTCCATCCTCATGGCACTCACCCCTTATATATTTATAAACATCAATATGGTCCCCCCTTAGTCTCCTCTTATCCAAACTAACGAGACCCAGCTCCCTCGGCCTTTCTTCATAAGGGAGGTGCTCCACTCCCTTAATCATCTTTGTTGCCCTACGCTGGACCCTTTCCAGCAGTTCCCTGTCCTTCTTGAACTGAGGGGCCCAGAACTGGACACAATATTCCAGATGTGGTCTCACCAGGGCGGAGTAGAGGGGAAGGAGGACCTCTCTCGATCTACTAGCCACTCCCCTTGTAATACACCCCAGGATGCCATTGGCCTTCCTGGCCACGAGGGCACAGTGCTGGCTCATGGTCATCCTGCTGTCCACCAGGACCCCCAGGTCCCTTTTCCCTACACTGCTCTCTAATATGTAATTTCCCAACCTATACTGGAACCTGGGGTTGTTCCTGCCCAGATGCAGGACTCTACACTTTCCCTTGTTAAATTTCATTAGGTTATTCCCCGCCCAACTCTCCAGCCTGTCCAGGTCCCGCTGGATGGCAGCAAAGCCTTCTGGCGTGTCAGCCACTCCTCCCAGCTTAGTGTCATCAGCAAACTTGCTGATAGTACACTCTATTCCCTCGTCTAAATTGTTAATGAATATATTGAATAATATTGGCCCAGTACTGACCCCTGAGGCACTCCACTAGATACTGGCCTCCAACTAGATTCCGCACCATTGACTACCACTCTCTGGCTTCTCTCTTTAAGCCAGTTTGCAACCCACCTCACTACTCTATTGTCTACACCACACCTCCTCAACTTAGCTGTGAGGATGCTGCGGGAGACTGTGTCAAAGGCTTTACTGAAGTCAAGGTAGGCCACATCCACCGCTCTGCCATCATCCATCCACCTTGTTACATTCTCTTAAAAAGCTATGAGGTTGGTGAAGCACGACTTACCCTTGGTAAAGCCATACTGACTGCCCCTAATAACCCTCTTATCCTTGATATGCCTTGAGATGGCACCAAGGATAAGCTGTTCCATTACTTTCCCAGGGACAGAGGTAAGGCTGACCGGTCTATAATTACCTGGGTCCTCCTTCTTGCCCTTTTTGAAGACCGGAGTGACATTTGCTTTCCTCCAATCCTTGGGCACCTCCCCCGTTTCCCAAGACTTGGCAAAGATGTTGGAGAGTGGTCCAGCAATGACTTCAGCCAGCTCCCTCAGCACCCGCTGATGCATCCCATCTGGACCCATTGATTTATGGATGTCCAGACTATTTCATTGCTCCCTAACCCAGTCCTCATCGACTAAAGCAAACTCCTCCATTGATCTGGCTTCATCCGGGGTCTCAGGGGTACAGGTCTCCCCAGGACAGCCTCCAGCAGAGTAGACAGAGACAAAGAAGGCAATCAGTATCTCTGCCTTCTCTGTATCTTCTGCCACCAGGGCACCCACCCCGTTCATCAGTGGGCCTACATTGCCTCTGCTATTAGTTTTATCTGCTATGTATTTGAAAAAGTTCTTTTTGCTGTCCTTGACCCCTCTCACCAGCTGTAATTCTAAGGAGGCCTTGGCTATCCTAGCTGCCTTCCTACATCCTCTAACAGCAGCCTTATATTCTTCCCAAGTGGCCAGTCCCTGCTTCCACGACCTGTAAACTCTCCTTTTCTGCTTGAGCATACCCAACAGATCCCTATTCAACCACGCAGGCCTCCTGGCTCCCTTCCTTGACTTTCTTCGTGTGGGGATGCTCTGATCCTGAGCGTGGAAGAAGCAATCTCTGAATGCAATCCAGCTATCTTGGGCCCCTTTTCCTTCAAGCAGTCTTGCCCATGGGATTTCTCCCAGCAATTGCTTGAAAAGGCCAAAGTTAGCCCTGCTAAAGTCCAGGGTTGCAATTCTACTTGCTATTCTGTTCCTGCCACCCAAGATGCTGAACTCCACCATCTCGTGGTCACTCCAACCCAGGCAGCCCTCAACCCTTACTGCTTCGACCAGACCCTCCTTGTTAGTGAGGATGAGATCCAGCAGTGCACCTCTCCTAGTCGGCTCCTCCTCCATCTGCATGAGGAAGTTATCATCAATGAACTGGAGGAACCTCCTGGACTGTGGCTGGCTGGTTGAATGGTCCTTCCAGCAAACATCAGGGAAGTTAAAATCCCCCACAACAACCAGGGCCTGTGACTGTGAGGCCACTCTCAGCTGCCCATAGAGGGCCTCATCAACTTCCTTAGCCTGATCTGGTGGCCTGTAACAGACGCCCACAACAGTGTCACCCCTGCCAGCCTGCCCCTTGATCCTGACACATACACTCTCAATTCGCTCGTCATCCACTCCTGGGAAGAATTTAGTACATTGTAGTTGCTCTCTCACATAGAGAGCAACTCCACCACCACACCTGGCTGGCCTGTCTTTCCTGAAAAGGGCATAGCCATCCATGACCACATTCCAGTCATGTGAACTGTCCCACCATGTTTCCGTAATTGCCACCAGATCATAATCTCCCGACCGAACACAGGATTCTAACTCCTCCTGCTTATTCCCCATGCTGCACGCATTGGTGTACAGGCATTTCAGGGAGCGAACTGAGACACCCATTTCTCCCTAGGGGCATAGGAGGCCACCCGGTCCTCATCAGTTTTAGAATGCTGCCCCACTGGGACAAGCCCAGCTACAACCTCATCCCCCTTCGAGCCTAGTTTAAAGCTCTCCAAATGAGCCCAGCTAATTCCTGCCCCAGCATCCTTTTGCCCCTGCGAGATAAACTTTTCCCACTTGACACTGTCCGGACTGGTGACTTATAAAACCAACCATTATCAAAAAATCCAAAGCCCTGTCTGTAGCACCAGTCTTGGAGCCAACCATTAAGAGACTGAATTTTCCTATTCCATCCCACATCGTCCCTTGAAGATGGAAGGAGTGAAGAGATCACTTGAGCCCCTGAGTCTTTCACCATCCTTCCCAAGACCTTGAAGTCGTTCTTCATTCCCCTCAGACTACAGGAAGCAGCTTCCTCTCCATCTGTCTGGAAGACCAGCAGCGGGTAGTAGTCTGTCGGGTGCACCAGTTTGGGGAGCTCTCTAGCAATATCCTTGATCCGTGCTCCAGGTAGACTACAAACTTCCCTAAGGTGAGGGTCAACCCTGCATATTGGGCCCTCTGTTCCTTTCAGAAGGGAATTTCCTATTACAATCACCCTTCTTTCTTTCTTATCAGAGGCAGTCTTAAGTTGTGAAGTCAACCGCCTCTTCCTATGTGATCTTGTAGGCAGGCTTGGCACCACCTCCTCACCTACCTCTTCTTCAAGATCCAGGGCCTCAAACCTATTACGGAGGGGCACCTGGGGAGACAAAGCAGGCAGGGAGGGGGGCTGCCCGTGACGCCGAACCGGAATACACTTCCAACCCTCGTCGTCTTTTAGGTCCCCTACCTCTGCCCGACAGCAACAAGGGCGGGGCCGTCTCAGGACTTCCGCCTCTGTCAGAGAGGGCAGGAGGTCCATCTCCTTTTGGGGGGTACCTCCCTGGGACCTTTCCGACTGGCCCGTCAGGGTGTTACTCCACCAGTCGATCTCCCTTTCGCACTTCCTGATGGTCCTCAATCTCTCAACCTTCTCCTTAAGTTTCACAACCATGTCAAGCAGATCTTGCACCTGCTAACACCTCACACAGGTGGAGAGCTGGCCTCGCTCCCCCGGCAGCAGCAGGCTCTGGCACTCCCTGCAGCCAGAGACCTGAACAGCCACCGTTCGGGACAGAACCTCCTCAGTCTGCGTAGCCACAGTCTGTTTGAGACAAGCTCTCCTCCTGGAGGCGACCATGGTCGTCAGCACTCTGGGATGCTGGCAATAAGTTAGAGGGGCTGACAAGCGACAACTGCTCTCTGCACCCTGCTGCACAAGCTACCACCCCCGCTGCTGCAGCACAGTGTGGGTGGGACTCACCCGCTACACAAGCTGGTTGCTCCTCCCTGCACCTGGTAGGCAGCGACTAGTCGCTGCCCTCCCAAAGGATTTTTCAAGGCAAGGGGAGAGGGTGTGGTCGCCGTCACCATGGGAACGCACCCTGCCACGTCAGCCGCTCTCTCGCAATGGCTGCCGGGGCTGCAAGGATCGGGACTCGACGGGAATCACGCTGTCCCTGTACGTTTCCCACTGAGCTTCCTAATCTCGGCTGAACCTCGTGGTCGGCTGAACCCCGCCGGCACTGGCTCTCGCTGGGCTGGCTCCGATCAGCTGACTGGACACAGACGCTGTCCAGTGGGGTTTGTGACACACAAACTGTCCAATAGGGTTTGTGACACACATATGCTCTAAAATGGGGTTTGTCACACACACTCTGTCCAATGGGACTTGTGACACACACCCGCTGTCCAGTGGGGTTTATGACACACACACTGTCCAATGGGCTTTGTGACACACATGCTGTCCAGTGTGGTTTGTGACACACACACTTTCCAATGTGTTTTGTGACACACACACTGTACAATGGGGTTTGTGAACGCACACACTCTGTCCGAAGGTGCTTGTGACACACACTCTGTCCAATGGGGTGTGTGAAACACACACTATCCAATGGGGATTGTGCCACACACGCTGTGCAATGGGTATTGTGACACACACACGCTCTCCAATGGTGTTTGTGACATGCATGTTGTCCAATGGGTTTTGTGACACGCATACTGTCCAGGGGGGTTTGTGACACACACGCTGTCCAGTGGGATTTGTGACACACACACTGTCCAATAGGGTTTTTGACACATACACTGTCCAGGGGGGTTTGTGACACACAAACATTCCAATGGGGGTTGTGACACACACACTGTCCAAAGGTATATGTCACACAAACTCTGTCCAATGGGGATTGTGACACACACATGCTTTCCAATGGGGTTTGTGACAAACACACTGTCCAATGGGTTTTGTGGAACACACAATCTGTCCACTGGGGATTGTGACACAAACACTGTCCAATGGGGTTCGTGACACACACGCTGTCCAATGGGGATTGTGACACGCACACTGTCCATGGGGGTTTGTGACACACACGCTGTCTAAATGGGGTTTGTGACACACACACTGTCCGATGGGGTTTTTCACACACACTCTGTCCAATGGGGATTGTGACATACAGACGGTTTCCAATGGGGTTTGTGACACACACACTGTCCAGGGGGGTTTGGGACACACACGCTGCCCAATGGGGTATGTGACACACACACGCTGTCCAATGGGGTTTGTGACTCACACGCCGTTCAATGGGGTTTGTGACACACACACTCTGTCCAATAGGGTTTGTGACACACACACTCTCTCCAATGGTGATTGTGACTCACACGCTTTCAATGGGGTTTGTGACACACACACTGTCCAGGGGGGTGTGTGACACACATGCTGTCCAAAGGGTGTTCGTGACACACACGCTGTATAGTGGGGTTTGTGACACACACACTGTCCAATAGTGTTGGTGACACTACGCAGGCTGTCCAATGGTTTTTGTGACACACACAATGTCCAGGGGGTTTGTGACTCACAAAATGTCTAATGGGGTTTGTGACACACACGCTGTGCAATGGGGCTTGTGACACACACACTGTCCAGTGGGGTTCGTAACACACACACTGTCGAGTCGGGTTGTGACACACACATGCTATCCAATGGTGTTTGTGACACACACACTCTCCAGTGTGTTTTGTGACACACACACGCTATCCAAAGGGGTTTGTTACACATACACTTTCCAATGGGGTTTGTGACACACACACACGGTCCAATGGGGCATGTGACACATACGCTGTCCAATGGGGTTTGTGACACACACGCTGTCCAGTGGGGTTTGTGACACACAAACACTGTCCAATAGGGTTTGTGACACACACAGTGTCCAATAGGCTTTGTGACAAACACAAGCTATCCAATGGGGATTGTGACACACACACTGTACAGGGGGGTTTGTGACTCACAGTGGCACACACACGGTCCAATGGGGATTGTGACACACACACATTGTCCAATGGGGATTGTGACACGGATGCTGTCCAGTGGGGTTTGTGACACACACTCCCAATCCAGGGGGATTTGTGACACACACACTGGCCAATGGGGATTGTCACACACAATGGGAATCTTGACACACACATTTTCCAATGGGGTTTCTGACACGCACGCTGTCAAATGGGGTTTGTGACACACACACTGTCCAGGGGGGTTTGTGACACACACACTGTCCAATGTGGTTTGTGACAGACACACAGTCCCGTGGGGTTTGTGACACACTTATTCTGTCCAATGGGGATTGTGACACACACATGCTTTCCGATGGGTTTTGTGACACACACACTGTCCAGGGGGGGTTGTGACACACACACTTTCCAATGGGTATTGTGACACACACACGCTGTCCAATGGGGTTTGTGACACACACGCTGTCCAATTGGGATTGTGACACACACGATGTCCAATGGAGTTCGTGACACACACACTCTGTCCAATGGAGCTTGTGACACACATGCTGTCCAATAGGGTTTGTGACACACACACACAGTCCAGTGGGGTTTGTGACACACACAGTGTCCAGTAGGGTTTGTGACTAACACAAGCTATCCAATGGGGATTGTGACACACACACTGTACAGGGGGGTTTGTGACTCACAGTCTGTCCAATGGGGTGTGTGGCACACACACGGTCCAATGGGGATTGTGACACACACACACTGTCCAATGTTGATTGTGACACGGATGCTGTCCAGTGGGGTTTGTGACACACACTCCCAGTCCAGGGGGGTTTGTGACACACACACTGGCCAATGGGGATTGTCACACACAATGGGAATCTTGACACACACATTTTCCAATGGGGTTTCTGACACACACACTGTCAAATGGGGTTTGTGACACACACACTGTCCAATGTGGTTTGTGACACACACACAGTCCCGTGGGGTTTGTGACACACTTATTCTGTCCAATGGGGATTGCGACACACACATGCTTTCCGATGGGTTTTGTGACACACACACTGTCCAGGGGGGGTTGTGACACACACACTTTCCAATGGTTATTGTGACACACACACGCTGTCCAATGGGGTTTGTGACACACACGCTGTCCAATTGGGATTGTGACACACACGATGTCCAATGGAGTTCGTGACACACACACTCTGTCCAATGGAGCTTGTGACACACATGCTGTCCAATAGGGTTTGTGACACACACACACAGTCCAGTGGGGTTTGTGAGACACACAGTGTCCAGTAGGGTTTGTGACAAACACAAACTATCCAATGGGGATTGTGACACACAAACTGTACAGGGGGGTTTGTGACACACAGTCTGTCCAATGGGGTGTGTGATACAAACACTGTCCAATGGGGATTGTGACACACACGCTGTCCAATGGGGATTGTGACACACACGATGTCCAATTAGGATCGTGACACACACGCTGTAAAATGGGTTTTGTAAACACACACACTGTCTAAGGGGATTTGTGAAACACACGCTTTCCAATGGGGATTGTGACACACACTAGCTGTCCCATGGGGTTTGTGACACGCATGGAGTCCAATGGGGTTTGTAGACACACATGCTGTCCAATGGGGCTTGCGACACATACGCTGTCCAATGGGGTTGGTGACACAAACGCTGTCCGCTGGGGTTTGTGACAAACACACTGTCCAATAGGGTTTGTAAGACACACCCTGTCCAATGCGGATGGTAACACACACACACTGTACAGGGGGGTTTGTAACACACAGTCTGTCCAACGGCATTTTTGACACACACAAGGTCCAATGGGGTTTTCGACACACACGCTGTCCAATGTAGTTTCTGACACGGATGCTGTCCAATGGGCTTTGTGACACACACACTGTCCAATGGGGATTGTGACACAAACACTGTACAGGGGGGTTTTTGACACACAGTCTGTCCAATGGGGTATGTGACGGACACACTGTCCAAAGGGGATTGTGACACACAGACACTATCTAATGGGGATTATGACACACGCTCTGTCCAATGGGGTTTGCGACAAACACGCTGTCCAATGGGTTTTGTGACACACACACCCAGTCCAGGGAGGATTGTGACACACACACTGTCCAACGGGATTTGTGACACACACTCTGTCCAAAGGGGATTGTGACACACACACTCTGTCCAATGGGGGTTGTGATAAACACGGTGTCCAATGGGGTTTGTGACACACACGTTGTCCAATGAGGTTTGAGACACACACTCTCTGTCCAATGGGGGTTGTGACACACACGCTGTCCAATGGGGTTTGTGACACACACGCTCTCCAATGGGGTTTGTGATACACACACTTTCCAATGGCTTTTGTGACACACACAGGCTATCCAATGGGTTTTGTGACACATACACTTTCCAATCGGTTTGTGACGCACAACCTCTGTCAAAATGTGGCTTGTGACACACACTCTGTCCAATGGGGATTGTGACACGCACAATGTGCAGGGGGGTGTGTGACACACACACGCTGTCCAATGGGGTTTGTGACATACACGCTGTCCAAAGGGGATTGTGGCACACAGAAGGTCCAATGGGTTTTGCGACACACAGGCTGTCCAGTGGACTTTGTGAACACGGATGCTGTCCAATGGGGTTTGTAAAACACACATACAGTCCATAGTGGTTTGTGACATACACACTGGCCAATGGGTTTGTGACAAAGACGCTGTCCAATGGGGTTTGTGACACACCACACACACAATTTTCAAGGGGTTTGTGACACACACACTGTCGAATGGGTTTCATAGACACTCACGCTGTCCAGTGGGTTTTGTGACACACACACTGTCCAATAGAGTTTGTGACACACACGCTATCCAATGGGGTTTGTGACACACACACTCTGTCCATTGGAGCTTGTGACACAAACGCTGTCCAATGGGGTTCGTGACACACACGCTGTCCAGTGGGGTTTGTGACACTCACATGCTATCCAATGGGATTTGTGACACACACACACTCTGTCAAGTGTGTCTTGTGACACACTCGCTCTCCAATGGGGTTCGTAACACACATGCTGTCGAGTGGGTTTGTGACACACACATGCTATCCAATGTGGTTTGTGACACAATCACTTTCCAATGGGTTTTGTGACACACACACGCTATCCAATGGGGTTTTTGTCACATTCAATTTCCAATGGAGTTTGTGACACACACACGCTATCCAATCGGGATTGTGACACACAGACTGTCTAATGGGGCTTGTGACACACACACTGTCCAATGGAGATTTTGACACACTCACACTGTCCAATGGGGATTGTGACACACAAAAGGCCCAATGGGGTTTGAGACACACACACTGTCAAATGGAATTTGTGACACAGATGCCGTCCAATGGTGTTGGTGACACACTAACTCAGTCCAGGGTGGTTTGTGTAACACACACTGTCCAATAGGGTTTGTGAGACACACATGCTATCCAATGGGGCTTGTGACACGCACACTGTCCAACGGAGTTTGTGACACACGCACTGTCCATTGGGGTTTGTGACACACACGTGCTGTCCAAAGGGGTTTGTCACGCACACTCTGTCCAATGGGGATTGTGACACACACACTCTGTCCCATGGGGTTTGTGGTAAACACGGTGTCCAATGGCGTTTGTGACACACACGCTGTCCAATGAGGTTTGTGACACACACACTCTGTCCGATGCGGGTTGTGAAACACACGCTGTCCAATGGGGTTTGTGACTACTCACACTGTCCAATAGGGTTTGTGACACACACATGCTATCCAATAGGGTTTGTGACACACACACTTTCCAATCAGTTTTGTGACACACACACTCTGTCCAAAGAGGCTTGTGACACACACTCTGTCCAGGGGGTTTGTGACACACACGCTGTCCAGGGGGGTTTGTGAAAAACACGCACTCTGTCCAAAGGGGTTTGTGACACACACTCTCTGTCCAAAGGGGTCTGTGACACACACATGCTATACAATGCGTTGTGTGACACACACAGTTTCCAATGCGTTTTGTGACACACAGACTGTCCAATGGGGATTGTAACACACTCACACTGTCCAATGGGGATTGTGACACACACAAGTTCCAATGGGTTTTGAGACACACACGCTGTCCAATGGATTTTGTGACACAGATGCCGTCCAATGGTGTTGGTGACACACTCACTCAGTCCAGGGTGGTTTGTGTAACACACAGTGTCCAATAGGGTTTGTGACACACACACGCTCTCCAATGGGGTTTGTGACTCACACGCTGTCCAATGGAGATTGTTACACACACACTCTGTCCAATGGGGCTTGTGACACATACGCTGTCCAATGGGGTTGTTGACACAAACGCTGTCCATTGGGGTTTGTGACACACACACTGTCCAATGGGTTTTGTGGCACACAAACTGCCCAACGGGGATTGTGACTACAAACGCTGTACAGGGGGCTTTGTGACACAAAGTCTGTCAAATGGGGTGTGTGACAGACACACTGTCCAATAGGGATTGTGACACACACAAGGTCCAATGGGGTTTGCGAAACACACGCCCTCCAATGGAGTTTGTGACACTGATGCTGTCCAATGGGTTTGTGACACACACACCCAGTCCAGGGGTGTTTGTGACACACACACTGGCCAATGCGGTTTATCACAGACACACTCTATCCAATGGGAATCTTGACACACACATTTTCAAATGGAGTTTCTGAAACATACACTGTCAAATGAGTTTTGTGACACACACACAGTCGAGGGGAGTTTGTGACACACACACTGTCCCGTGGATTTTTTGACACTCTGTCCAATGGGGATTGTGACACACACATGCTTTCTGATGGGTTTTGTGACACACACATTGTCCAGGAGGGTTTGTGACACACACACTTTCCAATGGTATTGTGACACACTCACGCTGTCCAATGGGGTTTGTGACACACACGCTGTCCAATGGGGATTGTGACACACATGCTGTCCAATGGTGTTCGTGACACACACACTCTGTCCAATGGAGCTTGTGACACACATGCTGTCCATTGGGGTTCGTGACACACACGCAGTCCAGTGGGGTTTGTGTCACACACAGTGTCCAATAGGGTTTGTGACAAACACAAGCTATCCAATCGGGATTGTGACACACACACTGTACAGTGGGTTTTGTGACACACAGTCTGTCCAATGGGGTGTGTGACACAAATACTGTCCAATGGGAGTGTGACACACACGCTGTCCAAAGGGGATTGTGACATACACGATGTCCAATTAGGATCGTGACACGCACGCTGTAAAATGGGTTTTGTAAAAACACACACTGTCTAAGGCGGTTTGTGACGCACACATTCTGTCCAAAGGGGCTTGTGACACACACTCTGTCCGATGGTTTTGTGACACGCACACTGTTCAGGGGGTTTTGTGAAAAACACACACTCTGTCCAAAGGGGTTTGTGACACGCACTCTGTCCAATGGGGTTTGTGACACACACACTCTGACTAAAGGGAATTGGGACACACACGCTCTCCAATGGAGTTCTTGATAAACACACTCTGTCCAATGTGGATTGTGACACACACACTGTCCAGTGGGGTTTCTGACACACACGCTGTCCAATGGGGTTTGTGACACACAAACTGTCCCGTGGGGTTTGTGACACACACACATGCTGTCCAATGCTGATTGTCATGCAAACTCTGTCCCGTGGGGATTGTGACACACACACGCTTTCCGATGGAGTTTGTGACACACACACTGTCCAGGGGGGTTTATGACACACACACTTTCAAGGGGTATTGTGACACACACACACTGTCCAATGGGGTTTGTGACACAGACGCTGTCCAATGGAGTTCGTGACACACACACTCTGGCCAATGGAGCTTGTGACACACATGCTGTCCAGTGGGGTTTGTGACACACAGTCTGTCCAATGGGGAGTGTGACACACACACTGTCCAATGGGGATTGTGACACACACACTGTCTAATGGGGATGGTGACGCTCACAAGGTCCAATGCGGTTTGCGACACACACGCTGTCCAATTAGGATCATGACACACACGCTGTCCAGTAGAGTTTGTGACAGACACACTGTCCAATGGTGTTTGTGACACACACGCTGTCCAATGGGGATTGTGACACTCACGCTGTACAATTAGGATTGTGACACACACGCTGTCCAGTGGGCTTTGTGACAAACACGCTGTCCAATGGGTATTGTGACACACACGCTGTCAAACGGGGTTTGTGACACACACAATCTCCAGGGGGGCTTGTTAAACACACACTGTCCAATGGGGTTTGTGACACACAAACTGTCCCGTGGGGTTTGTGACACACAAACATGCTGTCCAATGGGGATTGTCATGCAAACTCTGTCTAGTGGGGATTGTGACACACACACGCTTTCCGATGGGGTTTATGACACAAACACTTTCCAAAGGGTATTGTGACACACACACGCTGTCCAGTGGGGTTTGTGACACAGACGCTGTCCAATGGAGTTCGTGACACACACACTCTGTCCAATGGAGCTGGTGACACACATGCTGTCCAGTGGGGTTTGTGACACACAGTCTGTCCAATGGGGTTTGTGACACACACGCTATCCAATGGGGATTGTGACACACACACTGCCCAATGGGGTTTGTGACACACACACTGTCCAGAGGGGTTTGTCACGCACAGTCTGTCCAATGGGGATTGTGACACACACACGCTGTCCAAAGGGGTTTGTGACACACACACTCTGTCCAATGCGGGTTGTGATACACATGGTGCCCAATGGGGTTTGTGACACACACACTTTCCAATGGGTATTGCGACACACACACGCTGTCCAATGGGGATTGTGACACACATGGTGTTCAACGCTGTTTGTGGCACAGACAGTCTGTCATTGGGGCTTGTGACTCATAAGCTGTCCAATGTGGTTGGTGACACAAATGCTGTCCAGTGGGGTTTGTGACACACACACTGTCCTATAGGGCTTGTGACATACACACTGTCCAGGAGGGTTTGTGACACACAGTCTATCCAATGGGTTTTATGACACAGACTCTGTCCAATGGGGTTCGTGACACACACACTGTCCAAAGGGGTTTGTGACACGCACACTGTCCAATAGGATTTGTGAGACACACACGCATTCCAAGGGGTATTGTGACAGACACACGCTGTCCAATGGGGTTTGTGACACACACACTTTCCTATGGGGTTTGTGACACACACCCGATGTCCTATACTGTCTGTGACACGGATGCTGTCCAATGGTGTTGGTGACACACACACTCAGTCCAGGAGTGTTTGTCTCACTCACAATGTCCTATAGGGTTTGTGACACACAAACATTATCCAATGGGGATTGTGACATACACACTGTCCAATGGGGTTTGTGACACACACACTCTGTCCAATGGGGGTTGTGATAAACACGGTGTCCAATGGGGTTTGTGACACACACACGCTGTCCAATGGTGTTTGTGACACACACTCTGTCCAATGGAGCTTGTGACACACATGCTGTCTAGTGGGGTTCGTGACACACACGCTGTCCAGTGGGGTTTGTGACACACACTGTGTCCAATAAGGTTTGTGACAAACACGAGCTATTCCGTGGGGATTGTGACGCATAAACTGTACAGGGGGGTTTGTGACACACAGTCTGTCCAACGGGGTGTGTGACCCAAACACTGTCCAATGGGGATTGTGACACACACGCTGTCCAATGGGGTTTGTGACACACAAACTGTAAAACAGGGTTTGTGACACACACATGCTATCCAAATGGTTTTTTGACACACAGAATTTCCAATGGGTTTTGTGACACACACACGCTATCCAATGGGGTTTGTGACACACACACTTTCCAATGGGTATTATGACTCACACACTCTGTCCAAAGGGGTTTGTGACACACACGCTGACCAATGGGGATTGTGACACACACACTGTTAGAGTGGTTTGTGACACACACACTGTCCAATGGGGTTTGTGACACACACACTGTCCAATGGGGTTCGAGACACACACGCCGTCCAGTGGGGTTTGTGACACACACACTCTACAGTAGATTTTGTGACATACACATGCTATCCAATCGGGTTTGTGACACACACACTTTCCAAAGGTGTTTGTGACACACACACACTGTCAATGCGGATAGTGACACACACACTCTGTCCAATGGTGTTTGTGACACAATCGCTGTGCAATGGGTTGTGTAACACACATTCTGTCCAATAGGGTTTGTGACACACACTCTGCCCAGGTGAGTTTGTGACACACACGCCGTCCAATACGATTTGTGACACAGAGACTGCCAAGGAGTGTTTGTGACACACACGCTATCTAGAGGGGTTTGTGACACACAAACACACTGTCCAATGGGTTTTGTGACACACACAGTGTCCAGGGGGGGTTGTGACACACACGCTGTCCAATTGCGTTCATGACACACACACTGTCCAAGGGGAATTGTGACACACACAATGTCCAGGACGGTTTGTGACACACACACTGTCCCATGCGGTTTGTGACACACACACTGTCCAATGGGGTTTGTGACACAGAAACTGTCAAATGGGGTTTGTGACACACACAATGACCAGCGTTGTTTGTGACACACACACGCTGTCCAATGGAGTTTGTGACACACAAACCGTCCAAAGTGTTTTGTGACACACACAATGTATAATGGGGTTTGTGACACGCACAATGACCATGGGTGTTTGTGGCACACACGCTGTCCAGTGGGGTTTGTGACACACACACTCTCCAATGGGGTTTGTGACACACACACTGTCCAAAGGTGTTTGTGACACACACGATGTACAATGGGGTTTGTGACACACACGCTGTCCAATGGGGTTTGTGACACACACATTGTCTATTGGGGTTTGTGACACAAACAAGCCTTCCAGTAGTGTTTGTGACACACACACTGTCCAGTGTGGTTTGTCACACACATTCTGTCCAGCAAAGATTGTGACACACACACACTTTCCAGCGGGGTTTGTTACACACACTCTGTCCAATGGGGTTTGTGACACACATGCTGTCCAATGGGGATTGTGACACACACACGGTATACAATGGTGTTTGTGACACGCATGCTCTCCAATGGGTTTTGTGACACACACACTGTCCAGGGGGGTTTTTGACACACACCCTGTCCAATGATGTTTGTGACACACACAATCTGTCCAATGGGGGTTGTGGCACACACGGTGTCCAATGGGGTTTGTGACACACTTCTGTACAATGGGGATTGTGACACGCACACTGTCCAGGGGGGTTTGTGACATATAGGCTGTCCAATGGGTTTTGTGACACACACGCTGTCCAGGTGAGTTTGTGACACACACGCTGTCGAATGGGGTTTGTGACACACACACTGTCCGTGGGGCTTGTGACACACACACTTACGGCGGGGTTTGCAACACACACAATGTCCCATTGGGTTGTGACACACACACTGTCCAACAGGGATTGTGACTCACACACTGTCCAGGGGGATTTGTGACACAAACGCTGTCCAATGGTGTTTGTGACACGCATGCTGTCCAATGGATTTTGTGACACACACGCAATCCAATGGGGTTTTCGACTCACACACTGTCCAATGGGGTTACTGACACACACACTCTATCCAATGGGGCTTGCGACACATACGCTGTACAATGGAGGTTGTGACACACACACTGTCCATGGGGTTTTGTGAAACACACTCTGTCCGATGGGGTTTTTAACAAACACACTGTCCAATGGGGATTGTGACACACTCTGTCCAGGTGGGTTTGTGAAACACACTGTCCAATGGCGTTTGTGACACACATGCTGTCCAATGGGCGTTGTGATACACACACGCTGTCCAATGGTGTTTGTGACATGCATGCTGTCCAATGGGTTTTGTGACACATACTCTTTCCAAACGGTTTTGTGACACACACACTCTATGAAATGGCGCTTGTGACACACCCGCTGTCCAATGGGGTTCGTGACACACTGTCACAGAGCAACCCACAGGTCAATTTTAGGGACCACAAGTTCCAAAACCAACTTTTATTAGACCAGCAAGGCACAGGGTTTTAGCACTCCGAATGTGACTTAAATACAGGTTCGGATATCAGTGGAGGAAATTATTGAGAGGGGCAGCCACTAATACAACAGGAGGTCCACAGAGTGCATGCACGTGGCTTCACCAAAACAGTGCCCGAGCCGTCCCCGAGTCCCGGAGGAGTACACACTTGCCTAAGCACGGTGTGGGATTATTTTTATAGAGATACACGTACTCGCAGTGAGTACGGAAAGTGTGCACTCGCGATGTCGCGAGAGTAAATTTATAATACGCTCGCAGTCCTGCGAGAGTTATTTTACACGTGCAATGTGCACGGAATCCTACACGTGCTTATGTGGAAGCACGGGAGGAAAATATACTCGCGATTGTGCGAGGGGCTCTCGGCCGCCACTCGCGATTGTGCGAGGGAATAAAGTACTTGTGCAAATGTGCACGGAAAGAAAATATACTCGCAATCCTGCGAGAAGTTTTACTTACACCGTGGCGGCGAGGCAAGTGGAGTCTCCATCCCGGGGAGGGGGCTCTCGTGGCGGCAGTGGCTAAGCTCGTGCTCCAAGAGACCCGCGGCAATGGGCGGAGTCTCGACGAGAGTCCCGTTTTGTTATCTAATCAGACCTGACTGTAGGCATTGTATAAGCTTCTCTGCACCCCCCACACTGAGTGTGGGTGCCCCTGAAGCCCTCAAACATCCCCCACACTGGGCGCGGCCCAGTGTGCCTTGGCACTCCCTTCTTCTAATGTCCCAGGAGCCAGGGTGCTCTGGGCCAGACAAAAGAAGCTGTTAGCCTCAAATAGCAGAGGAAGAGAGAGAAGTGCCGTGCTGCAAAGGAGGGGGAATTGCAGTCTGTCACACACACAGGCTGTCCAGTGGGTTTTGTGACACACACTCTCTGTCCAATGGGATTGTGACACACGCGCTGTCCAATGGTGTTTGTGAAACACTCTCTGTCCCCACACTGTCCTTGCGTGTTTGTGACACACAAACTGTCCAGTGGGTTTTCTGACACACACACTGTCCAGGGTGGTTTGTGACACACACACTGACCAAAGGCGTACGTGAAACACTGTGTCCATGGGGGCTTGTGACACACACACTGTCTATTGGGTTTGTGACACACACATGCTGTCCAATGTTGTTTGTGACACACACGCTGTCAAATGGTGTTTGTGATGCACACACTGTCCAGGGGGCTTTGTGACACACACGCTGTCCAACGTGGTTTGTCACTCACACTCTGTCCAATGGGGTTTGTGACACACACACAGTCCCGTGGGGTTTGTGACACACACGCTGTCCAATGGGGATTGTGACACGCACACTATCCAGGTGAGTTTGTGACACACACACTGTCTAATGGGGTTTGTGACACACAAACACTTTCCAATTGTGTTTGTTACACACACACTGTCAAATGGGGTTTGTGACACACAAGCTGTCCAATGGGGTTTCTGAAACACGCAATCTATCATATGGGGCTTGTGACACACACGCTGTCCAATGGATTTAGTGACACACACGCAGTCCAGTGGGGTTCGTGACACACACACCATCCAATGGGGTTTGTCACACACGCTGTCCGTACAATGGGGTTTGTGACACGCATGCTGTCCAATGGGTTTTGTGACACACACACTGTGCAATGGCGATTGTGACACACACGCTGTCCAATGGGGATAGTGACAAACACACGCTGTCCAATGACATTTGTGACACTCATGCTGTCCAATGGGGTTTGTGACAGATACACTGTACAGGGGGTTTGTGACACACACGCTGTGCAATGGGGATTGTGACGCACACACTATCTGGTGGGGTTTGTGACACACAAGCTGTCCAATGGGGATTGTGACAAACACGCTGTCCAATGGGGATTGTAACACACACACAATGTCCAGGACGGTTTGTGACACACACTCTGTCCAATGGTAATTGTGACACACACACGCTGTCCAATGGGGTTTGTGACACAGAGACTCTCCAAGGCTGTTTGTGACACAGAGGCTGTCCAGAGGATTTTGTGACACTCACAATGTCCAAGGAGGGTTGTGACACACACACTCTCCAATGGGGTTTGTGACACACACGGTGTCCAATGGGGATAGTGACACACACACGCCGTCCAATGACATTTGTGACACTCATGCTGTCCAATGGGGTTTGTGACAGATACACTGTACAGGGGGTTTGTGACACACACGCTGTCCAGTGGCGTTTGTGACACACACGCTGTGTGACACACACGCTGTGTGACACACACGCTGTGACACACCCATTGGACAGCATGCGTGTCACAAACCCCATTGTACGGACAGCGTGTGTGACAAACCCCATTGGATGGTGTGTGTGTCACGAACCCCACTGGACTGCGTGTGTGTCACTAAATCCATTGGACAGCGTGTGTGTCACAAGCCCCATATGATAGATTGCGTGTTTCAGGGTTTGTGACACACACAGGCTGGTGAATGGGGTTTGTGACACACACGCTGTCCAATGGTGTTTGCGATACAAACGCTGTGCAATGGGTTTTGTGACACACACACTGTATAATAGGGTTTGTGATACACACACGCTATCAAATGCGGTTTGTGACACACACAATTTACAAAGGGGTTTGTGACACACAGGCTGTCCAATGGGGATTGTGACACACACGCTCTCCAATGTTGTTTGTGACACGCATGCTGTCCATTGGGTTTTGTGACACACACACTGTCGAGGGGGATTTGTGACACAAACGCTGTCCAATGGGGTTTGTGACACACCCACTGTCCAACTGGTTTGTGACACACACGCCTGTCCAAAGGGATATCTGACACACACACTTTCCAATGGGTTTTGTGACACACACACCATGCAATTGGGATTGTGACACACACACGCTCTCGAATGGGGTTTGTGACACACAAACTATCCAATGGGGATTGTGACACACACGCTGTCTAATGGGGATTGTGACACACACACTATCTGGGGGCTTTTCTGACACACAAGCTGTCCAATGGGGATTGTGACAAACAAGCTGTCCAATGGGGATTGTGACACACACACAATGTCCAGGACGGTTTGTGACACACACTCTGTCCCATGGGGTTTGTGACAAGCACTCTGTCCAATGGGGATTGTGAGACAGAGACTCTCCAAGGGTGTTTGTGACACGCAGGCTGTCCAGAGGAGTTTGTGACACTCACAATGTCCAAGAAGGGTTGTTACACACACACTCTCCAATGGGGTTTGCGACACACACACTGTCTGCGGGGGTTTGTGAAAGACAAACTGTCCAAACTGGTTTGTGATACACACACTGTCCAAGGGGGTTTTTGACAAACACGCTATCCAATGGGATTTGTGACACAGACGCTGTCCAATGGGGATTGTGACACACAAACTGTCCGGGGGGGTTTGTGACACAGACACTGTCCAATGGGGTCTGTGACACACACGCTGTCCAATGGGGATTGTGACACACAGGCTGTCCAATAGGGTTTCTGACACACATGCTGTCCAACGGAGTTTGTGACACACACGCTGAACAATTGGGATGTTACACACACGGTGTGCAATGTGGTTTGTGACACACATGCAGTCCAATGGGGATTGTGACACACACAGTGTCCGGGGGGGTTTGTGACACACTCACTCTCCAGTGGGGATTGTGACACACACGCTGTCTAATAGGGTTGGTGTCACAAACACTGTCCAATGGGATTTGTGACACACACAGGCTGTCTAATGGGGTTCGTGACACACATTCTGTCCAGTGGGGTTTGTGACACACACATTCTCTCTAATAGGGTTTGTGACACACAATCGCTATCCAATGGGGTTTGTGACAAATATACTTTCCAATGGGGTTTGAGACACACACACTCTGTCCAATGGCACTTGTGACACACACCCTGTCCAATGGGGTTCGTGACACACACGCTGTCCCATGGGGTTTGTGAACACACACTCTGTCCAATGGGGATTGTGACACACACAGGCTATCTACTGGGGTTTGTGACACATGCACTGTCCAAAGGGATTTGTGACACAAACGCTGTACAATGGAGTTTGTGACACACACACTGTGCAATTGGGATTGTGACACACACACGCTGTCTAATGGGGTTTGTGACACACAAATTGTCCAATCAGGATTGTGACAAACAAGATGTCCAATGGGAATTGTGACACACACACTTTCCAATGCGTTTTGTGACACACACTCTGTCCAGTGGGGATTGTGACACACACACTGTCCAGGGAGTTTTGTGACACACACACTGTCCAATGGGTTTTGTGACACACATGCTGTCCAATGGGGATTGTGACAGACACGCTGTCCAATGAGGTTTCTGACACACTACACTGTGTAATGGGGATTGTGACACACACACACTGTCCAAAGGGGTTTGTGACACACACGCTGACCAAATGAGTTTGTTACAAACACACTGTGCAATGTGGTTTGTGACACACACGCTGTCCAATGGGGATTGTGAACACACAAACTGACCAGGGGGGTTTGTGACACACACACGCTGTCCTATGGGGTTTGTGAAACACACACTGACCAATGGTGTTTGTGACACACACGTTGTCAAATGGGGTTTCTGACACACAGACAGACCAGGGGATTTTGTGACACACATACGCTGTTCGATGGGGTTTCTGACACACACACTCTGTCCAATGGTCTTGTGACACAAACGCTGTACAATGGTGTTTGTGACACATACTCTGTCCACTAGTGTTTGTGACACACACGCTGTCCAATGGGAATTGTGACACACACACTGTCCAATGGGGATTGTGACACACATGCTGTACAATGGGGATTGTGACACACACACTCTCCGGGGGGGTTTGTGACACACACACTGTCCAATGGGCATTGTGACAGACACACGCTGTCTACTGGGGTTTTTGACACACACACTTTCCAATGGTGTTTGTGACACACACACTGTCCAATAGGGTTTGTGACACAGACGCTGTCCAATGGGGATTGTGACATACACACTGTCCAAGGGGGTTTGTGACAGACACACTGTCCAGGGGGATTTGTGAGAGGCACGCTGTCCAATGGGGTTTGTGACACACACACGCTATCCAATGGGTTTTGTGACACAGACGCTGTCCAATGGGGATTGTGACATACACACTGTCCAATAGGGTTTGTGACACACATGCGCGATCCAATGGGGTTTGTGACACACACACGTTATAATGGGGTTTGTGACACACACACACACTATGGAATGGGGTTTGTGACACACACACTTTCCAATGGGGTTTGTGAATCACACACTGTCAAATATGGAGGGTGACACACACACGCTCTCAAACGGGGTTTGTGACACACACACTGACCAGGGTGGTTTGTGACACACACACGCTGTCCAATGCCGTTTTTTGCGGGAAGAAATCCCATCAGAGTTCCAGACCCGAGCGGACGGAGGAAGAAATGCAGCCGACTCAATATGAGTGATAAAGCATACTTCAACTTTATTGCCCGAGATAGCGTGCATTTATACCAAATACCATAATTATGCATACTTGCCTCTATCTAATAGGCTAAGCACATTTACTTACTCCACCTACTTGGGTTTAGCTATCTATGCGCATCCCACATTCTTCTGACTCTTATCTCTTCAAAAATATCCTGACCCTGCCTTAGTTAGTACTTTTCCATTCCCCCCTTTTCCCACGGCCTAATAGACAAGCTAACTAAGGCCTACTTATGTCAACTAAAATGGGCTCTGCTCGTACAGTTGCTTGGTGGACTCATGTCCGTGCTCCTTGAGCCAATCCCCGACAGTTTTTGACACACACGCTGTCCAATGGGGTTTGTGACACACACACTTTGTCCAATGGGGCTTGTGACACACACGCTGTCCAATGGGGTTCGTGACTCACACGCTGTCCAGTGGGTTTTGTGAAACACACACTCTTTCCAATGGGCTTGTGACACACACGCTGTCCAATGGTGTTTGTGACACACACTCTGTCCCATGGGGTTTGTTACACACACACGCTGTCCAATGGGATTTTTGCCACGGACGCTCTCTAATAGGGTTTGTGACACACACATTGCCCACTGAGGTTTGTCACACACACTCGGTCCAATGGGGTTTGTGACACACACTCTGTCCAATAGGGTTTGTGACACACAAACTATCCAGTGTGGTTTGTGACACACAGACTTTCTAATGGGGTTTGTGTAACACATACGCTATCCAATGGGGTTTGTGACACACACACTCTCCAAGGGGGTTTGTGACACACACACTGTCCAATGGGTACTGTGACATACACACGCTGTCCAATGGGGTTTCTGCCACACACGCTGTCCAATAGGGTTTGTGACACACACACTGTCCAATGAGTTTTGTCACATACACTGGGTCCAATGGGGTTTGTGACACTCACTCTGTCCAATAGGGTTTGTGACACAGACACTATCCAGTGTGGTTTGTGACACAGAGACTTTCTAATGGGGTTTGTGACACACACATGCTATCCAATGGGGTTTGTGACACACACACGTTCCAATGGTGTTTGTGACACACACACTGTCCAATAGGGTTTGTGACACAGACGCTGTGCAATGGGGATTGTGACATACACACTGTCTAAGGGGGTTTGTGACACACACACTGTCCAGGGGGGTTTGTGAGACAGATGCTGTCCAATGGGGTTTGTGACACACACACGCTGTCCAATGGGGTTTGTGACACAGACGCTGTCCAATGGGGATGGTGACATACACACAGTCCAATAGGGTTTGTGACACACATACGCGATCCAATGGGGTTTGTGACACACACACTTTCCAATGGGGTTTGTGAATCACACACTGTCAAATATGTAGGGTGACACACACACGCTGTCAAACGGTGTTTGTGACACACACACTGACCAGGGTGGTTTGTGACACACACACGCTGTCCAATGCCGTTTTTGACACACACGCTGTCCAGTGGGTTTCGTGAAACACAGACTCTTTCCAATGGGCTTGTGACACACACACTAACCATAGGGGTTTGTGACAAACACGCTGTCCAATGGGGTTTGTGACACTCACACTGTCCATGGATGTTTGTGACAACCACGCTGTCCAGTGGGGTTTGAGACACACAAATTGTCCAATGGGGTTTCTGACACACACACTGTCCAATGGTGTTTATGACACACAGGCTGTGAAAAAGGGTTTGTGACACACACACTGACCAGGGTGGTTTGTGACACACACACTCTGTCCAATGGCGTTTTTGACACACACGCTGTCAAATGGCATTTTTGAAACAAACTCTGTCTAATGGGGTTTGTGACACAAACTCTGTCCATTGGGGATTGTGAGACTCACACTGTCCATGGGGGTTTGTGACACACACTCTGTGCAATGGGTACTGTGACACACACACGCTGTCCAATGGCCTTTGTGACACACAGGCTTTCCAATGGGATTTTTGACGCACACACTCTGTCCAATGGCTCTAGTAACACTCAAGCTTTCCAATGGGGTATGTAACACACACACGCTATCCTATCGTGTTTGTGACACACACACTTTCTAATGGGGTTTGTGACACACACGCTATCCAATGGGTTTTGTGACACACACACTGTCCAGGGGGGTTTGTGACACACACGCTGTCCAATGGGGTTTGTCACAATCACACTGTCCATGGATGTTTGTGACACACACGCTGTCCAGTGGGGTTTGAGACACACAAACTGTCCAATGGGGTTTGTGACACACACGCTTTCCACTGGGGATTGAGAAAAACACACTGTTCAGGGTGGTTTGTGACCAGCAGGGTTTGTGACACAAACACGCTGTGCAATGGGTTTTGTGACACACACACTGTCCAATGGTGTTTGTGACACACAAGCTGTCAAACGGGGTATGTGACACACACACTGACCAGGATGTTTTGTGACACACACACGCTGTCCAATGGGTTTTTTGACACAAACACTGTTCAATGGTGTTTGTGACTCACACACTGACCTATTGGGTTTGTTACGCACACACTGTCCAGGGGGGTTTGTGAGACACACGCTGTCTAATGGGGTTTGTGACACAGACGCTGACCAATGGGGATTGTGAAATACACACTGTCCAATAGGGTTTGTGACACACATATGAGATCCAATGGGGTTTGTGACACACACACGTTCTAATGGGGTTTGTGACACACACACGCTATCCAATGGGGTTTGTGACACACACACTTTCCAATGGTGTTTGTCACACACACAGTGTCCAATTGGGTTTGAGACTCAGACGCTGTCCAATGGGGATTCTGACATATACACTGTCCAATAGGGTTTGTGACACACATACGCTGTCCAATGGGGTTTGTGACACACACACGTTCTAATGAGGTTTGTGACACACACACTTTCCAATGGGGTTTGTGAAACACACACGCTGTCCAATATGGATAGTGACAAACACGCTGTCCAATGGGGATTGTGACACACAAACTGTCCAGGGGGGTTTGTGACACACGCATTGTCCAATGGGGTTTGTGACACACACGCTGTCCAATGGGGTTTGTGACAGAAACACTGACCAGGGGGGTTTATGACTCACACACGCTGTCCAATGGGTTTTGTGACACACACACTGTCCAATGGTGTTTGTGACTCACACGCTGACCTATTGGGTTTGTTACACACACACTGACCAGGGGGGTTTGTGACACACACACACTGTCCAATGGGTTTTGTGACACACATGGTGTTCAATGGTGTTTGTGACACAAAGGCTGTCAAACGGGTTTTGTGAGAAACACGCTGTCCAATTGGGTTTGTGACACAAAGTCTGTCCAATGGGTTTGTGACACACATACTGTCCAAGGGGGTTTGTGACACACACACTGTCCAATGGGTACTGTGACACGCAAACGCTGTCCAATGGGGTTTGTGCCACACACGCTGTCCAATGGGGTTTGTCACACACACTCTGTCCAATGGGGTTTGTGACACACACACTATCCAGTGTGGTTTGTGACACACACACGCTATCCAATGGTGATTGCGACATACGCACTGTCCAAGGGGGTTTGTGACACACACACTGTCCAGGGGCGTTTGTAAGAGAGACGCTGACCAATGGGGACTGTGACATACACACTGTCCAATAGGGTTTGTGACACACACACATTCCATTGGGGTTTGTGAAACACACACTGTCAAATATGGATTGTGACACAAACACGCTGTCAAACGGGTTTGTGACACAAACACTGACCAGGATAGTTTGTGAAACACACACACGCTGTCCAATGGCGTTTGTGACACACACGCTGTCAAATGGGGTTTGTGACACACACAGTCTGTCCAATGGGGTTTGTGACACATACGCTGTCCAGTGGGTTTTGTGAAACACAGACTCTTTCCAATGGGCTTGTGACACACACGCTGTCCAATAGTGTTTGTGACACACACTCTGTCCCATTAGGTTTGTGACACACACACGCTGTCCCGTGGGGTTTGTGACACACACTCTGTCCATAGGGGTTTGTGACACACACGCTATCAAATGGGGTTTGTGACACGCACACTGTCCATGGGTGTTTGTGACACACACGCTGTCCAGAGGGTTTTGAGACACACAAACTGTACAATGGGGTTTGTGACACACACACTGTCCACTGGGGATTTTGACACACACAGTGTTCAGGGGGTTTGTGACACACACACTGTCCAATGGGGTTTGGAACACACACACTGTCCAATGGTGTTTGAAAACACACGCTGTCAAATGGGGACTGTGACACCCACTCTCTCCAATGGGGTTTGTGACACACACACTGTCCAATAGGGTTTGTGACACACACACTGTCCAATGAGGTTTGTCACACATACTCTGTCCAAAGGGGTTTGTGACACACTCTCTGTCCAATAGGGTTTGTGACACACACACTGTCCAAGGGGGTTTGTGACACACACACTGTCCAATGGGTACTGTGACACACACATGCTGTCCAATGGGGTTTCTGCCACACACGCTGTCCAATAGGGTTTGTGACACACAAAGTGTCCAATGGGGTTTGTCACACACACTCTGTCCAATGGGGTTTGTGATACACACTCTGTCCAATACGGTTTGTGACACACACACTATCCAGTGTGGTTTGTGACACACAGACGTTCTAATGGGGTTTTGTGACAGACACACGCTATCCAATGGGGTTTGTGACACACACACTTTCCAATGGTGTTTGTGACACAAACAGTGTCCAATTGGGTTTGAGACACAGACGATGTCCAATGTCGATTGTGACATACGCACTGTCCAAGGGGGTTTGTGACACACACACTGTCCAGGGGGGTTTTTGAGACACACGCTGTCCAATGGGGTTTGTGACACACACACTCTGTCCAATGGTGTTTGTGACACAGATGCTGACCAATGGGGATTGTGACATACACACTGTACAACAGGGTTTGTGACACACATACGCGATCCAATGGGGTTTGTGACACACACACGTTCTAATGGGGTTTGTGACTCACACAGTGTCCAATTGGGTTTGAGACACAGACGATATCCAATGGCGATTGTAACATGCACACTGTCCAATAGGGTTTGTGATACACATACGCAATCCAATGGATTTTGTGACACACACAAGTTCTAATGGGGTTTGTGAAACACACACACTATCCAATGTGGTTTTTGACACACACACAGTCCGATGGGTACTGTGACGCACAAACGCTGTCCAATGGGGTTTATGCCACGCACGCTGTCCAATAGGGTTTGTGACACACACACTGTCCATTGAGGTTTCTCACACACACTCTGTCCAATGGGGTTTGTGACACACACACTGTCCAAGGGGGTTTGTGACACACACACTGTCCAATGGGTACTGTGACACACACACGCTGTCCAATGGGGTTTGTGCCACACACGCTGTCCAATAGGGTTTGTGATACACACACTATCCAGTGTGGTTTGTGACACACAGACTTTCTAATGGGGTTTGTGACACACACACTTTCCAATGGTGTTTGTAACACACACAGTGTCCAATTGGGTTTGAGACACAGACGCTGTCCAATGGGGATTGTGAGATACGCACTGTCCAAGGGGGTTTGTGACACACACACTGTCCAGGGGGGTTTGTGAGACACACGCTGTCTAATGGGGTTTGTGACACAGACGCTGACCAATGGGGATTGTGAAATACACACTGTCCAATAGGGTTTGTGACACACATATGAGATCCAATGGGGTTTGTGACACACACACGTTCTAATGGGGTTTGTGACACACACACGCTATCCAATGGGGTTTGTGACACACACACTTTCCAATGGTGTTTGTCACACACACAGTGTCCAATTGGGTTTGAGACTCAGACGCTGTCCAATGGGGATTCTGACATATACACTGTCCAATAGGGTTTGTGACACACATACGCTGTCCAATGGGGTTTGTGACACACACACGTTCTAATGAGGTTTGTGACACACACACTTTCCAATGGGGTTTGTGAAACACACACGCTGTCCAATATGGATAGTGACAAACACGCTGTCCAATGGGGATTGTGACACACAAACTGTCCAGGGGGGTTTGTGACACACGCATTGTCCAATGGGGTTTGTGACACACACGCTGTCCAATGGGGTTTGTGACAGAAACACTGACCAGGGGGGTTTATGACTCACACACGCTGTCCAATGGGTTTTGTGACACACACACTGTCCAATGGTGTTTGTGACTCACACGCTGACCTATTGGGTTTGTTACACACACACTGACCAGGGGGGTTTGTGACACACACACACTGTCCAATGGGTTTTGTGACACACATGGTGTTCAATGGTGTTTGTGACACAAAGGCTGTCAAACGGGTTTTGTGAGAAACACGCTGTCCAATTGGGTTTGTGACACAAAGTCTGTCCAATGGGTTTGTGACACACATACTGTCCAAGGGGGTTTGTGACACACACACTGTCCAATGGGTACTGTGACACGCAAACGCTGTCCAATGGGGTTTGTGCCACACACACTGTCCAATGGGGTTTGTCACACACACTCTGTCCAATGGGGTTTGTGACACACACACTATCCAGTGTGGTTTGTGACACACACACGCTATCCAATGGTGATTGCGACATACGCACTGTCCAAGGGGGTTTGTGACACACACACTGTCCAGGGGCGTTTGTAAGAGAGACGCTGACCAATGGGGACTGTGACATACACACTGTCCAATAGGGTTTGTGACACACACACATTCCATTGGGGTTTGTGAAACACACACTGTCAAATATGGATTGTGACACAAACACGCTGTCAAACGGGTTTGTGACACAAACACTGACCAGGATAGTTTGTGAAACACACACACGCTGTCCAATGGCGTTTGTGACACACACGCTGTCAAATGGGGTTTGTGACACACACAGTCTGTCCAATGGGGTTTGTGACACATACGCTGTCCAATGGGGTTCGTGACACACACGCTGTCCAGTGGGTTTTGTGAAACACAGACTCTTTCCAATGGGCTTGTGACACACACGCTGTCCAATAGTGTTTGTGACACACACTCTGTCCCATTAGGTTTGTGACACACACACGCTGTCCCGTGGGGTTTGTGACACACACTCTGTCCATAGGGGTTTGTGACACACACGCTATCAAATGGGGTTTGTGACACGCACACTGTCCATGGGTGTTTGTGACACACACGCTGTCCAGAGGGTTTTGAGACACACAAACTGTACAATGGGGTTTGTGACACACACACTGTCCACTGGGGATTTTGACACACACAGTGTTCAGGGGGTTTGTGACACACACACTGTCCAATGGGGTTTGGAACACACACACTGTCCAATGGTGTTTGAAAACACACGCTGTCAAATGGGGACTGTGACACCCACTCTCTCCAATGGGGTTTGTGACACACACACTGTCCAATAGGGTTTGTGACACACACACTGTCCAATGAGGTTTGTCACACATACTCTGTCCAAAGGGGTTTGTGACACACTCTCTGTCCAATAGGGTTTGTGACACACACACTGTCCAAGGGGGTTTGTGACACACACACTGTCCAATGGGTACTGTGACACACACATGCTGTCCAATGGGGTTTCTGCCACACACGCTGTCCAATAGGGTTTGTGACACACAAAGTGTCCAATGGGGTTTGTCACACACACTCTGTCCAATGGGGTTTGTGATACACACTCTGTCCAATACGGTTTGTGACACACACACTATCCAGTGTGGTTTGTGACACACAGACGTTCTAATGGGGTTTTGTGACAGACACACGCTATCCAATGGGGTTTGTGACACACACACTTTCCAATGGTGTTTGTGACACAAACAGTGTCCAATTGGGTTTGAGACACAGACGATGTCCAATGTCGATTGTGACATACGCACTGTCCAAGGGGGTTTGTGACACACACACTGTCCAGGGGGGTTTTTGAGACACACGCTGTCCAATGGGGTTTGTGACACACACACTCTGTCCAATGGTGTTTGTGACACAGATGCTGACCAATGGGGATTGTGACATACACACTGTACAACAGGGTTTGTGACACACATACGCGATCCAATGGGGTTTGTGACACACACACGTTCTAATGGGGTTTGTGACTCACACAGTGTCCAATTGGGTTTGAGACACAGACGATATCCAATGGCGATTGTAACATGCACACTGTCCAATAGGGTTTGTGATACACATACGCAATCCAATGGATTTTGTGACACACACAAGTTCTAATGGGGTTTGTGAAACACACACACTATCCAATGTGGTTTTTGACACACACACAGTCCGATGGGTACTGTGACGCACAAACGCTGTCCAATGGGGTTTATGCCACGCACGCTGTCCAATAGGGTTTGTGACACACACACTGTCCATTGAGGTTTCTCACACACACTCTGTCCAATGGGGTTTGTGACACACACACTGTCCAAGGGGGTTTGTGACACACACACTGTCCAATGGGTACTGTGACACACACACGCTGTCCAATGGGGTTTGTGCCACACACGCTGTCCAATAGGGTTTGTGATACACACACTATCCAGTGTGGTTTGTGACACACAGACTTTCTAATGGGGTTTGTGACACACACACTTTCCAATGGTGTTTGTAACACACACAGTGTCCAATTGGGTTTGAGACACAGACGCTGTCCAATGGGGATTGTGAGATACGCACTGTCCAAGGGGGTTTGTGACACACACACTGTCCAGGGGGGTTTGTGAGACACACGCTGTCTAATGGGGTTTGTGACACAGACGCTGACCAATGGGGATTGTGAAATACACACTGTCCAATAGGGTTTGTGACACACATATGAGATCCAATGGGGTTTGTGACACACACACGTTCTAATGGGGTTTGTGACACACACACGCTATCCAATGGGGTTTGTGACACACACACTTTCCAATGGTGTTTGTCACACACACAGTGTCCAATTGGGTTTGAGACTCAGACGCTGTCCAATGGGGATTCTGACATATACACTGTCCAATAGGGTTTGTGACACACATACGCTGTCCAATGGGGTTTGTGACACACACACGTTCTAATGAGGTTTGTGACACACACACTTTCCAATGGGGTTTGTGAAACACACACGCTGTCCAATATGGATAGTGACAAACACGCTGTCCAATGGGGATTGTGACACACAAACTGTCCAGGGGGGTTTGTGACACACGCATTGTCCAATGGGGTTTGTGACACACACGCTGTCCAATGGGGTTTGTGACAGAAACACTGACCAGGGGGGTTTATGACTCACACACGCTGTCCAATGGGTTTTGTGACACACACACTGTCCAATGGTGTTTGTGACTCACACGCTGACCTATTGGGTTTGTTACACACACACTGACCAGGGGGGTTTGTGACACACACACACTGTCCAATGGGTTTTGTGACACACATGGTGTTCAATGGTGTTTGTGACACAAAGGCTGTCAAACGGGTTTTGTGAGAAACACGCTGTCCAATTGGGTTTGTGACACAAAGTCTGTCCAATGGGTTTGTGACACACATACTGTCCAAGGGGGTTTGTGACACACACACTGTCCAATGGGTACTGTGACACGCAAACGCTGTCCAATGGGGTTTGTGCCACACACACTGTCCAATGGGGTTTGTCACACACACTCTGTCCAATGGGGTTTGTGACACACACACTATCCAGTGTGGTTTGTGACACACACACGCTATCCAATGGTGATTGCGACATACGCACTGTCCAAGGGGGTTTGTGACACACACACTGTCCAGGGGCGTTTGTAAGAGAGACGCTGACCAATGGGGACTGTGACATACACACTGTCCAATAGGGTTTGTGACACACACACATTCCATTGGGGTTTGTGAAACACACACTGTCAAATATGGATTGTGACACAAACACGCTGTCAAACGGGTTTGTGACACAAACACTGACCAGGATAGTTTGTGAAACACACACACGCTGTCCAATGGCGTTTGTGACACACACGCTGTCAAATGGGGTTTGTGACACACACAGTCTGTCCAATGGGGTTTGTGACACATACGCTGTCCAATGGGGTTCGTGACACACACGCTGTCCAGTGGGTTTTGTGAAACACAGACTCTTTCCAATGGGCTTGTGACACACACGCTGTCCAATAGTGTTTGTGACACACACTCTGTCCCATTAGGTTTGTGACACACACACGCTGTCCCGTGGGGTTTGTGACACACACTCTGTCCATAGGGGTTTGTGACACACACGCTATCAAATGGGGTTTGTGACACGCACACTGTCCATGGGTGTTTGTGACACACACGCTGTCCAGAGGGTTTTGAGACACACAAACTGTACAATGGGGTTTGTGACACACACACTGTCCACTGGGGATTTTGACACACACAGTGTTCAGGGGGTTTGTGACACACACACTGTCCAATGGGGTTTGGAACACACACACTGTCCAATGGTGTTTGAAAACACACGCTGTCAAATGGGGACTGTGACACCCACTCTCTCCAATGGGGTTTGTGACACACACACTGTCCAATAGGGTTTGTGACACACACACTGTCCAATGAGGTTTGTCACACATACTCTGTCCAAAGGGGTTTGTGACACACTCTCTGTCCAATAGGGTTTGTGACACACACACTGTCCAAGGGGGTTTGTGACACACACACTGTCCAATGGGTACTGTGACACACACATTCTGTCCAATGGGGTTTCTGCCACACACGCTGTCCAATAGGGTTTGTGACACACAAAGTGTCCAATGGGGTTTGTCACACACACTCTGTCCAATGGGGTTTGTGATACACACTCTGTCCAATACGGTTTGTGACACACACACTATCCAGTGTGGTTTGTGACACACAGACGTTCTAATGGGGTTTTGTGACAGACACACGCTATCCAATGGGGTTTGTGACACACACACTTTCCAATGGTGTTTGTGACACAAACAGTGTCCAATTGGGTTTGAGACACAGACGATGTCCAATGTCGATTGTGACATACGCACTGTCCAAGGGGGTTTGTGACACACACACTGTCCAGGGGGGTTTTTGAGACACACGCTGTCCAATGGGGTTTGTGACACACACACTCTGTCCAATGGTGTTTGTGACACAGATGCTGACCAATGGGGATTGTGACATACACACTGTACAACAGGGTTTGTGACACACATACGCGATCCAATGGGGTTTGTGACACACACACGTTCTAATGGGGTTTGTGACTCACACAGTGTCCAATTGGGTTTGAGACACAGACGATATCCAATGGCGATTGTAACATGCACACTGTCCAATAGGGTTTGTGATACACATACGCAATCCAATGGATTTTGTGACACACACAAGTTCTAATGGGGTTTGTGAAACACACACACTATCCAATGTGGTTTTTGACACACACACAGTCCGATGGGTACTGTGACGCACAAACGCTGTCCAATGGGGTTTATGCCACGCACGCTGTCCAATAGGGTTTGTGACACACACACTGTCCATTGAGGTTTCTCACACACACTCTGTCCAATGGGGTTTGTGACACACACACTGTCCAAGGGGGTTTGTGACACACACACTGTCCAATGGGTACTGTGACACACACACGCTGTCCAATGGGGTTTGTGCCACACACGCTGTCCAATAGGGTTTGTGATACACACACTATCCAGTGTGGTTTGTGACACACAGACTTTCTAATGGGGTTTGTGACACACACACTTTCCAATGGTGTTTGTAACACACACAGTGTCCAATTGGGTTTGAGACACAGACGCTGTCCAATGGGGATTGTGAGATACGCACTGTCCAAGGGGGTTTGTGACACACACACTGTCCAGGGGGGTTTGTGAGACACACGCTGTCTAATGGGGTTTGTGACACAGACGCTGACCAATGGGGATTGTGAAATACACACTGTCCAATAGGGTTTGTGACACACATATGAGATCCAATGGGGTTTGTGACACACACACGTTCTAATGGGGTTTGTGACACACACACGCTATCCAATGGGGTTTGTGACACACACACTTTCCAATGGTGTTTGTCACACACACAGTGTCCAATTGGGTTTGAGACTCAGACGCTGTCCAATGGGGATTCTGACATATACACTGTCCAATAGGGTTTGTGACACACATACGCTGTCCAATGGGGTTTGTGACACACACACGTTCTAATGAGGTTTGTGACACACACACTTTCCAATGGGGTTTGTGAAACACACACGCTGTCCAATATGGATAGTGACAAACACGCTGTCCAATGGGGATTGTGACACACAAACTGTCCAGGGGGGTTTGTGACACACGCATTGTCCAATGGGGTTTGTGACACACACGCTGTCCAATGGGGTTTGTGACAGAAACACTGACCAGGGGGGTTTATGACTCACACACGCTGTCCAATGGGTTTTGTGACACACACACTGTCCAATGGTGTTTGTGACTCACACGCTGACCTATTGGGTTTGTTACACACACACTGACCAGGGGGGTTTGTGACACACACACACTGTCCAATGGGTTTTGTGACACACATGGTGTTCAATGGTGTTTGTGACACAAAGGCTGTCAAACGGGTTTTGTGAGAAACACGCTGTCCAATTGGGTTTGTGACACAAAGTCTGTCCAATGGGTTTGTGACACACATACTGTCCAAGGGGGTTTGTGACACACACACTGTCCAATGGGTACTGTGACACGCAAACGCTGTCCAATGGGGTTTGTGCCACACACACTGTCCAATGGGGTTTGTCACACACACTCTGTCCAATGGGGTTTGTGACACACACACTATCCAGTGTGGTTTGTGACACACACACGCTATCCAATGGTGATTGCGACATACGCACTGTCCAAGGGGGTTTGTGACACACACACTGTCCAGGGGCGTTTGTAAGAGAGACGCTGACCAATGGGGACTGTGACATACACACTGTCCAATAGGGTTTGTGACACACACACATTCCATTGGGGTTTGTGAAACACACACTGTCAAATATGGATTGTGACACAAACACGCTGTCAAACGGGTTTGTGACACAAACACTGACCAGGATAGTTTGTGAAACACACACACGCTGTCCAATGGCGTTTGTGACACACACGCTGTCAAATGGGGTTTGTGACACACACAGTCTGTCCAATGGGGTTTGTGACACATACGCTGTCCAATGGGGTTCGTGACACACACGCTGTCCAGTGGGTTTTGTGAAACACAGACTCTTTCCAATGGGCTTGTGACACACACGCTGTCCAATAGTGTTTGTGACACACACTCTGTCCCATTAGGTTTGTGACACACACACGCTGTCCCGTGGGGTTTGTGACACACACTCTGTCCATAGGGGTTTGTGACACACACGCTATCAAATGGGGTTTGTGACACGCACACTGTCCATGGGTGTTTGTGACACACACGCTGTCCAGAGGGTTTTGAGACACACAAACTGTACAATGGGGTTTGTGACACACACACTGTCCACTGGGGATTTTGACACACACAGTGTTCAGGGGGTTTGTGACACACACACTGTCCAATGGGGTTTGGAACACACACACTGTCCAATGGTGTTTGAAAACACACGCTGTCAAATGGGGACTGTGACACCCACTCTCTCCAATGGGGTTTGTGACACACACACTGTCCAATAGGGTTTGTGACACACACACTGTCCAATGAGGTTTGTCACACATACTCTGTCCAAAGGGGTTTGTGACACACTCTCTGTCCAATAGGGTTTGTGACACACACACTGTCCAAGGGGGTTTGTGACACACACACTGTCCAATGGGTACTGTGACACACACATGCTGTCCAATGGGGTTTCTGCCACACACGCTGTCCAATAGGGTTTGTGACACACAAAGTGTCCAATGGGGTTTGTCACACACACTCTGTCCAATGGGGTTTGTGATACACACTCTGTCCAATACGGTTTGTGACACACACACTATCCAGTGTGGTTTGTGACACACAGACGTTCTAATGGGGTTTTGTGACAGACACACGCTATCCAATGGGGTTTGTGACACACACACTTTCCAATGGTGTTTGTGACACAAACAGTGTCCAATTGGGTTTGAGACACAGACGATGTCCAATGTCGATTGTGACATACGCACTGTCCAAGGGGGTTTGTGACACACACACTGTCCAGGGGGGTTTTTGAGACACACGCTGTCCAATGGGGTTTGTGACACACACACTCTGTCCAATGGTGTTTGTGACACAGATGCTGACCAATGGGGATTGTGACATACACACTGTACAACAGGGTTTGTGACACACATACGCGATCCAATGGGGTTTGTGACACACACACGTTCTAATGGGGTTTGTGACTCACACAGTGTCCAATTGGGTTTGAGACACAGACGATATCCAATGGCGATTGTAACATGCACACTGTCCAATAGGGTTTGTGATACACATACGCAATCCAATGGATTTTGTGACACACACAAGTTCTAATGGGGTTTGTGAAACACACACACTATCCAATGTGGTTTTTGACACACACACAGTCCGATGGGTACTGTGACGCACAAACGCTGTCCAATGGGGTTTATGCCACGCACGCTGTCCAATAGGGTTTGTGACACACACACTGTCCATTGAGGTTTCTCACACACACTCTGTCCAATGGGGTTTGTGACACACACACTGTCCAAGGGGGTTTGTGACACACACACTGTCCAATGGGTACTGTGACACACACACGCTGTCCAATGGGGTTTGTGCCACACACGCTGTCCAATAGGGTTTGTGATACACACACTATCCAGTGTGGTTTGTGACACACAGACTTTCTAATGGGGTTTGTGACACACACACTTTCCAATGGTGTTTGTAACACACACAGTGTCCAATTGGGTTTGAGACACAGACGCTGTCCAATGGGGATTGTGAGATACGCACTGTCCAAGGGGGTTTGTGACACACACACTGTCCAGGGGGGTTTGTGAGACACACGCTGTCTAATGGGGTTTGTGACACAGACGCTGACCAATGGGGATTGTGAAATACACACTGTCCAATAGGGTTTGTGACACACATATGAGATCCAATGGGGTTTGTGACACACACACGTTCTAATGGGGTTTGTGACACACACACGCTATCCAATGGGGTTTGTGACACACACACATTCCAATGGGGGTTGTGAAACACACACTGTCGAATATGGATTGTGACACACACACGCTGTCAAACGGGGTTTGTGACACACACACTGACCAGGGTGGTTTGTGAAACACACACGATGTCCAATGGCGTTTGTGACACACACGGTGTCCAATGGGGTTTCTGACACACACGCTGTCGAATGGGGCTTGTGACACACGCGCTGTCCAATGGGGTTCGTGACACTCACGCTCTCCAGTGGGTTTTGTGAAACACACACTCTTTCCAATGGGCTTGTAACACACACGCTGTCCATGGGTGTTTGTGACACACACGCTGTCCCATGGGGTTTGTAACACACACACGCTGTGCAGTGGGGTTTGTGACACACACGCTGTCCATAGGGGTTTGTGACACACACGCTATCAAATGGGATTTGTGACACGCACACTGTCCATGGGTGTTTGTGACACACACGCTGTCCAGTGGGGTTTGATACACACAAACTGTCCAATGGGGTTTGTGACACACACGATGTCCACTGGGGATTTTGACACACACACTGTTCATGGCGGGTTTGTTACACAGACACTGTCAAATGGCGTTCGTGACATACACATTGTCCACAGGGGTTTGTGACACACACACTGTCCAATGGTGTTTGAAAACACACTCTGTCAAATGGGGACTGTGACACCCACTCTCTCCAATGGGGTTTGTGCACACACACTGTCCAGGGTGGTTTGTGACACACACATTCTGTCCAATGGGTTTTGTGACACACACACTGTCCAGGGGGGTTTGTGAAACCCACACTGTCCAATGGGTATTGTTAGACATACACGCTTTCCAATGGGGTTTGTGACACATACACTGTCCAATGCTGTTTGTGAACAAACACACGCTGTGCAATGGGGTTTGTGACACACACGCTGTCCAATGGGGTTTGTGACACACACACTTTCCAATGGGGTTTGTCACACACGCACTGTCCAATATTAATTGTAACACACACGCTGTCCCATGGGGTTTGAGAAACACACGCTGACCAATTGGGTTTGTGACACACACACTGTCCAAGGGGGTTTGTGACACACATGCTGTCCAATGGGGATTGTGACACACAAAATGACCAGGGGGTTTTGTTACACACACAGTGTGCAATGGGGTTTGTTACACAATGTCCAATGGTGTTTGTGACACACACCCTGTCCAATGGGGTCTGTGACACACACACAGTGTCCAATGGTTTTTGTGACTCGGATGCTGTCCAATGGTGTTTGTGCCACACACACTGTACAATGGGGTTTGTGACACACACTCTGTCCAATGGGGTTTGTGACACAAACACACTGTCCAACGGGGATTGTGACACACACACGCTGTCCAATGGGGTTTGTGACACACACAGTGTCCAATGGGGTTTGTGACACACACACGTTGTCCGATGGTGTTTGTGACACGAATGGTTTCCAATGGTTCTTGTGACACACACACTGTCCAGGGGGCTTTGTGACAACCAGGCTGTCCTGTGGGATTTGTGACACACACGCTGTCCAATTGCGATTGTGACATACACACGCTGTACAAAGGGGATAGTGACACACACACGCTGTCCAATGGTGTTTGTGACACGGATTCTGTCCAGTGAGGTTTATGACACACACTCTGTCCAATGGGTTAGTGACACACACATTTTCCTTTGGTTTTGTGACACACACACAATATCCAATGGGGTTTATGACACACACACTGTCCAGCGGGGTTTTTGACACACATACTGTCCAATAGGTTTTGCGACACACATACGCAATCCAATGGGGTTTGAGACACACACACTGTTCATTGGTGTTTGTGACATACACACGCTATCCAATGGGGTTTGTGACATACACACTATCTAATGGGGTTTCTGACACACACTTGCTGCCCAATGTTGTATTGTGAGACACACACTGTCAAATGGGGTTTGTGACACACACACTGTCTAATGGGGATGGTGACACAGAGACTCTTCAGGGGTGTTTGTGACACACACGCTTTTCAATGGGGATTGTGACACACACACTGTCTAGGGGGATCTGTGACACACATGCTGTCCAATGTGGTTTGTGACACAAAGGCTGTCCAACGGGGTTTGTGACACATAGACTCTTCAGGGGTGTTTGTGACACACATGCTGTCCAATGGGGATTATGACACGCACATGGTGTCCAATGGTGTTTGTGACGCGAATGCTTTTCAATGGGATTTCTTACACACACACTGTCCTGGGGAGTTTGTGACACACACGCTGTCCAATGTGGTTCGTGACACAGAGACTCTCAAGGGGTATTTATGACACACACGTTGTCCAGAGGGGTTTGTGACTCACACACACTCCAATGGGTATTATGACACACAAACTCCGTCCACTTGGGTTTGTGACACACACACTGTCCAATGGGGTTTGGCACTACACACGCGCTGTCCAGTGGGGATTGTGACACACACACACTATCCAATGGTGTTTGTGACACACACACTGTCCAATGGAGATTCTGACACACACACGCTGTCCAATGGTGTTTGTGACACGGATGCTGTCCAATGGGGTTTGTTACACACACACTGTTCCGGGGGGTTTGTGAGACAGGCGCTGTCCAATGGGTATTGTGACAAACACGCATTCCAATGGAGTTTGTGAAACAACTGCTGTCCAAGGGCGTTTGTGACACACACGCTGTCCAATGGGGTTTGTGAGACACACACTGTCCAATGGGGTTTGTGACACACACACTCTTTCCAAAGGGGATTGTGACACACACACGCTGTCCAATAGGGATTGTGACACACACACACTATCCAATGGTGTTTGTGACACACACACTGTCCAATGGAGATTGTGACACACACACGCTGTCCAATGGTGTTTGTGACACGGATTCTGTCCAATGGGGTTTGTGACACACACACTGTCCAGTGAGTTTTGTGACACATACACTATCCAATGGGGTTAGTGACACACACACTTTCCAATGGGTTTTGTGACACACGCACAATATCCAATGGGGTTTGTGACACACACACTTTCCAGTGGGGTTTGTGATACACACTCTGACCAACGGGTTTTGTGACACACACGCTGTCAAATGGGGTTTGTGACTCACACACTGTCCATGGGGGATTGTAATACACAAGCTGTCCAAAGCGGTTTGTCACAGCCAATCTGTCCAATGGAGTTTATGACACACACACTTTCCAATGGAGTTTGTGACACACACGCTGTCCAATGGGAATTGTGACACACACACTGTCCACGGGGTTTTGTGACACACACACTGTCCAATGGGGTTTGTGACACACACACTGTCAAGGGGGGTCTGTGACACACACGCTGTCCAATGTGGTTTGTGACACACACGCTGTCCAATGGGGTTTGTGACACAGAGACTCTCAACGGGTGTTTGTGACACACACGCTGTCCACACAGGTTTGTGACACACACACTGTACAATGGGGTTTGTGACATACACACGGTTTCCAAAGCGGATTGTGACACACACACGCTGTCCCATGGGGTTTGTGACTCGCATGCAGTCCAATGTGGTTTGTGACACACACACTTTCCAGAGGTGTTTGTGAAACACACACGCTGTCCAATAGGGTTTGCTACACAGACACACTATCCAATGGTGTTTGTGACACACACACTGTCCAATGGGGATTGTGACACACACACTGTACAGGGGGTTTGTGACACACACTCTGTCCAATGGGGTTTGTAACACACACACTGTCCAGGTGGGTTTGTGACACACAGGCTGTCCAATGGGTTTTGCGAAACACAGACGCTGTCGAATGGTGTTTGTGACAGGCACGGTTTCCAATGGGTGTTGTGACACACACACTGTCCAGGGGGCTTTGTGACACACACGTTGTCCAATGGGGATTGTGACACACACACGCTGTCCAAACGGGATAGTGACATACACACGCTGCCCAATGTTGTTTGTGACACGGATTCTGTCCAATGGGGTTTATGAGACACACACTGTCCAATGGGGATTGTGACACACACGCTGTCCAATGGGTTTCTGACACACATGCTGTGTCCTATGGGGCTTGTGTCACACACGCTGTCCAACGGAGTTCCTGACACACACATTGTCCAGTGAGGTTTATGACACACACTTTGTCCAATGGGGTTATTGACACACACACTTTCCTTTGGTTTTGTGACACACACACAATATCCAATGGGGTTTGTGACACACACACTGTCTAATGGGGTTTCTGATACACACACGCTTTCCAATGGTGTCTGTGACACGCATGCTGTCCAATGCGGTTGGTGACACACACACTGTAAAGGGGGGTTTGTGATACACACACTGTCCAATAGGGTTTGTGACACACATACGCAATCCAATGGGGTTTCGACACACACACTGTTCGATGGGGTTTGTGACATACACACGCTATCCAATGAGGTTTGTGACATACACACATTCCAATGGGGTTTCTGACACACACACGCTGTCCAATGTTGTTTGTGACACACACGCTATCAAATGGGGTTTGTGACGTACACACTGTCCATGGCAGATTGTGACACACACAAACGCTGTCCAATGGTTTGGTGATACACAAACAGTCCAATGAGGTTTATAACACACACATGCTGTCCCGTGGGGTTTGTGACACACACACTATGTAGGGGGGTCTGTGACATACACGCTGTCCACACGGGTTTGTGACACACACACTGTACAATGGGGTTTGTGACATACAGACGGTGTCCATAGCGGATTGTGACACACACATACGCTGTCCCATGGGGTTTGTGACACGCATGCAGTCCAATGTGGTTTGTGACACACACACTTTCCAGAGGTGTTTGTGACACACACGCTGTCCAATAGGATTTGCTACACACACACACTATCCAATGGTGTTTGTGACACACACACAGTCCGATGGGGATTGTGACACACACACTGTACAGGGAGATTGTGACACGGACCCTGTCCAATGGGGTTTGTGACACACACACTGTCCAGGTCGGTTTGTGACACACACGCTGTCCAATGGGGATTGTGACACACACAACCTCTGTCCAATGGGGTTGGTGACACACAAACTGTCCAATGGGGTTTGTGACACACATGCTGTCCAATGGGGACTATAACACACACAGGATGTCCAATGGTGTTTGTGACACGGATGCTGTCCAATGGCCTTTGTTACACACACACTGTCCAGGGGGGTTTGTGACACAGACACTGTCCAATGGCAATTGTGACACACACGCTGTCCAACGTGGTTTGTGACACAAAGGCTGTCCAGGTGAGTTTGTGACGTACACACTGTCCAATGTGGTTTTTGACACACATGCTGTCCAGCTGAGTTTGTAACACACGCGCTGTCCAGTGGGGTTTGTGACACACACACTGTCCAGGTGGGTTTGTGACACACATTCTGTCCAATGGAGTTAGTGACACCCACACTGTCCAGAGGGGTTTGTGACACACACGCTGTCCAATGGGGATTGTGACACACACACTGTCCAATGGGGACTGTGACACACACACGCTCTCCAATGGTTTTTGTGACACACACACTGTCAAATGGGATTTGTGACCCAGATGCTGTCCAATGGGGACAGTGACACACACAC
Organism: Columba livia; assembly: GCF_036013475.1. Lineage (NCBI taxonomy): Eukaryota > Metazoa > Chordata > Aves > Columbiformes > Columbidae > Columba > Columba livia. Next base: position 849,961 of record NW_027043021.1, read on the forward strand.
GCTGTCTGATGGTGTTTGTGACACGCATGCTGTCCAATGGTGTTTGTGACACACACACTGTCCACAGGGGATTGTGACACACACGCTGTCCAATGTGTTTTATGAAACACACGCTGACCCAAGTGGTTTGTGACACACAAACTGTCAAGGTGGGTTTGTGACAGACACACCGTTCAAAGTGGTTTGTGACACATGCGCTGTCCAATGGCTTTTGTGAGACACACACTGTCCAGGTGGTTTGTGCCACACACGCTGTCCAATGGGGTTTGTCACACACACGCTGTCCAATGGCGTTTGTGACACAGAAGTTGTAGAGAGGTGTTTGTGACACACGTGCTCTCCAGTCGGGTTTGAGACACACACACTGTGCAATGGGGTTTGTGAGACACACACTGTCCAGAGGAGTCTGTGATACAAACGATGTCCAATGGGGTTTGTGACACACACTTTCCAATGGGGTTCATGACACACATGCTGTCCAATGTCGTTTGTGATACACACACTGTCCAGTGGAGTTTGTGACACACACACTGTCCAATTTTCCAATACGGTTTGAGACACACACGCTCTCCAATGGGGTTTGTGAAACACACAATATGCAAAGGTGTATGAGAAACACATGATGTCCAAAGATGATTTGACAAAGATAAAATAAATTAAAAAACTGAAATAGTTGTATCCATTGTGTTATGTGTCCTTGAAAGTGGTTTTGGAGCTGAAATTCCAGTGGCCTTTTAGGCAAATATCCTTTTTGTTATTTGACTCACTATGGGGAGAGAGAAAAAGGGAAAAAGATCAGAGAGGAGAAGTGACGAGAGGAAAGGAAATAAGGCTGGACTGACAACAAATCCAGACTCTATTTTTGCAAAAAAGGGCCATGGTTAGGTTGATTACTCCCCTGCCTTGTAGGTACAGTGAGTGATTTGGGGCCAGCAGCTCAAGGGCTTCCTCCAAAGGGTGCTGGACAGAGCGGGGGTGGGCGGGGCTGCACATGGGGGCTCTGTCACCCCCACGTCACAATCCCAGCACCCGGCAACGCTGAGGTCACAATGCCCCGGGGCACTATAAAAGGGAGCAGCCTCCCGTGCCCACCGCCAGAGCTGGCCCGGGGGCAGCCCCAACACATCCTCGAGGAAGCACTGGAGCAGCTGGTGGAATCACAGGGCAGGGATGAAGGGAGGAAGACCTTGCATGAGGCTGCTGGAGGCTCTCTGCTGCAAGACAACCTGCTGACAGAGCCACCACCTTCCAAACTCGTCGGATGCTTGGAAACACTTCTCAACCGGATAGCAGTGGCAAGAGCAAAGGAGTGTTGCCTTCTTGAGAAGCATGGCAGAGCTCATCATCCTCATGCCCTACAGGAGCAGGCTCAGGAGCTGTAAGAGAGAGGTTGTAGAGGGGTTGCAGTGCTTTGGAACACCCACTGGTGTCCTGACAGGCCCAGGAAGGATTCTTGTCCCCAAAGTCCATGAGCTCAGATGCATTTGGACACTCTCGGAAGTCCGGGAGATGGCTCCAGGTGGAGGGAGGATAGGAGAGGATAGGAGAGGATAGGGTTTGGGCAGATCCTGGGAGGGCATGAGCAGCCTGTGGGACAAGGAGCCAGGTCTGTCTCACATGCACAGGGAACAGCCGATCGCCAGCACTGGGGTCAGGAAGGAATTTTTTCCCCCGGGGCAGATTGGCATTGGTCCCTGGGGATTTTTTGCCTTCCTCTGCAGCATGGAGCATGACCACTTTGCAGAGCTCCACTGGGCCCTTTTGGCTCGGTTCCTACCTGCTGCTCAAGCATCAGGAAGATGGCCTCTCGTGCCCTGAAGCTGGTGGGAGGAAGGCTTTTTTTTCCCCCCATGTGGGACACCAAGCGTCTCTGGGGGTTTTTTGCCTTTCTCTGCAGCCTTGAGCATGGCCCGCTTGCCACGGCTTCTTTGGGCCATTTGGGCTGGGTGCCTGCTGCTCCACGAGGTGGCCCTAAACTTAGCTAGAACATCCTACCTAAACCAGCATAGAACAACTCACCTAAAGCAACCTTCAACAACTGGAAACAACCAACCTTGAAGAAGCTAAAGCAATCTACCTTCCAAATCTTCAAAGAACCGGAGCTGAACAACCAAACAAGAACCTGAAACAACCTATACCATATGACGTGTAAACAATGTAAATCAAGGTGAAGCAAGCAACCTAAAGAAAACCAAACTAGCAGCCTTCCATGATGTGAAAGAAGCAAGCTTAAACAACATGAAAGCTCTGCCAAACGGACAGCCTCCAAAGACACAAGCAGCCTGATAGAGCATAACACCTGTGAAAGAACACGCCACAAAAAAACCCAAGCAACCTAAAGCAAGGAAAGGAGGGGAAAGGTAAGGAGTGGAAAGGAAAGGAGCGGAAAGGAGCGGAAAGGAGCGGAAAGGAGCGGAAAGGAAAGGGAAGGAAAGGAAAGGCCACAGAAGAAGGAGAAGAGAGGAGAAGAGAGGAGAGGGCAACAAAACAAAACAAACTAAAAAACAAATAAGACTAAAAAAATGAAATAAAATAAATTAAAAAATGAAACGGTTGAATCCATTGTGTTATGTGTCCTTGAAAGTGGTTTTGGAGCTGATATTCCCCTGTCCTTTCAGGCAAATAGTCTTTTTGTTATTTGACTCACTATGGGGAGAGAGGAAATGGGAAAAAGAGGAGAAGGGAGTGGAGGAGAGGAGAGGAGAGGAGAGGAGAGGAGAGGAGAGGAGAGGAGAGGAGAGGAGAGGAGAGGAGAGGAGAGGAGAGGAGAGGAGAGGAGAGGAGAGGAGAGGAGAGGAGAGGAGAGGAGAGGAGAGGAGAGGAGAGGAGAGGAGAGGAGAGGAGAGGAGAGGAGAGGAGAGGAGAGGAGAGGAGAGGAGAGGAGAGGAGAGGAGAGGAGAGGAGAGGAGAGGAGAGGAGAGGAAATAAGGCTGGACTGACAACAAATCCAGACTCTATTTTTGTGTTGAGGAGGTGTGGTCTAGACAACAGAGTAGTGAGGTGGGTTGCAAACTGGTTTAAGGAGAGAAGCCAGAGAGTGGTAGTCAATGGTGCGGAGTCTAGTAGGAGGCCAGTATCTAGTGGAGTGCCTCAGGGGTCAGTACTGGGGCCAATATTATTCATTATATTCATTAACGATTTAGACGAGGGAATAGAGTGTACTATCAGCAAGTTTGCTGATGGCACTAAGCTGGGAGGAGTGGCTGACACGCCAGAAGGCTGTACTGCCATCCAGCGGGACCTGGACAGGCTGGAGAGTTGGGCGGGGAATAACCTAATGAAATTTAACAAGGGAAAGTGTAGAGTCCTGCATCTGGGCAGGAACAACCCCAGGTTCCAGTATAGGTTGGGAAATTACATATTAGAGAGCACTGTAGGGGAAAGGGAGCTGGGGGTCCTGGTGGACAGCAGGATGACCATGAGACAGCACTGTGCCCTTGTGGCAAGGAAGGCCAATGGCATCCTGGGGTGTATTAGAAGGGGCGTGGTTAGTAGATCGAGAGAGGTCCACCTTCCCCTCTACTCCGCCCTGGTGAGACCCCATCTGGAATATTGTGTCCAGTTCTAGGCCCCTCAGTTCTAGAAGGACAGGGAACTGCTGGAGAGGGTCCAGAGTAGGGCAACGAAGATGATTAAGGGAGTGGAGCACCTCCCTTATGAAGAAAGGCTGAGGGAGCTGGGTCTCGTTAGTTTGGATAAGAGGAGACTAAGGGGGGACCATATTAGTGTTTATAAATATATAAAGAGTGAGTGCCATGAGGATGGAGCTAGGCTCTTCTCGGTGGCAAATAGTGATAGGAAAAGGGGTAATGGGATCAGGCTGGAAAACAAGAGGTTCCACTTACATTTGAGAAAAAACTTCTCAGTAAGGGTGACAGAGCACTGGAACAGGCTGCCTAGGGAGGTTGCATAGTCTCCTTCTCTGGAGACATTCAAAACCCGCCTGGACCTCACTTAGGCATTCCTGCTCCAGCAGGGGGATTGGACTAGATGATCTTTTGAGGTCCGTTCCAGTCCCAAACATACCATGATACTGTGATACTGTGATCCCTGCACCAAACAACCATGACTCAGCCTAAGGAGATCTGCAGCTTATTTTTTTGTACTGCCAGCAGATTGTGGAAGTACAGTATAAAAACCATCCTTATGGAGAGATCATCGTATTTTAGTCTTAGTCTAAGTGTCTCAAATAGCTGGAGTTTTTGCTTGGGCCTAATCCATAAGGTCTTATGGCTTTCCTCCCCGTCTGAAGACGAATGTGCTAGAAACTATAAAGCAACAAAATGTCCTGCAGCCTAGCCTTGCAATGCCTGTCCTTGCCTGTCCTTGCCTTGCCTTATTTCCTTCTCATCCTGTTTTCTGTCCCATCCTCTCTCACTAACCCCTCATCTGGCTGCATGTCTCTTCTTTCCTTTTCTCTCACTCTCCTGCTTCCTGCCTCTTTCCTTTCAATTCCTCCATCTCACTCCTGCAGCTCAACACTACCTTCTATTCTTCCTTCCCTTTCTTCTGCTCCCTTCGCTTTCTCCCTCTGTCCCATATCTTTCTTCCCGACTTGTCTGTTGGAGACTTTGGGCCACTTTGGCCCCAAGTCTGGGCATGGTTTGTCCAGTGTTCAGAGGTGTGGCTGGTGAAAGCAGGGACAGCAGGCAGTGAGAGGCCCGGGGCTGACAGGTTCCCCCTCCCCTAGGGGGCGCTCGGCTGCCACACGCAGCTGACATAGAACCTTTGTCACAATGCCCGCTACCGCGGTGAGGATGCGGTGACTCTGCAGGTGACAGGGACACTGCAGGACTTGGTGTCAGCTCAGCAATTTCTCACTTCCCCAAAGAAGCGGAATTCTGCAAATTGCTGCCTTTGCTCTTGAAATTCTGCCATCAGGTGAGTGTTTTGGTGTAATACACTGGAAACCAGAGCAGAAATGGTGAAATATTCCCATGATATGCATGATCCCTGCACCAAAACATCATGACTCAGCCTAAGGAGATCTGCAGCTTGTTTTTTTGTACTGCCAGCAGATTGTGAAAGTACAGTATAAAAACCATCCTTATGGAGAGATCTTCGTATTTTCGGCTTAGTCTAGGTTTCTCAAATAGCTGGGGTTTTGCTCGGGCCTAATCCATAAGGTCTTATGGCTGTCCTCCTCGTCTGAAGACGAATGTGCTAGAAACTATAAATCAAAAAATGTCCTGCAGCGTAGCCTTGCCTTGCCTGTCCTTGCCTGTCCTTGCCTGCCTTATTTCCTTCTCATCCTCTTCTCTGTCCCATTCTCTCTCACTAACCCCTCGTCTGGCTGCATGTTTCTTCTTTCTTTCCTTTTCTCTCACTCTCCTGCTTCCTGCCTCTTTTCTTTCAATTCCTCCATCTTACTCCTGCAGCCCAACACTACCTTTTATTCTTCATTCCCTCTCTCCTGCTCCCTTCGCTTTCTCCCTCTATCCCATGTCTTTCATACCGACTTGTCTGTTGGAGACTTTGGGCCACTTTGGCCCCAGGACTGTGCATGGTTTGACCAGTTTTCAGAGGCCCTGCTGGTGACAGCAGGGACAGCAGGCAGTGACAGGCCCGGGGCTGACAGGCTCCCCCTCCCCTAGAGGGCACATGGGTGCCACACCCAGCTGACATAGAACCGTTGTCACAATGCCCGCTACCGTGGCAAGGATGCGGTGACTCTGTACACACTGTCCAGGGGTGTTTGTGACACACACGATGTCCAATGGGGTTTCTGACACAGAGACTCTCCAGGGGTGTTTGTGATACACACACTGTCCCATAGGATTTGTGACACTCACATGCTATCCAGAGGGGTTTGTGACACATACACTTTCCAACGGGGTTTGTGACGCACACAGTCTGTCACGGGCTTGTGACACACACACTGTCCAATGGGGATTGTGACACACACACGCTGTCCAATGGGGTTTGTGACACTCTCGAGGGTTAAGATTGTGGGTGACAATAAAACCCTGGCAGATGTATTGTTAACCCCCTCTTCCCAACCCCCCACTTCCCCCTCCCTCTTCCCCTTTTCCACTAAGGAGAGGCGATTGGGAGGAAAAGAAGGACAGAGTGAAGAGAGTTGGAACATATTAAAGATGTTTTACTAATGCTACTAATAAGAATAGAGAAAATAATACAAAATATACAAAACCAATCTTGAAAGTCTCAGCAACTGCAGAGCCGGCACCCAAAGTCCTGGATTAGACTCTGCAGCCAATCGGAGCTGGATTCAGTCTCTCACTAGGCCTCAGTTCGCAGGGATGACTAGTAAGGTCCTCTTCTAATGTCGGCCATAAGCAGAAGGGAAAAGGGACAAAGGGACGAGATCCTCGTGATCTCCCACTTTATATGAAGTATTCACATGAATGGGATGTTATACACAGTTGGTCAGTTTCTTGGTCACTTGCTTCTCGTCGCCCCTCTCGCGAGATGTCCATCCCTGCTTATCAATAGGTTTGCATTCCATTGCTAGGTTTACCAAAACATGTGTCTGGTTGTCCAGGAAAATGCAGTTATAATGAAGGCTTTAGGTGACAGGCAAATTCACTAAAAGGGAAACTTGTTTGTAGCAAAAACAGGACAGACACACACACTGTACAATAGGGTTTGTTACACACATGCTGTCCAATGGGGATTTTGACACGTACACTGTCTAGGGGGTTTTGTTACATACCGCTGTCCAATGGGGATTGTGACACACACGCTGTCCAGGTGAGTTTTTGACACACACAGTGTCGAATGGGATTTGTGACACAAATGCTGTCCAATGGGGATTGTGACAAACACACTGTCCAGTGGGGGTTGTGAAACACACGCTGCCCAATTGGGCTTGTGACGCACACACTGTGTCCAATGGGGTTTGTGACACACACACTCTGTCCTATGGGGGTTGTGAACACACACGCCGTCAAGTGGGGTTTGTGACACACACACTGTCCAATAGGGTTTTTGACACACACACGCTATCCAATGGGGTTTCTGAAACATAAACTTTCCAATGAGTTTGTGACACACACACTCTGTCCCATGTGGCTTGTGACACACACTCTGTCCAGTGGGGATTGTGACACACACAGGCTGTCCGATGGGGTTTGTGAAACACACACTGTCCAATTGGGTTTGTGACACACACACTGTCCAATGGGGATTGTGACACGCACACTGTCCAGGGGGGTTTGTGACACACACGGTGTCAAATGAGGCTTGTGACACACACACTGTCCAGGGGGGGTTGTAACACGCACACTGTCCAATAGGATTTGTGACACACACATGCTATCCAATGGGGTTTGTGACACACATACTTTCCAATGGGTTTTGTGACACACACACGTTATCTAATGGGGTTTTTGACACATACACATTCCAATGGGTTTGTGACGCACACACTCTGTCACATGTGGCTTGTAACACACACACTGTCCAATGGGGATTGTGACACACACACGCTTTCCAATGGGGTTTGTGACACACATTCTCTCCAATGGGGTTTGTGACACACAGGCTGTCCAATTGGGATTTCTGACACACACACTGTCCAATAGGGTTTATGACACACACATGCTATGCAATGAGGTTTGTGACACATACACTTTCCAATGGGGTTTGTGACGCACACACTCTGTCCAATGGGGCTTGTGACACACACTCTGTTCAATGGTGTTTGTGACACACACACTGTCCAACGGGGATTGTGACACACACACGCTGTCCAATGGGGTTTGTGACACCCACTCTATCCAATGGGGATTGTGAAACACACACGGTGTCCAATTGGGATTGTAACACGCAAGCTATCCAGGTTAGTTTGTGACAAACACGCTGTCCAATGGGGTTTGTGACACAGAAAATCTCCAGCAGTGTTTGTGACACACACACTGTCCAGAGGGGTTTGTGACACATACACTGTCCAATGGGGTTTGTGACACAAACACTCTCCGGCGGGGTTTGCGACATACGCAAGGTCCAATGGGGTTTGTGACACACACGCTGTCCAGAGGGGATAGTGACAAACACACTGTCCAGGGGGGTTTGTGACACACACACTGTCCAATGGGGTTTGTGACATACACACTGTCCAGGGGGGTTTGTGACGCACACGCTGTCCAATGGGGTTTGTGACACACACACTGTCCAATGGTGTTTGTAACACACACACTGTCCAACGGGGATTGTGATACACACGCTGTCCCATGGGGTTTGAGACACGCATGCTTTCCAATGAGTTTTGTAGACACACACTATGTCCAGTCGGTTTTGTGACACACACACTGTCCAATGTGGTTTGTGACACACACACTGTATGGCAGGGTTTGCGACACAAACAATGTCAAATGGGGATTGTAACACACACACTGTCCAGGGGGGTTTGTGACACACACACTGTCCAATGGGATTGTGACACACACGCTGTCCAATGGGGATTCTGACACATAAACTGTCAAGGGGGTTTTGTGACACACACACTGTCCAATTGTGTTTGTGACACACACACAATGTCCAATTGTGTTTGTGACGCACACGCTGTCCAATGGGTTTTGTGACACAGAAACTCTCCGGAGGTGTCTGTGACACACACGCTGTCCAGAGGGGTTTGTGACACACACACTGTCCAATGGATATTGTGACACACATTCTGTCCAATGGTGTTTGTGACACACACGTTGTCCAGTGGGGTTTGTGACACACCCACTGTCAAGGGGGTTTTGTGAAACAAACACTCTGTCCAATGGGGCTTGTAACACGCAGAGACTCTCCAGGGTTGTTTTTGACACACATGCTATCCAATGGGATTTGTGACACACACATGCTATCCAATGGGATTTGTGACACACACACGCTATCCAATGGGGTTTGTGACACACATGCTGTCCAATAGGGATTGTCACACGCACACTGTCCTGGGGGGTTTGTGACACACATGCTGTCAAATGGGAATTGTGACACACACACTGTCCAATTTGGATTGTGACACACACACGCTGTCCCATGGGTATTTTGAGACGGATGCTGTTCAATGGGGTCTGTGACAGACACACTGTCCAGGGCTGTTTGTGACACACACAGTGTCCAATGTGTGTTTGTGACACACACGCTGTATAGTGGGTTTTGTGACACACACACTGTCCAGGGAGGTTTGTGACACAGAGAGTTTCCAAAGGGGTTTGTGACACGCACACGGTTCCCAATGAGTTTATCACACCCACTCTGTCCAATGGGGTTTGTGACAAGCACACGCTGTCCAATGCTGTTTGTAACACACACGCTGTCCAACGGGGTTTGTGACACGTACACTGTCCAATGGATTTTTGTAACACACACACTCTGTCCAATGGGGCTTATGACAGATACGCTGTCCAACGGGTTTCGTGACACACACACTGCCAATAGTGTTTGTGACACACACACTGTCCAATGGGGATTGTGACACACACACTGTCCAATGGGGTCTGTGACACACACTCTGTCCAATGGGGTTTGTGACACAAACACACTGTCCAATGGGGTTTGTGACACACAATCTGTCCAATGCAGTTTGTGGACACACACACACTGTCCAATGGGTTTTGTGACACACATACTGTCCAGGGGGGTTGGTGACACACACACTGTCCCATGGGTTTTGTCACACACACTCTGTCCAATGGGGATTGTGACACACACACGCTGTCCAATAGTGTTTGTGACACGCATGCTGTCCAACGGTGTTTGTGACACACACAGTCTGTCTAATGGGTCTTGTGACACACACGCTGCCCAATGGGGTTCGTGACACACACGCTGTAAGTGGGGTTAGTGACACACACACTGTCCAATAGGGTTTTATGACATATACACGCGATCCAATGGGGTTTGAGACACACACACTTTCTTATGGGCTTTGTGACACACAAGCCTTACAATGGGTTTTGTGACACACACACTGTCCAATGGGGATTGTGAGACACACATGATGTCCAATGGTGACTGTGACACACACGCTGTCCAATGGGGTTTCTCACACACACAATGTCCAATGGCGATTGTGACACAAACTCGCTGTAAAATGGTGTTTGTGACATGCATGCTGTCCAATGGTGTTTGTGACACACACGCTGTCCAATGGGGTTTCTGACACACACTGTGTAATGGGGTTTGTGAACACACACACACACTGTCCAATGGGGATTGTGACACACACTCTGTCCAATGGGGATTGTGACACACAAATGATGTCCAATGGTGTTTGTGACACACACGCTGTCCAGGGGGGTTTGTGACACACATGTTGTCCAATGGGGTTTGTCACACACAGTCTGTCCAACGGGGATTGTGACACACAGACGCTGTCCAATGGGGTTATGACACACACGCTGTCCAATGGAGTGTGTGACACACACACGCTGTCCAATGGGGTTTGTGACACACAAGCTGTCCAATGGGGATTGTGACAAACACACTGTCCAATCATGTGTGTGACACACACACTCTGCCCAATGGGGATTGTGACACACACCCTGTCCAATGGCGATTGTGACAAACACGCTGTACAATGGAGTTTGTGACACACACACTCTGTCCAATGGGTCTTGTGACACACACGCTGCCCAATGGGGTTCGTGACACACACACTGTAAGTGGGGTTTGTGACACACACACTTTCTTATGGGCTTTGTGACACACACGCCTTACAATGGGTTTTGTGACACACACACTGTCCAATGGGGATTGTGAGACACACATGATGTCCAGTGGTGACTGTGACACACACGCTGTCCAATGGGGTTTGTGACATGCACACTTTCTCATGGGGTTTGTGACACACACATGCTGTCCCATGGGGTTTGTGACACACACACTGAACAATTGGCTTTCTTACACACAATCTGTCCAATGGTATTTGTGACACGCATGCTGTCCAGTGGGTTTTGTGACACACACACAGTCCAATGGTGTTTGTGACACGTATGCTGTCCAGTGGATTTTGTGAAACACACACTATCCAATAGGGTTTGTGACACACACACGATATCCAATGGGGTTTGTGACACACACACTGTCCAAAGGGGTTTATGACAAACACGCTGTCCAATGGGTATTGTGACACACACACACTGTCCAATTGGGATTGTGACACACACACTCTGTCTAATGGGGTTATGACAAACACGCTGTCCAATGGGGTTTGTGAGACAAACAATCTGTCCACTAGGGTTTGTGACACACACGCTGTCCAATGAGGATTGTGACACACACACTCTGTCCAATGGTTATTGTGACACAGACACTGTCCTATGGGTTTTGTGAAACACACAATCTGTCCAATGGGGTTTGAGAAACACACACTGTCTAATGGGGTTTGTCACACACTCACGCTGTCCAATGGTGTCTGTGACACACACACTGTCCAATGGGGTTTGAGATACACACGTTCAACAATGGGTATTGTGACACACACAATGTCCATGAGGCTTTGTGACACACACACTGTCCAATGGGGTTTGTGATACAGACGCTGTCCAATGGGGATTGTGACGTACACACGCTATCCCATGGGGTTTGTGACACGCACACTTTCCAATGGTTTTTGTGACACACACACTGTCCAATGGGGATTGTGAGACACACACGATGTCCAATGGTGACTGTGACACACACGCCGACCAATGGGGTTTGTGACACGCACACTTTCTCATGGGGTTTGTGACACACACATGCTGTCCCATGGGGTTTGTGACACACACGCTGAACAATTGCGTTTGTTACACACACACTGTCCAATGGTATTTGTGACACGCATGCTGTCCAGTGGGTTTTGTGACACACACACTGTCCAACAGGGTTTGTGACACACGCACGCTATCCAATGGGGTTTGTGACATGCACACTTTCTGATGGGTTTTGTAACACACAAAAGCTGTCCCATGGGGTTTGTGACACACACGGGGAAAAATTGCGTTTCTAACACACACACAGTCCAATGGTGTTTGTGACACACACACGCTATCCAATGGGGTTTGTGACACACACACTGTCCAAAGGGGTTTGTGACAAACACGCTGTCCAATGGGTATTGTGACACACACACACTGTCCAACTGGGATTGTGACACACACACTCTGTCCAATGGGGTTATGAGAAACACGCTGTCCAATGGGGTTTGTGAGACAAACAATCTGTCCAATACGGTTTGTGACACACACGCTGTCCAATGAGGATTGTGACACACACGCTGTCCAATGGGGTTTGGGACACACAAACTGTGCAATTGGGATTGTGACACACACACGCTGTACAATGGTGTTTGTGACACGCATGCTGTCCAATGGGTTTTGTGACACTCGCACTGTCCAATGGGGTTTGTGAGTCACACGCTGTCCAATGGGGTTTGTGATAAACACACTTGGTCAAATGGGGGTTGTGAGACACACAATGGGGTTCGTGACACACACGATGTCCAATGGCTTTGTGACACACACACTGTCCACTGGGGTTTGTGATACAGACACTTTCTAATGGGGTTTGTGACACACACTCTGTCCAATGGGGTTTTGTGACACACAGACACTGTCCAATGGGGATTGTGACACACACACACGGTCCAATGGGGTTTGTGAACACACACACAATGTCCAATGGTGTTTGTGACACACACACTGTCCAATGGGGTTTCTCACAAATACTCTGTCCAATAGGATTTGTGACACACAGTCTGTGCAATGGGGTTTGACACACACACTCTCTCCAGTGGGGTTTGTGACTCACACACTGTCAATGGTGTTAGTGACACAAACGCAGTCAAATGGGATTTGTGACACACACACTGTGCAATGAGGATTGTGACACACACACGCTGTCCAATGCTGTTTGTGACATGCATGCTGTCCAATGGGTTTTGTGACACACGCACTGTCAGGGGGGGTTTGTAACCCCCGCTCTGTCCAATGGGGTTTGTGACACACAAACTGTCCAATGGGGTTTCTGACACACATGCTGTCGAATGGGGATTGTGACACACTCGCTGTCCAATGGGGTTTGTGACAAAGACACAGTCCAACGAGGTTTCTGACACACATGCTGCCGAACGGGGATTGTGACACACTCGCTGTCCAATGGGTTTTGTGACACACACACTGTAAAATTGGGATTGTGACACACACACTCTGTACAATGGTGTATGTGACACGCATGCTGTCCAATGGGTTTTGTGACACTCGTACTGTCCAAAGGGATTTGTGAGACACACGCTGTCCAATGGGGTTTCTGATACACACACTCGGTGAAATGGGGGTTGTGACACACATGCTGTCCAATGGGGTTCGTGACACACACGCTGTCCAGTGGGGTTTGCGACACACACACTGTCCAGTGCGGTTTGTGACACACACACTTTCCAATGGGGTTTGTGACACGCACACTTTCCAATGGGGTTTGTGACACAGACACTATCCAATGGGTTTTTGACAAACACACGCTCTCCTATGGGGTTTTGGACACACACGCTGACTAATTGGGTTTGTTACACTCGCACTGTCAAATGGGGTTTGTGTGACACACGCTGTACAATGGGGTTAGTGATACACACACTCGGTGAAATGGGGGTCGTGACACACACTCTGTCCAATGGGCTTGTGATACACATGCTCTCCAATGGGGTTCTTGACACACACACTGACCTGGAGGGTTTGTGACACACACACTGTCAATGGTGTTAGTGACACAAACGCTGTCAAATGGGATTTGTGACACACACACTGTGCAATGAGGATTGTGACACACAAACGCTGTCCAATGGTGTTTGTGACATGCATGCTGTCCAATGGGTTTTGTGACACATGCACTGTCAGGGGGGGTTTGTAAACCCCGCTCTGTCCAATGGGGTTTGTGACACACTCGCTGTCCAATGGGGTTTGTGACAAAGACACTGTCCAATGGGGATTGTGACATACACACTGTACAATGGTGTTTGTGACACACACTCTCCAATGGGGTTTGTGACACACACACGCTGTCCCATGGGGTTTGTGACACATACACCGTCCAGTGGTTTTTGTGACACACACACTCTGTCCCATGGGCACTGTGACACACACACGCTGTCCAATGAGTTTTGTGACACACACGCTCTCCGATGGGTTTTGTGACACACACGCTGTCCAATGGGGATTGTGACACGCATGCTGTCCAATGGGATTTGTGACACACACACTGTCCAATGGGCTTTTGTCACACACAGTCTGTCCAACGAGGATTGTGACACACACACTGTCCAATGGGGTTTGTCACACACACACGCTGTCCGATGGTTTTTGTGGCACATACGCTGTCCAATGGTGTTTGTGACACACACACTCTACAATGGGTTTTGTGACACAAACACTGTGCAATGGGGTTTGAGAAACACACACTGTCTAATGGGGTTTGTCACACACTCACGCTGTCCAATGGTGTCTGTGACACACACACTGTCCAATGGGGTTTGAGATACACAAGTTCAACAATGGGTATTGTGACACACACAATGTCCATGAGGGTTTGTGACACACACACTGTCCAATGGGGTTTCTGACACACATGCTGTCGAATGGGGATTGTGACACACTCGTTGTCCAATGGGGTTTGTGACACACACACTGTGCAATTGGCATTGTGACACACACACGCTGTACAATGATGTTTGTGACACGCATGCTGTCCAATGTGTTATGTGACACTTGCACTGTCCAATGGGGTTTATGAGACACACGCTGTCCAATGCGGTTTCTGATACACACACTCGGTCAAAAGGGGGTTGTGACACACATGCTGTCCAATGGGGTTCGTGACACACACGCTGTCCAGTGGGGTTTGCGACACACACGCTGTCCAGTGCGGTTTGTGACACACACACTTTCCAATGGGGTTTGTGACATGCACACACTTCCGAATGAGTTTGTAACCCCCACTCTGTCCAAGGGGTTTGTGACAAACACACGCTGTACAATGCTGTTTGTGACACACACGCTGTCCAATGGGGTTTGTGACACACACGCTGTCCAATGGGGTTTGTGACACACACTCTGTCCAATAGGGTTTGTGTCACACACTCTGTCCAATGGGTTTTCTGACACACACACACTGTCCAAAGGGGATTGTGACGAACACGCTGTCCAGCGGGGTTTGTGACACACACACAGTATGGGGGGGTTTGTGACATACACACTGTCCAAAGGGGTTTGTGACACACACGATGTCCAATGGGGTTTGTGACACACACAGTGTGCAATTGGGATTGTGACACACACACGCTGTCGAATCGGGTTTGTGACACACAAAATGTCCAATGGGGATTGTGACACACACCGTGTCCAATGGGGAATGTGACACACACACTGTCCAATAGGGTTTGTGACACACACACTGTCAAACGGGGATTGTGACACACACGCTGTCCAATAGTTTGTGACACACACACTGTACAATGGGGTTTGTGACACACACAGTGTTCAATTGGGATTGTGACACACACACGCTGTCGAATCGGGTTTGTGACACACAAAATGTCCAATGGGGATTGTGACACACACGGTGTGTAATGGGGAATGTGACACACACACTGTCCAATATGGTTTGTGACACACACACTGTCCAACGGGGATTGTGACACACACGCTGTCCAATCGGGTTTGTGACACACACACTGTCCAATGGGGTTTGTGACACACACACTGTGCAATGGGGATTGTGACACACACACGCTGTCCAAAGGTGTTTGTGAGACACACTGTGACCAAATGGGTTTCTTACACGCACACTGTTTAATGTGGTTTGTGACACACACGCTGTCCAATGGGATTTGTGACACACGCTCTGACCAGGGGGGTTTGTGACACACACACTCAGTCCAATGGGCTTCTGTCACACACGCTCTCCAATGGCGATTGTGACACACACTCTGTCAAGGTGGGATTGTGACACACACGCTATCCAATGGGGTTTGTGACACACACTCTGTCCCATGGGGTTTGTGACACACACACTGTCCAATTGGGACTGTGACACACACACGCAGTCCACTGGGGTTTGTGACAAACAAACTGCCCAAGGGGGTTTGAGTCACACAAGATGTTCAATGGTGTTTGTGACACGCACACTGTCCAATGGCGTTCGTGACACAAACAATGTCCACGGGGGTTTGTGACACACACGCTGTCCAATGGGGATTGTGACACACACGCTGTCCAATGTGGATTGTGACACACACACTGTCCGGGGGGGTTTGTGACACACACACTGTATAATGGTGTTTGTGACACACACGCTGTCCAATGGGGATTGTGACACACACACTGACAAGGGGGGTTTGTGACACACAAACTGTCTAATGGTGTTTGTGACACACACGCTGTCCTATAGGGTTTGTGACACACACACTATTCACTGGGATTTGTGACACAGACACTTTCTAATGGGGTTTGTGACACACACTCTGTCGAAATGGGGTTTGTGACACACTCACTGTCCAGTGCGCTTTGTGACACACACACTGTCCAATGAGGTTTGTGACACACACACGCTGTCCAGTGGTGTTTGTAACACGCATGCTGTCCAACGGTGTTTGTGACACACACACAATCAATGGGGTTTGTGACACACACGCTGTCCAATGGGGTTTCTCACACACACTCTGTCCAATGGGGACTGTGACACACACTCGCTGTCCAATGGTGTTAGTGACACGGATGCTGTCCAATGGTGTTTGTGACACACACGCTGTCCAATGGGGTTTGTGACACACACACTGTGTAATGGGTATTGTGACACACACACGCTGTCCAAAGGGGTTTGTGACACACACGCTGACCAATCTGGTTTGTTACATACACACTGTGCAATGTGGTTTGTGACACACACGCTGTCCAATGGGGATTGTGAACACACAAACTGACCTGGGGGGTTTGTGACACACACACTGTCCAATTGGGTTTGTGACACACACGCTGTCCAATGGGGTATGTGACACACACACTGATAAGGGGGGTTTGTGACACACAAACTCTGTTCTATGGGTTTTGTGTCACACACACTGTCCAATGGTTTTTGTGACACACACCCTGTCTAATGGGCTTGTGACACACACACTGTCCAATGGCGATTGTGACACACAGAGGCTGTCCAATGGTATTTGTTACTCACACACTTTCCAATGGTGTTTTTGAAATACACACTGTGCAATATGGATTGTGACACAATAGCGCTGTGCCATGGGGATAGTGACACAGAAACTGTCCAGGGGTGTTAGTGACACACACGGTGTCCAATGGGGATTGTGACACAAACACTGTCCAATGGCGTTAGTGACACACACGCTATCCAATGGGTTTGTGACACACATACTTTCCAATCGGGTTTGTGACATACACACGCTGTCCAATGGTGTATGTGACACACACGATGTCCAATTGGGTTTATGAAACACACGCTGTACAGTGGCGTTTGTGACACACACACGGTCCAATAGGGTTTGTGACACACACACTCTATCCAATGTCGTTTGTGACACACACACTTTCCAATGGGGTTTGTGAAACACACAATGTGCAATATGGATTGTGAAACACTAGAGCTGTCCCATGGGGATTGTGACACACAAACTGTCCAGGGGTGTTTGTAACACACACGGTGTCCAATGGGGATTGTGACACAAACACTGCGCATTTGGGATTATGACACACACACGCTGTCGAGTCGGGCTTGTGACACACAAACTGTCCACTGGGGATTGTGACACACACGCTATCCAATGGGTATTGTGACACACACACTTTCCAATTGGGTTTGTGACACACACGCTGTCCAATGGGGATTGTGAGACACACAATGTCCAGGACGGTTCGTGACACACACACTGTCCAATGGACTTTGTGACACACACTCTGTCCAATGGTGTTTGTGACACACACACTGTCCAATGGGGATTGTGACACACACAATGTCCAGGACGGCTTGTGACACACACACTGTCTAATGGGGTTTGTCACACACACACTGTCCAATGGGGTTTCTCACACACAATCTGTCCAATGGACTTTGTGACACACACTCAGTCCAATGGGGTTTGTGAACACACACGTTGTCCAATGGGGATTGTGACAAACAGGCTGTACAATGGGGTTTGTGATACACACACTCTGTCCAATGGGATTCTGAGACACACGCTGTCCAATGGAGATTCTGACACACACTCTGTCCAGGTGGGTTTGTGACAAACACACTGTCCAATGGGGTTTCTGACACACACTCTGTCCCATGCGGTTTGTGACGCACACACTGTCTACTTGGGATTGTGACACACACATGCTGTCCACTGGGGTTTGTGACACAAACTGCCCAAGGGGGTTTGTGTCACACACGATGTCCAATGGGGTTTGTGACACGCACACTGTACATGGGTGTTTGTGACACACACACTGTCCAGGGGGGTTTGTGACACACACACTGTCCAATGGCATTCTTGAGACACACAGTGTCCACTGGGCTTTGTGACACACACGCTGTCCAATGGGGATTGTGACACACACACTGTCCAGGGGGGTTTGTGACACGCGTGATGTCCAATGGGGTTTGTGACACACACACTTTCCAATGGGGTTTGTGACACAGACACTGCGTATTCGGCACACACACATTGTCAAATCGGGCTTGTGACACACAAACTGTCCACTGGGGATTGTGACACACACGCTATCCAATGGAGATTTTGAGACACACACTTTCCTATGGGGTTTGTGACACACACGCTGTCCAATGGGGATTGTGATACACACAATGTCCAGGACGGTTTGTGACACACACACTGTCCAATGGGGTTTGTCACACACACACTGTCCAGGGGGGCTTGTGACACACAAACTATCCAATGTTTTTTTTGACAAACACACGCTCTCCCATGGGGTTTGTTACACACACGCTGACTAATTGGGTTTGTTACACACACACTGTCCAATGGGGATTGTGACACACACAATGTCCAGGACGGTTTGTGACACACACACTCTGTCCAATGGGCTTCTGTCACACACACTCTCCAATGGCGATTGTGACACACACTCTGTCCAGGTGGGTTTGTGACACACACGCTGTCCAATGGGGTTTGTGACACACACACTGTCCCATGAGGTTTGTGACACACAAACTGCCCAAGAAGGTTTGAGTCACACAAGATGTTCAATGGGGTTTGTGACACGCACACTGTCCATGGGTTTTTGTGACACACACACTGTCCAATGGTGTTCGTGACACACACAGTGTCCAAGGGGTATTGTTAAACACAGACAATGTCCAAAGGGATTTGTGACACACATACTGTCCAATGGGGATTGTGACACACACGCTGTCCAGTGGGGTTTGTGACACACACACTGTCCAATGGGTTTTTGTAACACACACACTCTGTCCAATGGGGCTTATGACAGATACGCTGTGCAACGGGTTTCGTGACACACACACTGCGAATAGTGTTTGTGACACACACTCTGTCCAGTGGGGTTTGTGACACACACATTGTCCAAAGGGGTTTGTGACACACATGCTGTCCAATTCGGTTTGTGACACACACACACTGTCCAATGGAGTTATGACAGACACGCTGTCCAATGGTGTGTGTGACACACACACGCTGTCCAATGGGTTTTGTGACACACACGCTGTCCAATGGGGATTGTGACAAACACGCTGTGCAATGGAGTTTGTGACACGCACCCTGTCCAAAGGGTCTTGTGACACACACACGCTATCCAATGGGGTTTGTGACACATAAACTTTCTTATGGGGTTTGTGACACACACGCTATACAATGGGTTTTGTGACACACACACTGTCCAATGGGTTTTGTGACACGCATACGCTATCAAATAGTGTTTGTTACACGCACACTTTCTCATGGGGTTTGTGACACACACGCTGAACAATTGTGTTTGTTATACACACACTGTCAATGGTGTTTGTGACACGCATGCTGTGCAGTGGGTTTCGTGACACACACACTGTCCAATAGGGTTTGTGACACACATACGCTATCAAATAGTGCTTCTTACATGCACACTTTCTCATGGGGTTTGTAACACACACAAGCTGTCCCATGGGGTTTGTCACACACACGCTGTCCAATGGGGTTTGTTACACACACAATGTCCAATGGGTTTGCGAACACGCATGCTGTCCAGTGGGTTTTGTGACACACACACTATCCAATAGGTTTTGTGCACACACACTGTCCAAAGGGGTTTGTGACACACACACTCTGTCCAATGATAATTGTGACACAGACGCTGTCCTATGGGTTTTGTGAAACACACAATCTGTCCAATGGTGTTTGTGACACACACGCTGTGCCATGGGGTTTGTGACACAGACGCTGTCCAATGGGGATTGTGACATAGACACGCTGTCCAATTGGCTTTGTGACACACATGCTGTCCCATTGGCTTTGTAACACACACGCTGACCAATTGGGTTTGTGACACACACACTGACCAGGGGGATTGTGACACACACAGGCTGTTCAATGGGCTTTGTGACACACACGCTATCCTATGGGGTTTGTGACACGCACACTTTCCAATGGGTTTTGTGACACACAGATGCTGTCCAATAGGGTTTGTGACACACATGCTGACCAATTGGGTTTGTTACACACACATGTCCAATGGTGTTTGTGACACGCATGTTGTTCAAAGGGTTTTGTAACAAAAACTCTGTCCAGTGGGCTGGTGACACACACGCTGTCCAACGGGTTTTGTGACACACACACTGTCCGGGGGGGTTTGTGACAGACACACTCGTTAAATGAGGTTTGTGACACACACGCTGTCCAATGGGGTTCGTGACACACACGTTGTCTAGCGGCTTTGTGACACACACACTATTCACTGGGATTTGTGACACAGACACTTTCTAATGGGGTTTGTGACACACACTCTGTCCAAATGGGGTTTGTGACACACACACTGTCCAATGGGGTTTGTGACACACACAATCTATCCTATGGGGATTGTGACACACACACTGTCCAATGGGGTAGTGACACACACAATCTATCCAATGGGCTTGTGACACAGACGCTGTCCAATGGTGTTTCTGACACATTCTCTGTCCCATGGGTTTGTGACACACACACTGTCCAATGGCGATTGTGACACACAGACACTGTCCAATGGTGTTTATGACTCACACACTTTCCAATGGGGTTTTTGAAACACACACTGCGCATTACGGATTGTGAGACATTCGCGCTGTCCCATGGGGATTGTGACACACAAACTGTCCAGGGGTGTTTGTGACACACACGGTGTCCAATGGGGATTGTGACACACACACTGTCCAATGGGTTTGTGACACACACATTTTCCAATCGGGTTTGTCACATACACACGCTGCCCAATGGTGTATGTGACACACACGATGTCCAATTAGGTTTATGAAACACACGTTGTCCAGTGGTGTTTGTGACACACACTGTCCAATAGGGTTTGTGACACACACACGCTATAAAATGTGGTTTGTGACACACACACTTTCCAATGGGGTTTGTGAAACACACACTGTGCAATATGGATTGTGAAACACTAGAGCTGTCCCATGGGGACTGTGACACACAAACTGTCCAGGGGTGTTTGTGACACACACGGTGTCCAATGGGGATTGTGACAGACACACTGTCCAATGGGGTTTGTCACACACACTCTGTCCAATGGTGTTTGTGACACGCTGTCAAATGGGTTTTGTGAACACACACTCTGTCCAATGGGCTTGTGACACACACGCTCTCCAATGGGGTTTTTGACACAGACACTGACCTGGAGGGTTTGTGAAACACAAACGCTGTCCAATTGGGTTTGTGACACACAGACTGTCAATGGTGTTAGTGACACACACGCTGTCAAATGGGATTTTTGACACACACACTTTGCAATGAGGATTGTGACACACACACGCTGTCCAATGGTGTTTGTGACATGCATGCTGTCCAATGGGTTTTGTGACACACGCACTCTCAAGGGGGGTTTGTGCCCCCCGCTCTGTCCAATGGGGTTTGTGACACACACACTGTCCAATGGGGTTTCTGACACACATGCTGTCCAATGGGGACTGTGACACACACGCTGACCAATGGGCTTTGTGACACACAGACTGTGCAATTGGGATTGTGAGACACACACGCTATACAATGGTGTTTGTGACACGCATGCTGTCCATTGGGTTTTGTGACACTCGCACTATACAATGGTGTTTGTGAGACACACGCTGTCCAGGGGGGTTTGTGACACACACGGCGTCCAATGGCATTCTTGACACACTCAGTGTCCACTGGGGTTTGTGAAATACATGCTGTCCAATGGGGATTGTGACACACACACTCTCCAATGGGGTTTGTGACACACATGATGTCCAATGGAGTTTGTGAACACACACGTTGTCCAATGGGGATTGTGACAAACAGGCTGTACAATGGGGTTTGTGACACACACACTCTGTACAATGGGCTTCTGACACACACGCTGTCCAATGGAGATTGTGACACACACTCTGTCCAGGTGGGTTTGTGACACACACGCTGTCCAATGCGGTTTCTGACACACACTCTGTCCCATGCGGTTTGTGACGCACACACTGTCCAATTGGGATTGTGACACACACACTATCCAGGGGGGTTTGTGACACACATGATGTCCAATGGGGTTTGTGACACACACACTTTCCAATGGGGATTGTGACACACACGGTGTCAAATGGGGATTGTGACACACACACTGTCCGGGGGGGTTTGTGACACACACGCTGTCCGATGGGGTTTGTGACACACACACGCTGTACAATGCTGTTTGTGACACACACACTGTCCAATGGGGTTTGTGACACACCCGCTGTCCAATGGGGTTTGTGACACACACACTGTCCAATGGGGTTCGTGACACAAACGGTGTCCAATGGGGATTGTGACACACACACTGTCCAATGGGGTTAGTCACACACACTCTGTCCAGAGGGATTTGTGAGAAACACACTGTCCAATGGCATTCGTGACACACACAGTGTCCACGGGGTTTGTGACACACACGCTGTCCAATGGAGATTGTGACACACACACTGTCCAGGAGGGTTTGTGACACACACACTGTCCAATGGCGTTCGTTACACAAATACTGTGACGGGGGTTTTTGACACACACGCTGTCCAATGGGGTTTGTGACACACACACTGTCCAATGGGTATTGTTAAACACACACGCTGTCCAA
This sequence comes from Columba livia, assembly GCF_036013475.1. NCBI lineage: Eukaryota > Metazoa > Chordata > Aves > Columbiformes > Columbidae > Columba > Columba livia. The sequence goes on from NW_027043021.1 coordinate 873,216, forward strand.
TGGGATTTGTGACACACAGACTGTCCAATGGGTTTTGTGACACACACGCTGTCCAATGGGGAATGCGACACACACACTGTCTGGGGGGGATTGTGACACACACACTGTCCAATGGGGTTTGAGACACACACGCTGTCCAATGGGGATCGTGACACACACGCTGTCCTATAGGGTTTGTTAGACACACACTGTACATTGAGGGTTTTGACAAACACAATGTGCAATGGGGATTGTGACACACACACGCTGTCCAAAGGGGTTTGTGAACACACACGCTGAGCAATTGGGTTTGTTACACACACACTGTGCAATGGGGTTTGTGACACACACAATCTATCCAATGGGGATTGTGACACATACGCTGTCCAATGGGGTTTGTGACACACACAATGTCCAGGACGGTTAGTGACACACACACTGTCCAATGCAGTTTGTGACACACACGCTGTCCAATGGGGTTTGTGACACACACAATCTATCCAATGGGGATTGTGACACACACGCCTTCCAATGGGTTTTGTGACACAAACGCTGTCCAATGGGGATTGTGACACACACACTGTGCAATGGGTTTTGTCACACACACTCTGTCCAAAAGGATTGTGACACACACTCTCTCCGATGGTGTTTGTGACACACACTCTGTCCAATGGACTTTGTGACACACACACTGTCCAATGAGGTTTGTGACACACACAATCTATCCTATGGGGATTGTGACACACACACTGTCCAATGGGGTTGTGACACACACAATCTAGCCAATGCGGATTGTGACACACACGCTGTCCAAGGGGGTTTGTGACACATACAGTCTGGCAATGGCTCTTGTGACACACACGCTGTCCGATGGGTTTTGTGACACACACACTGTCCAATGGGTTTTGTCACACACACTCTGTCCAATGAGGATTGTGACACACACACTGTCCAATGGGTTTTGTGACACACACACCCTGTCCAATGGGCTTGTGACACACACTCTGTCCAATGGTGTTTGTGACACATACTCTGTCCCATGGGGTTTGTGAAACACACACTGTCCAATGGCGACTGTGACATACACACGCTGTCCAATGGTGTTTGTGACACACACGCTGTCCACTGGGGATTTTGACACACAAACTGTCCAGGGGGGTTTGTGACACACACACTGTCCAATGGCGTTCGTAACACACACGCTATCCAATGGGTTTGTGACACACAAACTTTCCAGTCGGGTTTGTGACATACACACTCTGTCCAATGGTGTACGTGACACACATGCTGTCCAATTGGGTTTGTGAAACACACGCTGTCCAATGTGGTTTGTGACACACACACTGTCCAATAGGGTTTGTGACACACACATGCTATCCAACGTGGTTTGTGACGCAAACACTTTCCAGTGGGGTTTGTGACACACGCACTGTCCAAAGTGGTTTGTGACACACACGCTTTGCAATGGGGTTTGTGACACACACAATGTCCATGGGTGTTTGTGACACACACGCTGTCCATTGGGGTTTGTCATACGCACACTGTCCAATGGGGTTTGTGACACACACACTGTCCAATGGCATTCGTGACACAGACAGTGTCCACGGGGTTTGAGACACACACTTTGTACAATAGGGATTGTGAAACACACAATGTCCAGGGGGGTTTGTGACAAACACACTGTCCAAAGGCGTTCGTGACAAAAAGAGTGTGCACGGGGGTTTGTGACACACACGCTGTCCAGTGGGGTTCGTGACACACACACTGTTCAATGGGTATTATTACACACACACGCTCTGTCCAATGGTGATTGTGACACAGAAACTGTCCAGGGGGGTTTGTGACAAACACACTTTCCAATGGGGTTTGTGACATACACACTGTCCAATGGGGTTTCTCACACACACTCTGTCCAATTGACTTTGTGACACACACTCTGTCCAATGGGGTTTGTGAACACGCACACTGTCCAATGGGGATTGTGACAAACACGCTGTCCAATGGTGTTTGTGACACACACAATGTCCAAAGGGTTTTGTAACACACACGCTGTCCAATGGGAATTGTGACACACACACTGTCCGGGGGAATTTGTGAGACAGTCACTTTCCAATGGGGTTTGTGACACACACGCTGTCCAATGGGGATTGCGACACAGACACTGTCCAGGGGGGTTTGTGACACACACACTGTCCAATGGGGTTTGTGACACACACACTATCTAGGGGGTCTGTGACACACATGCTGTCCAATGAGGTGTGTGACACACACACTGTGCAATGTGGTTTGTGACACACATGCTGTCCAATGGGGACTGTGAAGACTCAAACTGACCAGGGGGGTTTGTGACACTCACACTATCCAATGGGGTTTGTGACACACACGCTGTCCAATGGGCTTTGTGACATACACACTGACCAATGGGTATTGTTACACACACACGCTGTCCAATGGGGTTTGTGAAACACACACTGTCCAATGGGTTTTGTGACACACACGCTGTCCAATGGGGATTGTGACACACACACTGTCCAATGGGGTTTGTGACACAAACTCTGTCCAATGGGGTTTGTGACACACACACGCTGTCCACTGGGGTTTGTGACACACAAACTGCCCAAGGGGGTTTGAGTCACACAAGATGTCCAATGATGTTTGTGACACGCACACTGTCCATGGGTGTTTGTGACATACACACTGTCCAATGGCGTTCTTGACACACACCGTGCCCACGGGGGTTTGTGACTACACACGCTGTCCAATGGGGTTTGTGACATATACACTGCCCAATGGGTATTGTTACACACACACGCTGTCCAATGGGATTTGTGACACACACACTGTCCAATGTGAACTGTGAGACTCACTCTGTCCAATGGGTCGTGTGACACACACGCTGTCCAGTGGGGCTCGTGACACACATGAGTCCAGTGGGGTTTGTGAAACACATACTGTCCAATAGAGTTTGTGACACAAACATGCTATCCAATGGGGTTTGTGACACACACACTTTCTAATGGGTTTTTTGACACAAACGGTATCCAATGGGTTTTATGACATACACACTTTATAGTCGGGTTTGTGACATACACACGCTATACAATGGGGTTTGGAAAACACATTTTCCAATGGGGTTTGTGACACACACACTGTCCAATATGGATTGTGACACACAAACGCTGTCCCATAGGGTTTCTGACACACACGCTGAACAATGGGGATTGTGATACACACACACTGTCCAAAGGGCTTCTGACACACAGGCTGTCCAATGGTGTTTCTGACTCGGATGCTGTCCAATGGGGATTGTGACACACACACTGTCCAATGGGGTTTGTGACACACACTCTGTCCAATGGGGTCTGTGACACACACACACTGTCCACTGGGGATTGTGACGCACACACGCTGACCAATGGGGTTTGTGAAACACACACTGTCCAATGGGGATTGTGACACACACACGGTGTCCAATATCGTTTGTGAGCAGATGCTTTTCAATGGGATTTGTTACACATACACTATCCAGGGGGTTTCGTGACACAGACACTGTCCAAGGGGGATTGTGACAGGCACGTTGTCCAATGGGGTATGAGATACACACACTGTCCTTGGGGGTTTGTGACACACACACTGTCCAGAGGGGTTTGTGACACACACACTGTCCAATGGGTATTATGACACACACACTCCATCCACTTGGGTTTGTGACACACACACTCTGTTCAATGACTTTTGTGACACAAACATTATCCAATGGGTTTTGTGACCCAGACGCTGTCCAATGGGGACAGTGACACACACGCTGTCCAATGGTGTTTGTGACATGCATGCTGTCCAATGGTGTTTGTGACACACATGCTATCCAATGGGTTTGTGACACACACACTTTCCAATCGGGTTTGTGACATAGACACGCTGTCCAATGGTGTATGTGACACACACGCTGTCCAATTGGGTTTGTGGAACACACACTGTCCAGTGAGGTTTGTGACACACACTCTGTCCTATGGGGTTAGTGACACACACACTTTCCTTTGATTTTGTGACACACTGTCTAATGGGGTTTGTGATACACACACGCTTTCCAATGGTGTATGTGACACACATGCTGTCCAATGGGGTTTGTGACACACACACTTTCTAATGGGGTTTGTGATACACTCACGCTTTCCAATAGTGTATGTGACACCGCATGCTGTCCAATGGGGTTTTTGACACACACGCTGTCCAATGGTGTTTGTGTCACACAGACGGTGTCTAATGGTGTTTCTGACACAGATACTTGTCAGTGGGGTTTTTTACAGACACAATGTCTATGGGGGGTTTGTGACACAGACACTGTGCCATGGGGATTGTCGCACACACACTGTCCAGGGGGGGTTTGTGACACACAAACATTATCCAATGGGGTTTGTGACCCAGACGCTCTCCAATGGGGACAGTGACACACACACGCTGTCCAATGGTGTTTGTGACACGCATGCTGTCCAATGGTGTTTGTCACACACACTGTCCAAAGGGGTTTGTGACACACACGCTGTCCAATGTAGTTTGTGAAACACACGCTGTCCAAAGGGGTTTGTGACACACAAAATGTCAAGGTGGGTTTGTGACACACACACTGTTCAAAGGGGTTTGTAACACACACGATGTCCAATGGTGTTTGTGACACGCATGCTGTCCAATGGTGTTTGTGACACGGATGCTTTTCAATGGGGTTTGTTACACACACACTGTCCAGGGGGCTTTGTGACACAGACACTGTCCAAGGGGGATTGTGACAGACACGTTTTCCAATGGGGTATGTGTCCTGGTTTTGCTAAAAACAAGTTTCTCTTTTAGTGAATGTGCTTGTCAGCTAAAGCCTTCATATTAACTGCATTTTCCTGGAGCACCCGATACATGTTTTGGTAAACCTAGCAATGGAATGCAAACTTATTGATAAGCACAGATGGACATGACGCGAGAGGGGCGACGAGAAACAAGTGAGCAAGAAACTGACCAACTGTGTATAACATTCCATTCACGTGAATACTTCATATAAAAGTGGGAGATCACGAGGATCTCATTGGTTTTTCCCTTTTCCCTTCTGCTTATGTCCGACATTAGGAGAGGACCTTGCTAGTCGTCCCTGCGAACTGAGGCCTAGTGAGAGACTGAATCCAGCTCCGATTGGCTGCAGAGTCTAATCCAGGACTTTGGTTGCGGGCTCTGCAGTTGCTGAGACTTTCAAGATTGGTTTTGTATATTTTGTATTATTTTCTCTATTCTTATTAGTAGCATTAGTAAAACATCTTTAATTTTTTCCAACTCTCTTCACTCTGTCCTTCTTTTCCTCCCAATCGCCTCTCCTTAGTGAAAAGGGGGGAGAGGGAAGGGGAAGTGTATGGGGGGGAGAGGGGGTTAACAATACATCTGCCAGGGTTTTATTGTCACCCCGCAATCTTAACCCTCGACAGATAACTGGCGCCCAACGTGGGGCCGGAGAAAGGGGTAAATTTGAAGATTTTTGGCTTTTCTACTGCTCTGACGTACCTTTCAGTTTTCTTGGCACGGTGCCAACTCATGGAGTTGTGATACTCGCGCGTCCGTTTGCTTTGGATAATATTTAGTTGTATTAAGGCAAAGTGAATTACACTGATTTAAAGATGTTATAGCATAAGTTGTATCAGTTATTTTCTACATTGTGCTCACTGATTCCATATCTGTGTTGGGCTTTCTTTTTAAATCGAAGTATTCATTATATAACAACAAGGAACTGGACAATGGTCATGATGATACTGTGTGGTTTGTCACTGGTTTATTTCATTATACTGCAGTCGCTAATGAATTTCTACTCGCTTCTGCTTTATCTTGAAAAGCCTCCAGGAGAGATTAAAGAGCAGTACAGCTCTGTGTTTGCTAATTGGTCAAGCGAATCTTTAGAAAGGCTGACTAACAATACTTTTGTTTTTTCGCTAGGACAGTTCGCAAATGTTTTAGAGAGCTTTGAATATCCTTGGAGTTTTGATCGAACTGTGATGGTGTTATCTGGTTTGCTGAATGTGTGTCAGTTTGTGCTTCTGTTAAGAGAAATGGCGTTCAACAGGAGGTTTGCGTCTCTTTGTTGTCCTGAGATTTGTGGTGCGTCTTCGGAAGCTTTAGCAAAAAGCACTCCTAGCCGCTCGAGAAAGAGCAAAACAGCAAAAGCTGCCGCTGCAGCCACTGCCCCCCCAACGGCGGCTTCACAGGCTGAAGCTACAGCTCCTCCGCAGAGTTCCTCTGCCAAGGTCGCTGCAGATAACATTACTTCTCCAGCCTCAAAGGCTAACAAGGCAGCCCCCCCTTCTTCACACACTGGGCACTGTTGCTGCTGTAGCCACTGTGACAGTCATTCAGACTCTGGAAATAAATCAAATGATGGTGAACCCATATCAGCATCAGCTGCTGGTTGTAAGAAAGTCACTACAAAGTGCACCCCCTGCATATGCTAAGTCATTGGCAGGAATGGTCTGGTCAGCTGGAGGTCAACAAGAGATTAATGAAGTGATTGAGCAGCTTTGGAACTTTGAGGACAGCCTTGCTGGTTCTCTACGGGCTTGTGTCTCTGCTGTAGAGAAACTGTGTGAAAAATCTGATGACCGGTTTGAAAAGCTGTTGCAAGAAATCAAAGAACTCAGAGAAGACACATACCATTCACGACCTGCACAAACCTATGTTTCAGCTATTAGGAAAAGGCGTTTCCAATCTCGAGAGACAGGACAGAGGCAGCCCACAAAAAGAGGTTCGCTGTGGTTCTTCCTACATGAGCAGGGAGAAAACATGAATAAGTGGCATGGAAGACCTACCTCAGAACTTCAGGAACGAGTACGTTGAGATAAAAGGAAAAACTCCTAGGAAGGTGGCTGCTCCAGCTTACAAAAGGAGCAGAAGAGATTCTGATGCTCTTGAAGGAACCTCTAATTCACACCCAGAGACTGTGCAAAACAGACATTAGAGGTGCCCTGCCTCCAACCAGGTGGAGGAAAGGGATAACAGATTTTATTGGACTGTACAAACATGATGGCCTGGTACAACACACCCCCAGGAGCACAAAGATTTAGTGGACACTGGTGCACAGTGCACAATAATTCCTTCTAATTATAAAGGAATGCAATCCATCAATATTGTTGGAGTGACTGGGGGATCCCAGGAACTGACTGTTGTAGAGGCTGAAATGAGCCTAACTGGAAAAAACTGGCAAAAGCATCCCATTGTGACTGGTCCAGATGCTCCGTGCATCCTTGGCATAGACTACCTCAGGAGAGGGTATTTCAAGGACCCAAAAGGGTATAGGTGGGCATTTGGTATAGCAGCTGTGGACACTGAGAAAATTGAACAGCTGTCTGATTTGCCTGGTCTTTCAGATGATCCTTCTGTAGTAGGACTGCTGATGGTTGACGATCAGCAGGTGCCAATCGCTACCACGACAGTGCATCGTCGGCAATATCGCACCAACCGAGACTCTTTGATTCCTATCCAGAAATTGATCCGTCAATTGGAAAACCAGGGTGTCATCAGTAAGACTCGCTCGCCTTTTAACAGCCCAATCTGGCCAGTGTGTAAGTCCAGTGATGAGTGGAGACTAACTGTAGACTATCGTGGCCTGAATGAAGTTACACCACCACTGAGTGCTGCTGTGCCTGACATGCTAGAACTGCAATTTGAACTGGAGTCAAAGGCAGCTAAGTGGTATGCTACAATTGACATTGCTAATGCATTCTTCTCTATTCCTGTAGCAGCAGAGTGCAGGCCGCAGTTTGCTTTCACCTGGAGAAGCATCCAGTACACGTGGAATCGCTTGCCCCAGGGGTGGAAACACAGTCCTACCATCTGCCATGGACTGATCCAGACCACGCTGGAGCAAGGTAAAGCTCCAGAACACTTGCAGTATATTGATGACATCATCGTATGGGGCGACACAGCGAAAGAAGTCTTCGAGAAAGGTGAGAGAATAATTCAGATTCTTTTGGATGCCGGATTTGCCATAAAACGAAGCAAGGTCAAGGGACCTGCACGAGAGATACAGTTTTTAGGAATAAAATGGCAAGATGGCCGTCATCAGATCCCAATGGATGTGATCAACAAAATTGCAGCAATGTCTCCACCTACTAATAAAAAGGAGACACAGACTTTCTTGGGCGTTGTAGGTTTTTGGAGAATGCATATTCCTGACTACAGCCAGATTGTGAGCCCTCTCTATCAAGTGACTCGTAAAAAGAACCAATTTGAGTGGGGCCCTGAACAACGACAAGCCTTTGAACAAATTAAGCGTGAGATAACTCATGCGGTGGCCCTTGGACCAGTTCGGACTGGACTAGATGTTAAAAATGTGCTCTACACTGCAGCCGGAGATAATGGACTTACCTGGAGCCTCTGGCAGAAAGCACCAGGAGAAACCCGAGGTCGACCCTTAGGTTTTTGGAGTCGAGGATACAAAGGATCTGAAGCCAACTATACTCCAACTGAAAAAGAGATACTAGCAGCATACGAAGGAGTTCGAGCTGCTTCAGAAGTGATCGGTACTGAAGCACAGCTCCTCTTGGCACCTCGACTGCCGGTGCTGAGCTGCATGTTCAAAGGGATGGTTCCCTCTCCACATCATGCAACCGAAGTTACATGGAGTAAATGGATTGCATTGATCACGCAACGAGCTCGAATTGGAAATCCCAATCGCCCAGGGATCTTAGAAGTGATTACAGACTGGCCAGAAAGCAAAGACTTTGGGATGTCTCCAGATGAGGAGGAAGTAAAACGTGCTGAAGAAGCACCACCGTATAATACTCTTTCAGAGACTGATAAGTAGTATGCACTGTTCACAGATGGATCCTGTCGTCTTGTAGGAAAACATCGAAGGTGGAAAGCTCCTGTGTGGAGTCCCACACGACAAGTTACAGAAGCCACTGAAGGACAAGGTGAATCTAGTCAATTTGCAGAAGTGAAAGCTATCCAGCTGGCTTTGGACATTGCTGAACGAGAGAGGTGGCCAATACTTTATCTCTATACTGACTCATGGATGGTAGCAAATGCCTTGTGGGTCTGGTTACAGCAATGGAAGAAAAGCAACTGGCAGCGCAGAGGTAAACCCGTTTGGGCTGCCACAGTGTGGCAAGACATTGCTGCTTGGCTAGAGAGCCTGCCTGTGAAAGTTCGTCATGTAGATGCTCATGTGCCTAAAAGTCGAGCCACCGAGGAACATCTAAACAACCAACAAGCGAATCAAGCTGCTAAGATTAAAGTAGCTGAGGTGGACTTGGACTGGCAACATAAAGGTGAACTTTTCCTAGCTCGGTGGGCCCATGATGCTTCAGGGCATCAAGGTAGAGATGCAACATATAAATGGGCTCGCGATCGAGGGGTGGATTTAACTATGGACACTATTTCACAGGTTATTCATGAATGTGAGACTTGCGCCGAAATCAAACAAGCGAAACGGTTAAAGCCTGTATGGTATGGGGGGCGATGGTTAAAGTATAAATATGGAGAAGCTTGGCAGATTGATTATATTACACTTCCACAAACACATCAAGGTAAGCGTTATGTACTTACAATGGTGGAAGCAACCACTGCATGGTTGGAAACATATGCCGTACCTCATGCTACAGCCCGAAATACTATCTTGGGCCTTGAAAAACAAGTCCTTTGGCGACATGGTACGCCAGAAAGAATTGAATCAGACAATGGTACTCATTTCAAAAACAGTCTTATAGACAATTGGGCCAAAGAACATGGTATTGAGTGGGTATATCATATTCCATATCATGCACCAGCCTCTGGGAAAATTGAAAGGTACAATGGTTTGCTAAAAACTACACTAAAGGCACTTGGTGGTGGAACCTTTAAAAACTGGGATTCACATTTAGCAAAAGCCACTTGGTTGGTCAACACCAGGGGATCAACCAATCGAGCCGGGCCTGCCCAATCAGAAATTCTACGGACTGTAGAAGGAGATAAAGTCCCTGTAGTACGCATGAAAAACATGTTAGGAAAGGCAGTCTGGGTTACTCCTGCCTCAGGCAAAAGCAAGCCCATTCATGGGATTATTTTTGCCCAGGGACCTGGCAGCACCTGGTGGGTGATGCTTAAGGATGGAGAAGTTCGGTGTGTACCTCAAGGGGATTTGAGTTTAGGTGAAAATATTCAATACTGAACTGCATGATGTGAATTGCCGTACTAACAGTGTTTAATAAGTGTCTTCCAGATCAAGACAGTGATGATGAAACCAGAGCTAGCTTCTTCGAGTGGCGCCTGACAACTTCTTCGAAGTTGATGTCTTTAACCCACAAACAGTGGTCATGAGATGCACTTGTACCATTTTTCCTGCCCTGGGAGACTGTCGTGACAAAATGAACTTAATGAACTTTTTAAAGGATGGTCCACTGATTAATTAGTCCTGTGTATATATGTACATATGTATATATATATATAGTAGTAGTGATTAATTAGATTGTATTGATAGATTGTATTGATAAGGTTTAAGCATTCAGTGAATGGCATATTATAAGGGGTGGAATGTCCTGGTTTTGTTAAGAACAAGTTTCTCTTTTAGTGAATTTTGCCTGTCAGCTAAAGCCTTCATATTAACTGCATTTTCCTGGAGAACCAGACACATGTTTTGGTAAACCTAGCAATGGAATGCAAACTTATTGATAAGCACAGATGGACATCTCGCGAGAGGGGCGACGAGAAGCAAGTGAGCAAGAAACTGACCAACTGTGTATAACATTCCATTCATGTGAATACTTCATATAAAGTGGGAGATCACAAGGATCTCGTCCCTTTTCGCTTTTGCCCTTTTCCCTTCTGCTTATGGCCGACATTAGAAGAGGACCTTACTAGTCGTCCCTGCAAACTGAGGCCTAGTGAGAGACTGAATCCAGCTCCGATTGGCTGCAGAGTCTAATCCAGGACTTTGGTTGCCGACTCTGCAGTTGCTGAGACTTTCAAGATTGGTTTTGTATATTTTGTATTATTTTCTCTATTCTTATTAGTAGCATTAGTAAAACATCTTTAATTTTTTCCAACTCTCTTCACTCTGTCCTTCTTTTCCTCCCAATCGCCTCTCCTTAGTGAAAAAGGGGGGAGAGGGAGGGGGAAGTGGGGGGGTGGGGAGAGGGGGTTAACAAAACATCTGCCAGGGTTTTATTGTCACCCCGCAACCTTAACCCTCGACAGTGACAAACACAGAGAATTGATCATATATCATTACATGGATGATATTTTGATTACTGGAAAATCACTTCAAATTGAATTAATAGTTACAGAACTAGAAAAAGAATTAGGAACCAGAGGTTTAAAAATTGCACCAGAGAAAATTCAACAAACACAGCCTTGGAAATATTTAGGTTGGGAAATTACTAAGGCCACAGTTCATCCGCAAAAACTGACTATCAGGACTAACATTCAGACTTTAAATGATGTTCAAAAAATTATGGGTGACTTGAATTGGATTCGTACCTGTTGTGGTATTACAAATGATGATTTACTGCCAATTGCTAAATTACTACAGGGAGGAGGTGGGGTTGATGCTCCACGTTCAGCAAATGCTGAAGTACAACAGACATTAGTTAACATTATGCAAAAAATTTCCAAACATTATACATACAGTTGGGATCCAGAACAAGAATTAGGATTAATGATTATTAATAACTCTGCACATCCTTTTGCTTTGATTATGCAGTGGGCAAAAGAATCTGATCCACTCAGAATTTTGGAGTGGTTGTTTCTTTCAATTCAACCCAAACGATCAGTAGTTACCAGAACAGAAGCATTTGCACAATTGATAATAAAAGGTCGATCTCATATAGTAGAAATAAGTGGGAAAGAACCAGATTATGTAGTCATACCTTTGTCAGCTGAATATTTACAATGGGCATTACAGAATTCTATAGCTCTACAGTCTGCAATGTTAGATTACTCAGGACCAATTAGAGTGCATTACCCTCCACATAAACTTATGGGGTGGTTGCCAACATTTCAAATAGAACGAATGCCTCTTCTATCTCTGAATCCAGTAAGAGGTGTCACTGTTTTTACAGATGCAGGAGGTCGTTCACAAAAAGCTGCAATAACATGGCAGGAAGAGGGAGAATGGAAGGATTTTGTGCTAACTGATTTAGAGGGTTCAGTTCAACTCTTAGAACTACAAGCAGTAATTCAAGTCTTTAAGATGTGGGACAAACAACCTGTGAATGTAGTATGTGATTCACTTTATGTTGTAGGAGTTGTACTGCGATTAGAAAGAGCAGTTTTGAAGAATATTGACACTTTACTACACTACAGATTATTTAAAATTTTATGGGATTTACTGAATCAGCGAACACATCGTTAATCACTCATATCAGAAGTCATACAAGCATTGCTAGTAGCTTAGCTGAAGGTAATCAGTGCGCAGATAGATTAGTTGCACCAGCTTGGACGGGTCCTTCTATAAACAGATTTGCTCAAGCTCGTCACTCACATGATTTTTTCCATCAGTCAGCTAGCGTTTTACAGAAACAGTTTCATATTCCCGAGATTGATGCACGAAACATTGTTTTGTCCTGTGCTGATATTGCTCTGATGGGATTTCAGGAGGTGTTAATCCACGAGGTCTTGGACCTTTAGAGGTTTGGCAAATGGATGTCACACACTTTGCAGAATTTGGACGTCTCAAGTATGTTCACGTTTCGGTTGATGCTTTTTCTCATGTTATATGGGCTACTGCTCAGGCAGGAGAGTCTAGCAAACATGTTCAAAAACATTTAAGGGCAGCTTTTGCGGCTCTTGGTATTCCAAAAGAAATTAAAACAGATAATGGTCCTGGCTATATTGCTTGGGCTACCACTCAATTTTTATCCTTATGGGGCGTTATCCATACGACAGGGACACCGCATCAACCAACAGGGCAAGCTATTGTGGAACGTACACATCACACCTTAAAACAGCTGTTGCAAAAACAAAAAAAGGGGGAGGTTAACCTAGCACCTCAAAAGCGCTTACAAAAAGCTATATATGTTATGAACTACCTTAGGTTACCCAAGGGAGAAAAGGTTCCTCCTATGGTAACTCATGGTGCAGGTTTAACAGGAGGTTTAGAGCAAGTCAAAAAGGGACAAGCAAAAGTTTGGGTAAAAATGGAGTTACAGGACAATGGGAAGGTCCATGGAACTTGATAACATGGGGACGGGGATATACCTGTGTCGTTACAGGATCAGGATCGCGCTGGGTTCTGGCAAAGTGGATCAAACTCTGGCTAGAAAACACTGCTCAGAGCACAGAAGTTAGAAACAGCAACAAGACGCAAGAATCAGAAGCAGCGCCATCTAGTGGTGAAACTGATTAGATACATAGCATGCAATTAATAACATAGAGGGGAAAAATTAAGACTGATTAGTTTTAACCTGTTGGGATGATATAATTGCTTCATTTATTCATACAGAGTTCAATGATGTTATGGTTTTTGCAATGCATAGTAGGCATTACTCTAATAGTGCTAAACATAAGTGATGCTTTTTGGCTTCCTTCTCAGCCAAAGACTAACATTTGGATAACTTTAGCCAACAAGACAGGTCAAGATTCAATCTGTTTAGCCACTGCATCTCCGAGCAATCCTTTTTCAACATGTTTAGTTGGAGTTCCACTAGATAATTGGCCTATTCCTGGAAATAAGAAACAATTGGTTGATGGTAAAAACGTGACAGATAATTGGGACATCTGGGTTGTAGACCTACCACAAGGAGGTTTGGAACCTCAAGAAATTGAGTTACTAGGATCAGTAAAAATGGATTTTTGTCTGTATTTCAATTATTCAGGGAAAAACATCTCTCTTGTGCAAGTGGTAAATGCTTCATCATCTGTATATCACAACCAGACTTTTTGGTGTAATTACGCCAGTCCAAATGTATCTAGGGCTACCAATATTCCTTTGAAATTCTCCCCAGGAGTTTTTCTAATTTGTGGAGATAGAGCTTGGCAAGGAATTCCTTCCTACATAAAAGAAGGACCATGTTCTTTACGGAGATTGACTCTGTTGACTCCAAATACATCAAGCATTCTAATGCATAAGAGAGGAAAAAGAAGCATTCATGCCTATAATAAAGATTGTAAAGATAACATACAATTTTGGGGAAAAGGCGAAACTATAGCATCTTCTCTTTTTGCACCTGGAGTTGCAGCAGCACAGGCTTTGACTACACTTAACAAATTAGGATGCTGGTTAGCAAAACAGACTAACGCTACTTCTTTAGCGTTATCTGGACTTTTAGCAGACACAGATTCAATTAGGCATGCTACACTTCAAAATCGTGCTGCCATAGATTTTTTGTTGTTAGCGCAAGGACATGGCTGTGAAGACTTTGATGGGATGTGTTGCATTAATTTGTCTGATCATTCTGGATCAATTCACAAAGCAACTAGAAGGTTAGATGACATGACCAAGAAGTTAACCTATGAGGACTGGGGTTTAGACAAGTGGTTGAATGGCTGGGGTATTACAGGATGGATTAAGGATCTATTGAAAAACGGTCTAATCATATTGATTGTTGTTTTAGTAATGTCAATGCTTCTTCCTTGTATCTTACAATGTGTACAACGTACAGTAGAAAAATCCATGAAAGGTCTACGGTTGGCTCAGAAACAAAAAGGGGGAATTGTGGGATATTTGAGTGATTTTCTTGAAGTTAATGGACACTGTATGGCATTGAACTGAACAGGCCTCTGAGGCCTATGTATTTAGCAAGAGAACAAGAGAGCAAGAGAGCAAGAGTCGAGAAGCCTACGTGTCTTACGTGACTTTATACAATCTTGGGTAAAACAAAAGAAAGACTGTCTAGTGAAGAAAAGAATCAGCAAGTCAGCTATAACATAGATACATTTTGTATAATATTAGAGCTTATGTAAGAATCGTATAATCCAATCACCTATTAGTTTGCGGCACGTGAACAGCAGCTATTGACCAATTACAAGTAGCCTTCTGATGCATGGAGAGCGCGTGGACAGGTCAAAAAGATATTTAAGGAGAGTTATAACAAGTAATAAACGACTTCACGTGAATTCATATTGGATTGTGTGGGGTCCATGATTCGTCGCCCTCGCAACAGAAGGAGAAAGCGAAGGGAGCAGGAGAAAGGGAAGGAAGAATAAAAAGTAGTGTTGGGCTGGAGGACTAAGATGGAGGAATTGAAAGAAAAGAGGCAGGAAGCAGGAGAGTGAGAGAAAAGGCAAGAAGAGATCTCTCCATAAGGATGGTTATTATACTGTACTTCCACAATCTGCTGGCAGTACAAAAAAATAAGCTGCAGATCTCCTTAGGCTGAGTCATGATGCTTTGGTGCAGGGATCATGCACATCATGGGAATATTTCACCATTTCTGCTCTGGTTTCCAGTGTATTACACCAAAACACTCACCTGATGGCAGAATTTCAAGAGCAAAGGCAGCAATTTGCAGAATTCCGCTTTTTTGGGGAAGTGAGAAATTGCTGAGCTGACACCAAGCCCTGCAGTGTCCCTGTCACCTGCAGAGTCACCACATCCTCGCCGCGGTAGCAGGCATTGTGACAAAGGTTCTATGTCAGCTGGGTGTGGCAGCCGAGCACCCCCTAGGGGAGGGGGAGCCTGTCAGCCCCGGACCTGTCACTACCTGCTGTCCCTGCTTTCACCAGCCAGACCTCTGAACACTGGACAAACCATGCGCAGACTTGGGGCCAAAGTGGCCCAAAGTCTCCAACAGACAAGTTGGGAAGAAAGATATTGGACAGAGGGAGAGAGCGAAGGGAGCAGGAGAAAGGGAAGGAAGAATAAAAAGTAGTGTTGGGCTGCAGGAGTGAGATGGAGGAATTGAAAGAGGCAGGAAGCGGGAGAGTGAGAGAAAAGGAAAGAAGAGACATGCAGCCAGACGAGGGGTTAGTGAGAGTGGATGGGACAGAGAACAGGTTGAGAAGGAAATAAGGCAAGGCAAGGACAGGCATGGACACGCAAGGACAGGCAAGGCTACGCTGCAGGACATTTTGTTGCTTTATAGTTTCTAGCACATTCCTCTTCAGACGGGGAGGAAAGCCACAAGACCGTATGGATTAGGCCCAAGCAAAAACTCCAGCTACTTGAGACACTTAGACGAAGCCTAAAATACTAAGATCTCTCCATAAGAATGGTTTTTATACTGTACTTCCACAATCTGCTGGCAGTACTAAAATTAAGCTGCAGATCTCCTTAGGCTGATTCATGATGCTTTGGTGCAGGGATCATGCATATCATGGGAATATTTCACCATTTCTGCTCTGGTTTCCAGTGTATTACACCAAAACACCCACCTGATGACATCCTTTCAAGAGCAAAGGCAGCAATTTGCAGAATTCCGCTTTTTTGGGGAAGTGAGAAATTGCTGAGCTGACACCAAGCCCTGCAGTGTCCCTGTCACCTGCAGAGTCACCACATCCTCGCCGCGGTAGCAGGCATTGTGACAAAAGTTCTATGTCAGCTGCGTGTGGCAGCCGAGCGCCCCCTAGGGGAGAGGGAGCCTGTCAGCCCCGGGCCTGTCACTACCTGCTGTCCCTGCTTTCACCAGCCAGACCTCTGAACACTGGACAAACCATGCGCAGACTTGGGGCCAAAGTGGCCCAAAGTCTCCAACAGACAAGTCGGTAAAAAAGATATGGGACAGAGGGAGAAAGCGAAGGGAGCAGGAGAAAGGGAAGGAAGAATAAAAAGTAGTGTTGGGGTGCAGGAGTGAGATGCAGGAATTGAAAGGAAAGAGGCAGGAAGCAGGAGAGTGAAGAAAAGGAAAGAAGAGACATGCAGCCAGACGAGGGGTTTGTGAGAGAGCATGGGACAGAGAACAGGATGAGAAGGAAATAAGGCAAGGCAAGGACAGGCAAGGACAGGCAAGGCAAGGCTAGGCTGCAGGACATTTTGTTGCTTTATAGTTTCTAGCACATTCGTCTTCAGACGGGGAGGAAAGCCACAAGACCATATGGATTAGGCCCAAGCAAAAACTCCAGCTACTTGAGACACTTAGACTAAGCCTAAAATACGAAGATCTCTCCATAAGAATGGTTTTTATACTGTACTTCCACAATCTGCTGGCAGTACTAAAATTAAGCTGCAGATCTCCTTAGGCTGATTCATGATGCTTTGGTGCAGGGATCATGCATATCATGGGAATATTTCACCATTTCTGCTCTGGTTTCCAGTGTATTACACCAAAACACTCACCTGATGGCAGAATTTCAAGAGCAAAGCCAGCAATTTGCAGAATTCCTCTTTTGGGGGAAGTGTGAAATTGCTGAGCTGACACCAAGCCCTGCAGTGTCCCTGTCACCTGCAGAGTCACCGCATCCTCGCCACGGTAGCGGGCATTGTGACAAGGTCGTCGCTGTGGAGCTGGGCCCTGCGCTGGGCAGGCTATGTCTGTGCTGGTCTCTCCCCCATGCTCTGCAGACATTGGAGAAACCATGTTTTCTTCTTCATCCTTTGCAATTGGGACGAGAGGGCTGTGCTGGCTGTCCCTCATCCTCTCCTGCCAAATGACCCTCAATGGCTTCAAGTCCTGCAGGTGCTGGTGCTGCCACTGGAACATCCATGCATTGGGCCAGGTCCTGTTGTTCCACCGGTTGCTGGCCAGGTCCCTGCATCTCAGCCTCAGCCCTGCGCACGGCCTCACTGATGATGTACTGCACAATGTCTGCCAGGTCCACATTGTCCTCTGTGGGGCTGTGCTGCGCAGGTGCTGGGTGCTTTGCCTCTGCTGCCGCCTCCGTGTCTGTGCAGCTGGGCAAGCCAGACCCCTCCTGGGGACCTGCAGGGGCATCCTGGAGGTGCTCCTGGACTGAGGGGTTGATCCAGATGCTGTGGATGGTGTCTCCGCCTTGGCACCCCTCTTTGCCATTCTCATCTTGCAAGTCCACGCGCTGGGCCAGGTCCTGCTGTTCCTCCGGTTCCTGGCCAGCTGCCACGATCTCAGCCACAGCCCTCCACATGGCCTCACTGACGATGTGCTGGGCTGTGTCCCACAGAGCCGCGTCATCGGCTGTGGGGCCCTGTGGGGCAGGTGCTGGGCACTCTGCCTCTGCTGCTGCCTCGGTGTTGGTGCTGCGAGGCCAGCCAGACCCCTCCTGGGGACCTTTATGGTGGTCCTGCAAGCGCCTCTGGACCGAGGGGGTGACCCAGGTGCTCTGGAGGGTGTGCTGGCCCAGGCTGTGGCTGATTTGCGGGCAGGAGGAGGAGCAGGACACATGGGATGGAGGCGGCAGCCCCGGCACCACAGCAGCTGCTTGCGTCCCCATCCAACCACCGGCCTCCCCCTCCTGCCCTGTCCCGTCCCTCCCCTGTGGCCCATGGAGCAAGGGTGGCAGCCCGAAGGGCTGGGAGTGGGCGTTTGCCTCCTCGTCAATGGGCATCTTGGGTCTCGTCTACCACAGAGCTGCGGTGAGCACTCAGGGGAGATGCTGCCTCCTGAGAAGCTGCTGCCTCCTGAGAAGCTGCTCTCCTGGGAGTGAGCACCCCAGGGCTTTCGCTCCTTAAATACCCCCACGGTCAGGGCGGGGACCCCCGTGTCACAATGGCCTCTGGCTATGACGACCCCATGTCACAATGGCCTCTGGTTATGACGTCACAGAGCCCGGGCGGTCGTCATGGAGACACCCACCTCCGGGCCCGGCTGGGACTGGCTGTGTGTGGCGTGGGGCAGCCCCTGCTTGAAGGAGGAGGGAGCAGAGAATGGCGAGGGAAGCTGTCCCCAGCACACAGGACCCCGTCCCCCAGAGCTTTGCTCAGAGACACTGCTGCCTGCTCCACTACACCTGCAAGAATCCGCATTCAGAGCTTGTTTGCAGGACAAACCAAGAGCCACTCTACAGCCTCACCACACTGATTCTTTGTTTTTGTCGTGGTTTGATCGTGGGAAGACAATCAAAACCATGGGAGAAGGTTTCCCTTCACCCTTTTTCCCCCTTCCCCCTTCAGGCCACAGTAGTCTACAGTTAATCTCCACTCATCGCTAGACTTACACACTGGTCAAATTGGGCTATTGAAAGGTGAGCGAGTCTTCCTGATCGCACCCTGGCTTTCCAGTTGACGAATCAGTTTCCGAATAGGAATCCAAGAGTCCCGATTGGTGCGATACTGTCGACGATGCACCATTGTGGTAGCAACTGGCACCTGCTGATCATCAACCATCAGCAGTCCTACAACAGAAGGGCCATCTGAAAGACCAGGAAAATCAGACAGCTGTTCAATTCTCTCAGTGTCCACAGCTGCTATCCCAAATGCCCACCTATACCCTTCTGGGTCCTTAAAATACCCTCTCTTAAGGTAGTCTATGCCAAGGATGCACAGAGCATCTGGGCCAGTCACAATGGGATGCTTTTGCCAATTTTTTCCAGTTAGGCTCATTTCAGCCTCTACAACAGTCAGCTCTTGGGATTCCCCAAGTCACTCCAAAAATACTGATGAGTTGTGTCCCCTTACAGTCTGAAGGAATTATTGTGCACTGAGCAGCAGTGTCCACCAAAGCCTTGTACTCCTGAGGGCGTGTTGTACCAGCCCATCTTATCTGTACCGTCCAGTAAACTCTGTTATCCCTTTCCTCCGCCTGGCTGGAGGCAGGGCACCTCTAATCTCGGTTTTCCACGGTCACTCGGTGTGAATTAGAGATTTCTTAACGAGCACCAGAATCTCTTTTGTAAACCGGGGCAGGCCTTTTCCTAGAAGCCTGCCCTGTTAACTCATGCACTCGTTATTGAAGTTCCCCTGCAGGTTTATTGTGCCACGTACTCATATCTTCTCCCTGCTCACATAGGAAGGACCACAGTAAACCTCTGATGGCGGCCTGCCTGTGTTCTCTCTCTCTGGAGATTGGGGACGCCTTCTCTCTCTCTCTGGGGACTGGAAACGCTTTCTCTCTCTCTCTGGATATTGGAAATGCTTTCTCCTAATAGCTGAAACATTGGTTCCTACAAATCAAGAGTCATGTGTGTGCTCCCTGAGTGCTTTAATTTCTCTCAACAGCTTTTCAAAACAGTCAACAGTTGTTTCACTCAGTTTCTCCACCCTAGAGACATAAGCCCCTAGGGGATCAGAAAGGCTTTCCTCAAATTCCCGGAGCCGCTCAGTCACGTCATTAACACTTTGTCTACCACCAGTTGACACGAACGTTCCTGCCAATATCTTAGCATATGGAGCTGGTGCACTCTGTGAGAATCTGCGCCACATAGACCGTGTACACTCAACTCTGTCTGGATTCACCCCGTCCTGGCTATCTGGCCCAAAATAGATAATCCCTCACACAGCTAGCTCTCTCAGGAACTGGATACCTCGCTCCATAGCATTCCATTTCCTTGATGTGCATTGACAGTCATCCTTGTTACGAAATATTGTTTTCATGGCTGTCAAGAGTCGGGTCCAGAGGGCCGTGGGGTTTGGCTCACTGGTAATTGCCCTATCAAGGGTGGAATCCCTTGACAGGGATCCCAACTGTTTGGCTTCTCCGCCCTCCAGTTCTCTTGTGTCAGCCCCGTCATCCCAGCATCGGAGCATCCAGGTTAACATATTCTCACCATCTTTACGAGTATACTCTTTTCGCAACTCTCTTAGCTCACTTGGAGAAAAAGACCGGGTAACGGTCACTTCCTCCCCTGTTGACGCCCCTGGGGATGAATGTGGCCCCTTGCCATCATCTGCAGCCCGATTAGTCTTCTTAGTCGCTTTCTTACAACCGGCTACTGATGCCGATATGGGCTTAACATTATCGCTGGGCTTGTTTTTGCTACAACAGGAACAATACCCCGTATTTGAGGAAGAAGCTTGAGCCTGAGTAGCCATGGTGTTTATGACTGGGGAAGTGGCGGCCACAACGGCAGCCCCTTTTCCAGCCTCACCAGACACCGTGCAACTCTCATTGATCAAAAGATACACAAGCCTTCGATTTAACCTAATCTCTCCTAACAAATATATGAATACTAAGATATTTTTCAGGACAGAGATCAGTATCATAGTTCTTTCAAAACTCCATGAATATTCCAAGTGCTCAAAAACATCGGGAATCGGCTCAAATGAGAAGGGAGAAGTACGCTGAGTCATAGTTTCCCAAGATTCACTAGCCCATTTAGCAAACACATCACTGGAATTTAGCTCTCCTGGCAGTCTCTCAAGGTACAGCAGAAAGGAACAGAAACTCATTATTGGTTGCACTACCATAAGGTAAACCACTGCCAAGCCACAGAGTACCGTTATAAGCATGGTCCAGTTCTTTGTTGTTATCTAATGTAAAACTCTATTGACAAGAAACATCCAGAGAAAACAAGGAATACTTGTGCACAAGGTATAAAATAACTTACAGAAAATAAACCACAATGTTTTTCAAATCAAAGTAATTCACCTCTATGTTAATACCACTATTCAATATTCTAAACATCCAGACCTGCGAGTCTTATAATCCTATGAGTTGGCACTGTGCCAGGACAATTCAAAGGTACTGTTGATCAGTTTTAAAACCTCCCGTTTTTTTTGCCCCGTGCCACCCCACGCTGAGCCTGCCGCGTGGCCACGTGGAGCCGAGCCGCGCTCAAACAAAGACACGGCAGACAGCGACACCTAGTGCCCGCGCTGCGCAACGCTGAGCCCGCCACATGGCCGCCGAGGCAAAGGCTGATGGCGGCAGAGAAACGGCAGGGCGCAGGAGCACGCGGGTCCGACCCTGCCCTTTCAAAACTCCATGAATATTCCAAGTGCTCAAAAACATCGGGAATCGGCTCAAATGAGAAGGGAGAAGTACGCTGAGTCATAGTTTCCCAAGATTCACTAGCCCATTTAGCAAACACATCACTGGAATTTAGCTCTCCTGGCAGTCTCTCAAGGTACAGCAGAAAGGAATAGAAACTCTTTATTGATTGCACTACCATAAGGTAGTGCCAAAATACTAAAAATGTCTCAAGTCCCGAATTTGCCCGCATTCTTCACCAATTATCTGTCGTGGTTTGATCGTGGGGAGACAATCCAAACCGTGGCAGATGGTTTCCCTTCACCCTTTATCCCCCTTCAGCAACCCCCCCCTCTCTCCTTCCCCCTCCTTCTCACTAGGATGTGGGGAGGACAGGAAAAGAGAAAAGTAAAGGAAAAGAGAATTGGGAAACTTGAAAACGTTTACTAAGACTAGGAAAACGAACACAGGGCAAAAATAACACAGAAACAAATATTGGAAAACCAGTCCTGAAGTCCAGCAGCATCCCACAGTTGAACCGGAAACAGCAGGAGACTTCAGCTTGCAGGAACAGCAGAATGAAGGAAAGCAGTCCGATGAAAAACAACCAATGCCCCCAGCAGGCAATGCAAAAAGACAGCAAGCCAGTCCACGTGCTCTGCTTTTATATGCAGGAA
Source organism: Columba livia (assembly GCF_036013475.1). Lineage (NCBI taxonomy): Eukaryota > Metazoa > Chordata > Aves > Columbiformes > Columbidae > Columba > Columba livia. Next base: position 895,567 of record NW_027043021.1, read on the forward strand.
ATCGTGACTTGGATGGAATACCCCTATTGGTCAGTTCGTGGCCACATGACTCGGGCCAGTTCCTTCCATTGCTCCCCCCCTCCGCTTCAGCCCAAAACGAGGGGGGGCGGTTGACAACACCAGGGCACTTTTCAACATGATCGTCATGAGTTTTCTTAAGTAGGTATGAGCCTCCTTTGAAGAAAAAGGCTGAAGCCACATTCACAAAACCCCACAGTCCATTTTCAGCAACAGAATCTACCGTTTCCCCCTTTAGTGACAATCAGGGTTCTCTCAAGGTGTGATTTTACAGTACTTGTGAGCTGTTCAGTGACTCACTTGCTAAAGGAGGTGGCCTCATCCAACTCCCAGTTTTAGCCTGCCAGCTCTCCAATGCATTGCCTCTTCCACCTTCCTTCTACCGGGCCCAAAGTGCATTCTACTGCCTGGTTAGGGAGATGCACGTGCCACCGGTCCCAAAGCATCACTCTGGGGATCCATCATAGCTGGCCATTACCTCTCAGCTGCTGCACCAGCCAAACCTTTCTGGAACAGCAAACTCTCAGAATCTGCTCCAGGTCTGTAAGAGTCGGTCCAAAACCAGTATCTGCGTTAACATCGCCACCAAGAACAGGCTGACAGTGACTCAAAGAGAGGCCTGAGGAGAAGCATTGTGTTGCACAGGTGTCTCCAACCTGGAAGGCTACTGCTAACAATGGCTGCTGTGTGGAGTTTGCCTGCTGCTTCAGCCAAGCTAGCCCCCACCTCCTAAAAGGGATTGTTAGGTGGGTCTCTCTGACCCAGGGACAATCGCTGCCGTCCAGAAGATGGATTCTTGCCTGCAGCCTCAGTCACACCTTGTCCCCCACCCGCTCCCTCGAACAAAGGACAACAAAAAAGAGCATGCCCAGAAGCTCGCCAAGGGTCCTGAGGCCACCCAATGGACCAGAGAGATACCCCTGAATGCAGGCCACGCAGGCGCAGACAAGCGCTGGCAAGAGAGGCAAAGACTTTTCAAGCCTGCGCAGTTAAGCCCAGATTGAGAAACAAAGGTGGAGATTGGCCTGAAACAATGGGAGCGAGGGGGATGAAGAAGTATAAAGATGGTTCCTGACTGGACGTCATTGAGATCTCCCCAACAGAGGATCCCAAAACACCATGGAGGACCGGCAGGACTCCACGGGACTGGACACCAGAGGGACGCCTTTGGAGCTCACCTGCTGATAAACCAGTCCTCATTCCCATCTTTTCCTTCTTCTTTCCCTGTTTCTTTTTCCTTTCCTGTTTTCTTACTCTCTCGCTATCGCGTGCCGCTTTACGGGCAAAATAATAAAGTAACACTGTTTGATTGTATTCTAAGCCTTTGGCATTTCAGATGCCTTAATTTTGTGCTTCAAGAAGAATGTAAATGAACCATCATGAGTCCATCACTGAGTGGACCCCAACAAGGTCCTTGCAAGCTCTCAGGCTGTCTCAATCTCCTTTTGCTCCCCTAGCACACTTCTTCCCCCCTCCATGCAGTTTGGTTTCGGCCTAGGGAGCAGACAAATCCTTGGAAAAAGTAGGCATTCTTTTCATGTCCTATGTCAGCACGGGAAAAGAAGAAAATCCCAAAGTCTCAACATCTACACCGCCCTAAGTGGAAGGCCAACGTGTCCCCACCATCCACCAGCATGATGTACCACTAGTTCATATATGACTCAGTGATTTTGAGAGAGGTAGAAGAAAACAGGCACCAAAAATTAGAAAAAAAGTCTGAAAGCTTAAGACAAAACAGCACTTCTTTAGAAGGAGATGATTGGCTCGAAGAGGGACGGGGTTGTAGCTGAGCTTGTCCCAGTCGGGCAGCATTCTAAAACCAATGAGGACCAGGTGGCCTCCTATGCCTCTAGGGAGAAACTGATGTGCTCTGCTCGCTCCCTGAAATGCTTGTACACCAATGCGCGCAGCATGGGGAATAAGCAGGAGGAGTTAGGATCCTATGTTCAGTCGGGAGATTATGATCTGGTGGCAATTACAGAAACATGGTGGGACAGTCCACATGACCAGTATGTGGTCATGGATGGCTATGCCCTTTTCGGGAAAGACCGGCCAGCCAGGCGTGGTGGTGGAGTTGCTCTCTATGTGAGAGAGCAACTACAATGTACTAAATTCTGCCCAGGAGTGGATGACGAGCGAATTGAGAGTGTATGGGTCAGGATCAAGGAGCAGGCTGGCAGGGGTGACACTGTTGTGGGCGTCTGTTACAGGCCACCAGATCAGGCTAAGGAAGTTGATGAGGCCTTCTATGGGCAGTTGAGAGTGGCCTCACAGTCACAGGCCCTGGTTGTTGTGGGTGATTTTAACTTCCCTGATGTTTGCTGGAAGGACCATTCAGCCAGCCAGCCACAGTCCAGGAGGTTCCTCCAGTGCATTGATGATAACTTCCTCATGCAGATGGAGGAGGAGCCGACTAGGAGAGGTGCACTGCTGGATCTCATCCTCACTAACAAGGAGGGTCTGGTCGAAGCAGTAAAGGTTGAGGGGTGCCTGGGTTGCGGTGACCATGAGATGGTGGAGTTCAGCATCTTGTGTGGCAGGAACAGAATAGCAAGCAGAATTACAACCCTGGACTTTAGCAGGGCTAACTTTGGCCTTTTCAAGCAATTGCTGGGGGAAATCCCATGGGCAAGACTGCTTGAAGGAAAAGGGGCCCAAGATAGCTGGATTGCATTCAGATATTGCTTCTTCTACGCTCAGGATCAGAGCATCCCCACATGTAGGAAGTCAAGGAAGGGAGCCAGGAGGCCTGCGTGGTTGAATAGGGATCTGTTGGGTATGCTCAAACAGAAGAGGGGAGTTTACAGGTCACGGAAGCAGGGGCTGGCCCCTTGGGAATAATATAAGGCTGCTGTTAGAGGATGTAGGAAGGCAGCTAGGATAGCCAAGGCCTCCTTAGAATTACAGCTGGTGAGAGGGGTCAAGGACAGCAAAAAGAACTTTTTCAAATGCATAGCAGATAAAACTAATACCAGAGGCAATGTAGGCCCACCGATGAATGGGGTGGGTGCCCTGGTGGCAGAAGGTACAGAGAAGGCAGAATTACTGAATGCCTTCTTTGTCTCTGTCTACTCTGCCGGAGGCTGTCCTGGGGAGCCCTGTACCCCTGAGACACCGGATGAAGCCAGGTCAATGGAGGAGTTTGCTTTAGTCGATGAGGACTGGGTTAGGGAGCAATTAAATAGTCTGGACATCCATAAATCAATGGGTCCAGATGGGATGCATCAGCGGGTGCTGAGGGAGCTGGCTGAAGTCATTGCTGGACCACTCTCCAACATCTTTGCCAAGTCTTGGGAAATGGGGGAGGTGCCCAAGGATTGGAGGAAAGCAAATGTCACTCCGGTCTTCAAAAAGGGCAAGAAGGAGGACCCGGGTAATTATAGACCGGTCAGCCTCACCTCTGTCCCTGGGAAAGTAATGGAACAGCTTATCCTTGGTGCCATCTCAAGGCATATCAAGGATAAGAGGGTTATTAGGGGGAGTCAGCATGGCTTTGCCAAGGGTAAGTCATGCTTGACCAACCTCATAGCCTTTTATGAGAATGTAACAAGGTGGATGGATGATGGCAGAGCGGTGGATGTGGTCTACCTTGACTTCGGTAAAGCCTTTGACACAGTCTCCCACAGCATCTTCACAGCTAAGTTGAGGAGGTGTGGTCTAGACAATAGAGTAGTGAGGTGGGTTGCAAACTGGCTTAAGGAGAGAAGCCAGAGAGTGGTAGTCAATGGTGCGGAGTCTAGTTGGAGGCCAGTATCTAGTGGAGTGCCTCAGGGGTCAGTACTGGGGCCAATATTATTCAATATATTCATTAACAATTTAGACGAGGGAATAGAGTGTACTATCAGCAAGTTTGCTGATGACACTAAGCTGGGAGGAGTGGCTGACACGCCAGAAGGCTGTGCTGCCATCCAGCGGGACCTGGACAGGCTGGAGAGTTGGGCGGGGAATAACCTAATGAAATTTAACAAGGGAAAGTGTAGAGTCCTGCATCTGGGCAGGAACAACCCCAGGTTCCAGTATAGGTTGGGAAATTACATATTAGAGAGCACTGTAGGGGAAAGGGAGCTGGGGGTCCTGGTGGACAGCAGGATGACCATGAGACAGCACTGTGCCCTTGTGGCAAGGAAGGCCAATGGCATCCTGGGGTGTATTAGAAGGGGCGTGGTTAGTAGATCGAGAGAGGTCCTCCTTCCCCTCTACTCCGCCCTGGTGAGACCCCATCTGGAATATTGTGTCCAGTTCTAGGCCCCTCAGTTCTAGAAGGACAGGGAACTGCTGGAGAGGGTCCAGAGTAGGGCAACGAAGATGATTAAGGGAGTGGAGCACCTCCCTTATGAAGAAAGGCTGAGGGAGCTGGGTCTCGTTAGTTTGGATAAGAGGAGACTAAGGGGGGACCATATTAATGTTTATAAATATGTAAAGGGTGAGTGCCATGAGGATGGAGCCAGGCTCTTCTCGGTGGCAAACAATGATAGGAAAAGGGGTAATGGGATCAGGCTGGAACACAAGAGGTTCCACTTAAATTTGAGAAAAAACTTCTCAGTAAGGGTGACAGAGCACTGGAACAGGCTGCCTAGGGAGGTTGCATAGTCTCCTTCTCTGGAGACATTCAAAACCCGCCTGGACATGTTCCTGTGTGACCTCACTTAGGCATTCCTGCTCCAGCAGGGGGATTGGACTAGATGATCTTTTGAGGTCCGTTCCAGTCCCAAACATACCATGATACTGTGATACTGTGATCCCTGCACCAAACAACCATGACTCAGCCTAAGGAGATCTGCACCTTATTTTTTTGTACTGCCAGCAGATTGTGGAAGTACAGTATAAAAACCATTCTTATGGAGAGATCTTTGTATTTTAGGCTTAGTCTAAGTGTCCCAGGTAGCTGGAGTTTTTGCTTGGGCCTAATCCATAAGGTCTTGTGGCTTTCCTCCTCATCTGAAGACGAATGTGCTAGAAACTATAAAGCAAAAAAATATCCTGCAGCCTAGCCTTGCCTTGCCTGTCCTTGCCTGTCGTTGCCTGTCCTTGCCTTGCCTTATTTCCTTCTCATCCTGTTTTCTGTCCCATCCTCTCTCACTAACCCCTCGTCTGACTGCATATCTCTTCTTGCATTTTCTCTCACTCTCCTGCTTCCTGCCTCTTTCCTTTCAATTCCTCCATCTCACTCCTGCAGCCCAACACTACTTTTTATTCTTCCTTCCCTTTCTCCTGCTCCCTTCGCGTTCTCCCTCTGTCCCATATCTTTCTTCCCGAGTTGTCTCTTGGAGACTTTGGGCCACTTTGACCCCAAGTCTGGGCATGGTTTGACCAGTTTTCAGAGGCCTGGCTGGTGAAAGCAGGGACAGCAGGCAGTGACGGGCCCGGGGCTGACAGGCTCCCCCTCCCCTAGGGGGCGCTCGGCTGCCACACGCAGCTGACATAGAACCTTTGTCACAATGCCCGCTACCGTGGCAAGGATGCGGTGACTCTGCACACACTGTCCAGGGGTGTTTGTGACACACACGATGTCCAATTTGGTTTCTGACACAGCGACTCTCCAGGGGTGTTTGTGACACACATGCTGTCCATTGGGGTTTGTGACACACACGTGCTATCCAATGGGGTTTGTGACAAACACACTTTCCAATGGGCTTTGTGACACACATACACTTTCCAATGGGGTTTGTGACGCACATACTCTGCCCAATGGGGCTTGTGACACACACTCTGTCCAATGGGGTTTGTGACACACATACTGTCCAATGGGGATTGTTACACCAACAGGCTGTCCAATGGGGTTTGTGACACCATCTCTGTCCAATGGGGTTTGTGACACACACGCTGTCCAATGGGGATTGTGACACGCACAATGCCCAGGGGGGTTTATGACACACACACTGTCCAGGTGAGTTTGTGACATACACGCAGTCCAATGGGTTTTGTGACACAAACACTGTCCAGCCGGGTTTGCGACACACACAATGTCCAATGGGGTTTGTGACACACAGGCTGTCCAATGGGGATTGTGACACACACACTGTCCAGGGGGGTTTGTGACACACACACTGTCCAATGGGGTTTGTGACACGCACACTGTCTAGGGGGATTTGTGACGCACACGCTGTCCGATGGGGTTTGTAACACACACACTGTCCAATGGGGTTTGTGACACAGAGTCTCTCCAGGGGTGTTTGTGACACACATGCTGTCCAGTGGTGTTTTTGACACTCACACTGTCCAGTGGGGTTTGTGACACACACACGCTGTCCAATGGGGTTTGTGACACTGTCAAGGGTTAAGATTGCGGGGTGACAATAAAACCCTGGCAGATGTTTTGTTAACCCCCTCTTCCCAACCCCCCACTTCCCCCTCCCTCTTCCCCCTTTCCACTAAGGAGAGGCGATTGGGAGGAAAAGAAGGACAGAGTGAAGAGAGTTGGAAAATATTAAAGATGTTTTACTAATGCTACTAATAAGAATAGAGAAAATAATACAAAATATACAAAACCAATCTTGAAAGTCTCAGCAACTGCAGAGCCGGCAACCAAAGTCCTGGATTAGACTCTGCAGCCAATCGGAGCTGGATTCAGTCTCTCACTAGGCCTCAGTTCGCAGGGACGACTAGCAAGGTCCTCTTCTAATGTCGGCCATAAGCAGAAGGGAAAAGGGACAAAGGGATGAGATCCTCGTGATCTCCCACTTTATATGAAGTATTCACGTGAATGGGATGTTATACACAGTTGGTCAGTTTCTTGGTCACTTGCTTCTCGTTGCCCCTCTCCCGAGATGTCCATCCCTGCTTATCAATAGTTTTGCATTCCATTGCTAGGTTTACAAAAACATGTGTCTGGTTCTCCAGGAAAATGCAGTTAATATGAAGGCTTTAGCTGACAGGCAAATTCACTAAAAGAGAAACTTGTTTGTAGCAAAAACAGGACAGACACACACACTGTACAATAGGGTTTGTTACACACATGCTGTCCAATGGGGATTTTGGCACGCACACTGTCTAGGGGGTTTTGTTACATACCGCTGTCCAATGGGGATTGTGACACACACGCTGTCCAGGTGAGTTTTTGACACACACAATGTCGAATGGGATTTGTGACACACACGCTGTCCAATGGGGATTGTGACAAACACACTGTCCAATGGGGGTTTTGAAACACATGCTGTCCAATTGGGCTTGTGACGCACACACTCTGTCCAATGGGGTTTGTGACACACACACTCTGTCCAATGGGGGTTGTGAACACACACTCCGTCAAGTGGGGTTTGTGACACACACACTGTCCAATAGGGTTTGTGACACACACACGCTATCCAGTGGGGTTTCTGACACATAAACTTTTCAATGAGTTTGTGACACACACACTCTGTCCCATGTGGCTTGTGACACACACTCTGTCCAATGGGGATTGTGACACAAACAGGCTGTCCGATGGGGTTTGTGAAACACACACTGTCTAATTGGGTTTGTGACACACACACTGTCCAATGGGGTTTGTGACACGCACACTGTCCAGGGGGGTTTGTGACACACACGGTGTCAAATGAGGCTTGTGACACACACACTGTCCAGGGAGGGTTGTAACACGCACACTGTCCAATAGGGTTTGTGACACACACATGCTATCCAATGGGGTTTGTGACACACATGCTGTCCAATAGGGATTGTGACACACACACTGTCCTGGGGGGTTTGTGACACACATGCTGTCCAATGGGAATTGTGACACACACACTGTCTAATTTGGATTGTGACACACACACGCTGTCCCATGGGTATTTTGAGACGGATGCTGTTCAATGGGGTCTGTGACAGACACACTGTCCAGGGCTGTTTGTGACACACACACTGAACAATGTGTGTTTGTGACACACACGCTGTATAGTGGGTTTTGTGACACACACCCTGTCCAGGGGGGTATGTGACACACACGTTGTCCAATGGGGTTTGTGACACACACAGTGTCCAATGGGGTTTGTGACACACACAAACGCTGTCCAAAGGGGGTCATGACACAGACGCTCTCCAATGGGTTTTTTTACACGAACACTGTCCAACAGTGTTTGTGACACACACACAGTATCCAACGGTGTTTGTGACACATACACATTCCAATGCGGATTGTGACACACACACTCTGTCCAAAGGGGCGTGTGACACACACTCTGTCCAATGGGGCTTGTGACACACACACGCAATCCAATGGGGTTTGTGACACACACACTTTCCATTAGGGTTTCCGACACACACAAGCTGTCCAAAGGTGTTTGTGAAACACACATGTCAAATTGGGTATGTGACACACATACTGTTGGGGGGGTGTTGTGACACACAGACTGTCCAATGGGGTTTGTTACACACACTCTGTCCAATGGTGTTTGTGAAACACACACTGTCCAATGGGGATTGTGACACAAACACAGTTTGCAATGGAGATTGTGACACACACACTGTACAATGGGGTTTGTGAGATACACGCTGTCCAGTGGTGTTTGTCACGCACACGGTGTCCACGGGGGTTTGTGACACACACTCTGTCCAATGGGGATTGTGACACAGAAGCTGTCCAATGGGGTTTGTCACACATACTCTGTTCAGGGGGATTTGTGACACACACGCTGTCCAATGGCGTTTGTGACACACACAATCTGTCCAATGGGAGTAGTGACACACACGCATTCCAGTGGGGTTTCTTGCACACACACACTGTCCAGTGGGGTTTGTGAAACACACACGCTATCCAGTGGGGTTTAGGACACACATACTTTCCAATGGGGTTTGTGACGCAAACACTTTCCAGTTGGGTTTGAGACACACACGCTGTCCAATGGGTTTTGTGACACACACTCTCTCCAATGTGGATTGTGAACACACACACACACTGTCCCATGGGGTTTGTGACACGCATACTGTCTAATGGGGTTTGTGACACACACATTGTACAGGGGGGTTTGTGACACGCACACTGTCCTGGGGGGTTTGTGACACACATGCTGTCCAATGGGAATTGTGACACACACACTGTCCAATTTGGCTTGTGACACACACACGCTGTCCCATGGGTATTTTGAAACGGATGCTGTTCAATGGGGTCTGTGACAGACACACTGTCCAGGGCTGTTTGTGACACACACAGTGTCCAATGTGTGTTTGTGACACACACACTGTCCAATGGGTTTTGTGACACACACACGCTGTCCCATGGGTATTTTGACACGGGTGCCGTTCAATGGGGTCTGTGACAGACACACTGTCCAGGGCTGTTTGTAACACACACAGTGTCCAATGTGTGTTTGTGACACACACTGTCCAATGGGTTTTGTGACACACACACTCTCCAGGGGGGTTTGTGACACACACGTTGTCCAATGCGGTTTGTGACACACACACTGTCCACTGTGGTTTGTGACACACACACGCTGTCCAATGGGGTTCGTGACACAGAGGCTCTCCAGTGGGTTTTTTTACACGAACACTGTCCAACAGTGTTTGTGACACACACACAGTATCCAACGCTGTTTGTGACACATACACATTCCAACGGGGATTGTGACACACACACTCTGTCCAAAGGGGTGTGTGACACACACTATGTCCAATGGGGCTTGTGACACACACACGCAATCCAATGGGGTTTGTGACACACACACTGTCCAATGGGTTTTGTGAGATACACGCTGTCCAAATGTGTTTGTCACGCACACGGTGTCCACGGGGGTTTGTGACACACACTCTGTCCAATGGGGATTGTGACACAGACGCTGTCCAATGGGGTTTGTCACACATACTCTGTTCAGGGTGATTTGTGACACACACGCTGTCCAATGGGGTTTGTGATACACAGAATCTGTCCAGTGGGAGTAGTGATACACACGCATACCAGTGGGGTTTCTTGCACACAAACACTGTCCAATGGGGTTTGTCAAGCACACACGCTATTCAGTGGGGATTAGGACACAGACACTTTCCAACGGGGTTTGTGACACACACGTGCTATCCAATGGGGTTTGTGACACACACACTTTCCAGTTGGGTTTGAGACACACACACTGTCCAATGGGTTTTGTGACACACACGCTGTCTAATGCGGTTTGTGACAAACAAAGGCTGTCCAATGGGGTTTGTGACACACACTCTCCCCAATGGGGACTGTGAACACAAACACGCTGTCCCATGGGGTTTGTGACATGCATACTGTCTAATGGGGTTTGTGACACACACATTGTACAGGGGGTTTTGTGACAGACACAGTGTCCAATGGGGTTTGTGACACATACACTCTTTCCAATAGGGGTTGTGACACAAACGCTGTCCAATGGGGTTGGTGACACACACAATTTCCAATTGGTATTGTAAACACACACTGTCCAGGGGGGTTTGTGACACACACATTGTCCAATGGGGTTTGTTACACAGATATTGTACAGGGGGGTTTGTGACACACACACTGTCCAACAGGGTTTGTGACACACAGACGCTGTCCAATGGGTTTTGTGACACACAAACTTTCCAGGGGGGTTTGTGACACACACGCTGTCCAACAGAATTTGTGACAGACACATGGTATCCAGTGGGGTTTGTGAAACACATGCTGTCCAGTGGGGATTGTGACACACACACACGCTGTCCAATGGGTTTGTGACACACAAGCTGTCCAGTGGGTTTTGTAGACACATAGACTGTCAAACGGTGTTTGTGACACAAACTCTGTCTAATGGGGTTTGTGACACACACGCTGTCCAAATGGGTTTGTGACACACACACCGTCCAATGGGTACTGTGACACACACACGATGCGCAAAGGGGTCTGTGATAAACACACTGCCCAACGGGGTTTGTGACAGACACGCTGCGCAATGGGGATTGTAACACACACACGCTGCACAATGGAATTTGGTGACACGCATGCTCTCCAATGGGATTTCTGACATACAGTCTGTCCACTGGGGTTTGTGACACACACGCTGTAAAATATGGTTTTTGACACACACACGCTATCCAATGGCATTTATGACACACACGCTGTCAAATGGGGTTTGTGACATACACACTGTACAGGGGAGTGTGTGACATACACAATGTCCAATGGGATTTGTCTAACACACTCTGTCCAATGGGGATTGTGACACACACACGGTGCCCAATGGGTTTTGTAACACACACACTGGCCAGGGGGTTTTGTGACACACACGATGTCCAATGGGGTTTGTGACACACACGATGTCCAATGGTGTTTGTGACACACACACTCTGTCCAGTGGGGGTTGTCACACACACGCTGTCCAATGTGGTTTGTCACACACACTCTGTCCAATGGGGATTGTTATACACACACGCTGTTCAGTGGGATTTCTGACACACACACTGTCCAATGGGGTTTCTGACACACATGCTGTCCAATGGGGATTGTGACATATACGCGCTGTCCAATGGGGTTTGTGGCACACACACTCTGTCCATTGGGGGTTGTGAAACACACGCTGCCCAATGGGGTTTGTGAAACACACACTGTCCAATGGGGCTTGTGACAGACACGCTTTCCAATGGGGATTGTGACACAAACGTGCTGTCCAATGGGGTTTGTGACACACACACTTTCCAAAGGGGATTGTGACACACAAACGCTGTCGGATGGGGTTTGTGACACACACACTGTCCAATGGGGATTGTGACACAAACACTCTGTCCAATGGGGATTGTTACACACACGCTGTCCAATGGTGTTTGTGACACGCATGCTGTCCAATGGGTTTTGTGACACAAACTCTGTCCAATGGGCTGGTGACACACATGCTGTCCAAAGGGGTTTGTGACACACACTGCCCAGGGGGGTTTGTGACACACACAGGCTGTTAAATGGGGTTTGTGACACACACTCTGTCCAATGGGATTTGCGACACACACTGTGCAATGGGGTTTCTGACACACACGCTCTCCAATGGGGATTGTAACACACATGCTCTCCAATGGGCTTTATGACACATACACTCTGTCCAATGGAGTTAGTGACAAACACACCGTCCAGTGGGTTTTGTGACGCGCACACTGTCCAATGGGGTTTCTGACACACACGATGTACAATGGGGATTGTGACACTCACACGCTGTCCAATGGGTTTTGTGATACAGACGCTGTCCAATGGGGATTGTGACGAACACACTCTATCCAATGGGGTTTGTGACACGCACGCTTTCCAATGGGGTTTGTGACACAGACACTATCCAATGGGTTTTTGAAAAACACACGCTCTCCCATGGGGTTTTGGACACACACGCTGACTAATTGGGTTTGTTACACACACACTGTCCAATGGTGTTTGTGACACACTGTCCAATGGATTTTGTGACATACACTCTGTCCAATGGGCTTGTGATACACATGCTCTCCAATGGGGTTCTTGACACACACACTGACCTGGAGGGTTTGTGACACACACACGCTGTCCAATCGGGTTTGTGACACACACACTGTCAATGAGGATTGTGACACACACACGCTGTCCAATGGTGTTTGTGACATGCATGCTGTCCAATGGGTTTTGTGACACACGCACTGTCAGGGGGGGTTTGTAACCCCCGCTCTGTCCAATGGGGTTTGTGACACACAAACTGTCCAATGGGGTTTCTGACACACATGCTGTCGAATGGGGATTGTGACACACTCGCTGTCCAATGGTGTTTGTGACACACACACTGTGCAATTGGCATTGTGACACACACACGCTGTACAATGATATTTGTGACACGCATGCTGTCCAATGTGTTTTGTGACACTCGCACTGTCCAATGGGGTTTATGAGACACACGCTGTCCAATGTGGTTTCTGATACACACACTGGGTCAAAAGGGGGTTGTGACACACATGCTGTCCAATGGGGTTCGTGACACACACGCTGTCCAGTGGGGTTTGCGACACACACACGCTTCCGAATGAGTTTGTAATCCCCACTCTGTCCAAGGGGTTTGTGACAAAGACACGCTGTACAATGCTGTTTGTAAAACACACGCTGTCCAATGGGGATTGTGACATACATACTGTCCAATAGGGTTTGTGACACACACACTGTGCAATGGGGATTGTGACACACACACTGTCCAATTGGGATTGTGGCACACACACGCACTCCACTGGGGTTTGTGACAAACAAACTGCCCAAGGGGGTTTGAGTCACACAAGATGTTCAATGGGGTTTGTGACACGCACATTGTCCAATGGCGTTCGTGACACACACAATGTCCACGGGGGTTTGTGACACACACGCTGTCCAATGGCGTTCGTGACACAAATACTGTACACAGGGGTTTGTGACACACACGCTGCCCAATGGTGTTTGTGACACACACACTGTCCAAGGGGTATTGTTACACACAGACAACGTCCAATGGGTTTTGTGACACACATGCTGTCCAATGGGTTTTGTGACACACACGCTGTCCAATGGGGATTGTGACACACAATCTGTCCGAGGGGGGTTGTGACACACACACTGTCTAATGGTGTTTGCGACACACACGCTGTCCAATGGGGATTGTGACACACACCCTGTCCTATAGGGTTTGTGACATACACACTGTACAATGAGGTTTGTGACACACACACTGTGTAATGGGTATTGTGACACACACACGCTGTCCAAAGGGTATTGTGACACACACACTCACCAATCGGGTTTGTTACATACACACTGTGCAAAGTGGTTTGTGACACACACGCTGTCCAATGGGTATTGTGAACACACAAACTGACCTGGGGCGTTTGTGACACACACACTGTCCAATTGGGTTTGTGACACACACCCTGTCCAATGGGGTATGTGACACACACTGACAAGGGGGTTTTGTGACACACAAACGCTGTCCTATGGGTTTTGTGTCACACACACTGTCCAATGGTTTTTGTGACACACTTCCTGTCCAATGGGCTTGTGACACACACACTGTCCAATGGTGTTTGTGACACGTTCTCTGTCCCATGGGGTTTGTGACACATACTCTGTCCAATGGCGATTGTGACACACAGAGGCTGTCCAATGGTGTTTGTAACTCACACACTTTCCAATGGTGTTTTTGAAACACAATATGGATTATGGACGGTCCAGGACGGTTTGTGACACACACATTCTGTCCAATGGGCTTCTGTCACACACACTCTCCAATGGCGATTGTGACACACACTCTGTCCCATGAGGTTTGTGACACACACACTGTCTAATTGTGATTGTGACACACACACGCTGTCCACTGGGGTTTGTGACACACACTCTGTCCCATGAGGTTTGTGACACACACACTGTCTAATTGTGATTGTGACACACACACGCTGTCCACTGGGGTTTGTGACACACAAACTGCCCAAGAAGGTTTGAGTCACACAAGATATCCAATGGGGTTTGTGACACGCACACTCTCCATGGCTTTTTGTGACACACACACTGTTCAATGGTGTTCGTGACACACGCAGTGTCCAAGGGGTATTGTTACACAATAGACAATGTCCAAAGGGATTTGTGACACACATACTGTCCAATGGGGATTGTGACACACACGCTGTCCAATGGGCCTGTGACACACACGCTGTCCAATGGGGCTCGTGACACACACTCTGTCCAGTGGGGTTTGTGACACACACACAGTCCAAAGGGGTTTGTGACACACATGCTGTTCAATGGGCTTAGTGACACAAATGCTGTCCAATGGGTTTTGTGACACACACACACTGTCCAATGGGGTTATGACACACACGCTGTCCAATGGTGTGTGTGACACACACACGCTGTCCAATGGGGTTTATGACACACACACTGTCTAATAGGGTTTGTGACACACGCACGTTATCCAATGGGTTTTGTGACACGCACACTTTCTGATGGGGTTTGTAACACACAAAAGCTGTCGCATGGGGTTTGTGACACACACGCTGAAAAATTGGGTTTGTTACACACACACAGTCCAATGGTGTTTGTGACACGAATGCTGTCCAGTGCTTTTTGTGACACACACACTGTCCAATAGGGTTTGAGACACACACACACTATCCAATGCGGTTTGTGACACGCACACTTTCTCATGGGGTTTGTAACACACACACGCTGTCCCATGGGGATTGTGACACACACGCTGAACAACTGGATATGTTACACACACAATGTCCAATAGGTTTGTGAACACGCATGCCGTCCAATGGGTTTTGTGAAACACACACTCTCCAATAGGGTTTGTGACACACACACGCTATCCAATTGGGATTGTAACACACACACTCTGTCCAATGGGATTTATGACAAACACGCTGTCCAATGGAGTTTGTGAGACAAACAATCTGTCCAATAGGGTTTGTGACGTAAACGCTGTCCAATGGGGATTGTGACACACACACTCTGTCCAATGGTTACTGTGACACAGACACTGTCCTATGGGTTTTGTGAAACACATAATCTGTCCAATGGTGTTTTTGACACACACGCTGTGCATCGGGGTATGTGACACAGACGCTGTACAATGGGGATTGTGACATACACACGCTGTCCCATTGGCTTTGTGACACACACGATGACAAATTGAGTTTGTTACACACACACTGTCCAATGTGTTTGTTACACACACGCTGTCCAATGGGGTTTGTGACACACAATCTGTCCCATGGGGTTTGTGACACACACACTGTCCAATTGGGATTATGACACACACACGCTGTCCACTGGGGTTTGTGACACACTCACTTTCTAATGGGGTTTGTGACACACACGCTATACAATGGGTTTTGTGACACACACACTGTCCAATGGGGATTGTGACACACACACGATGTCCAATGTTGTTTGTGACACACACACTATCCAATGGGGTTTGTGACACGCGCACTTTCACATGGGGTTTGGGTCACACACACGTTATCCAATGGGGTTAGTACACACACACTTTCCAATGGGGTTTTTGACACACACACGCTGTCCCATGGGGTTTGTGGCACAGACGCTGAACAATTGGGTTTGTTTTACACAGACTGTCCAATGGTGTTTGTGACACGCATGCTGTCTAATGGGTTTTGTAATACACACACTGTCCAATAGGGTTTATGACACACACATGCTATCCAATGGGGTTTGTGACACATACACTGTCCAGTGGGCCTTGTGACACACACACGATGTCCAATGGTGTTTGTGACACACACGCTGTCCAATAGTGTTTGTGACACACACTCTGCCCCATGGGGTTTGTGACACACACACTGTACAGGAGGGTTTTTGACACACACACTGTCCAATGGGGATTGAGACACACACATTCACCAATGGGTATTGTGACACACACACACTGTCCAATGGGGTTTGTGACACACACACTGTCCAGGAGGGTTTGTGACACACGCACTGTCCAGTGGGGTTTGAGACACAGACGCTGTTCAATGGGGATTTTGACGTACACACGCTATCCAATGGGGTTTTTGACACGCACACTTTCCAATGGGGTTTGTGACACAGACACTATCCAATGGGTTTTTGACAAACACACGCTCTCCCATGGGGTTTTGGTCACACATGCTGACTAATTGGGTTTGTTACACACACACTGTCCAATGGTGTTTGTGACACGCTGTCAAATGGGTTTTGTGACACACACTCTATCCAATGGGCTTGTGACACACACACTGTCAATGGTGTTACTGACACAAACGCTGTCCAATCGGGTTTGTGACACACACACTGTGCAATGAGGATTGTGACACACACACGCTGTCCAATGGGGATTGTGACATGCATGCTGTCCAATGGGTTTTGTGACACATGCACTGTCAGGGGGGGTTTGTAACCCCCGCTCTGTCCAATGGGGTTTGTGACACACACACTGTCCAATGGGGTTTCAGACACACATGCTGTCGAATGGAGATTGTGACACACACGCTGTCCAATGGGGTTTGGAACACACACACTGTGCAATTGGGATTGTGACACACACACGCTGTCGAATCGGGTTTGTGACACACAAACTGTCCAATGGGGATTGTGACACACACGCTGTCCAATGGGGATTGTGACACAAACACTGTCCGGGGGGGGTTCTTACACAGTCACTGTCCAATGGGAATTGTGACACACACACTGTCCGGGGGCATTTTTGAAATAGTCACGGTCCAATGGTGTTTGTGACACACACGCTGTCCAATGGCGATTGTGACACACACACGCTGTCCAATGGGGTTTGTGACACACACAATGACCAGGTGCGTTTGTGACACACACACTCTGTCCAATGGGCTTCTGTCACACACGCTGTCCAATGGCGATTGTGACATACACGCTGTCTAATGGGGTTTGTGACACACACTCTGTCCCATGGGGTTTCTGACACACACACTGTCCAATGGGGATTGTGACACACACACGCTGTCCACTGGGGTTTGTAACACACAAATTGCCCAAGGGGGTTTGAGTCACACAAGATGTCCAATGGGGTTTGTGACACGCACACTGTCCAATGGCGTTCGTGACACACACAATTTCCACAGGGCTTTGTGATACACACGCTGTCCAATGGGGATTGTGAAACACACACTGTCCAGGGGGGTTTGTGACACACACACTGTCCAATGGCGTTCGTGACACAAATACTGTGCACGGGGGATTGTGACACACATGCAATGTCCATTGGGGTTTGTGACACACACACTGTCCAAGGGGTATTGTTACACACAGACAATGTCCAATGGGATTTGTGACACACACACTGTCCAATGGGTTTTGTAACACACACGCTGTCCAAAGGGGATTGTGACACACACACTGTCCGGGGGGGTTTGTGACACACACACTGTCCAATGGTGTTTGTGACACACACGATGTCCAATGGGGATTGTGACACACACTCTGTCCTATAGGGTTTCTGACACACACACTGTCCAATGAGGTTTGTGACACACACACTGTGTAATGGGGATTTTGACACACACACGCTGTCCAAAGGGGTTTGTAACACACACTCTGACCAATCGGGTTTGTTACATACGCACTGTGCAATGTGGTTTGTGACACACATGCTGTGCAAGGGGGATTGTGAACACACCCACTATCCAATGGGGTTTATGACACACACGCTGTCCAGTGGGGTTTGTGACACACACACTGTCCGGGGGCGTTTGTGACAGACACACTGTCCAATGGGGTTTGTGACACACACGCTGTCCAATGAGGATTGTGACACAACAATGTCCAGGACGGTTTGTGACACACAGACTGTCCAATGGGGTTTTTGACACACACGCTGGCCAATTGAATTTGTGACACACACTCTGTCCAATGGGGATTGTGAACACACACGCTGTCCAATGGGGATTGTGACAAACACGCTGTCCAATGGTGTTTGTGACACAGTCACTGTCCAATGGGGTTTGTGACACACACGCTGTCCAATGGGGATTGTCACACACACACTGACCAGGGGGGTTTGTGAAACACACACTGTCCAAAGGCGTTTGTGACACACGTGATGTCCAATGAGGTTTGTGACACGAACAATTTCCAATGGGGTTTGTGACACACACACTGCACAATTGGGATTGTGACACACACACGCTGTACAATGGTGTTTGTGACACGCATGCTGTCCTATGGGTTTTGTGACACTCGCACTGTCCAATGGGGTTTGTGAGACACACGCTATCCAATGGGGTTTGTGATACACACACTAGGTCTAAAGGGGGTTGTGAGTCACATGCTGTCCGATGGGGTTCGTGACACACACGCTGTCCAGTGGGGTTTGCGACACACACATTGTCCAGTGCAGTTTGTGACACACACACTGTCCAATGGGGTTTGTGACACACACTCTTTCCAATGGGGTTTGTGACATGCACACGCTTCCCAATGAGTTTGTAACCCCCACTCTGTCCAATGGGGTTTGTGACACACACACACTGTCCAATGGGGATTGTGACAAACACGCTGTCCAGTGGGGTTTGGGACACACACACTGTCCGGGAGGGCTTGTGACATACACACTGTCCAAAGGGGTTTGTGACACACACAATGTCCAATGGGGTTTGTGACACACACAATCTATCCAATGGGGATTGTGACACACGGTGTCCAATGGGGATTGTGACACACACACTCTCCGGGGGGTTTTGTGACACACACACTGTCCAATGGGGATTGTGACAAACAAGCTGTACAATGGGGTTGGTGACACACACACTCTGTCCTATGGGCTTCTGTCACACACGCTCTCCAATGGCTATAGTGACACACACTCTGTCCCATGGGGTTTGTGACACACACGCTGTCCAATGGGGTTTGTTACACACACTCTGTCCCATGGGGTTTGTGACACACACACACTGTCCAGGGGGTTTTCTGACATACACACTGTCCAATGGTGTTCGAGACACAAATACTGTGCACGGGGGTTTGTAGCACACACCGACCATGGGGGTTTGTGAAACACACACTGTCCTAAGGCGTTTGTGACACACGTGATGTCCAATGAGGTTTGTGACACGAACAATTTCCAATGGGGTTTGTGACACACACACTGCACAATTGGGATTGTGACACACACACGCTGTACAATGGTGTTTGTGACACGCATGCTGTCCTATGGGTTTTGTGACACGCATGCTGTCCTATGGGTTTTGTGACACTCGCACTGTCCAATGGGGTTTGTGAGACACACGCTATCCAATGGGGTTTGTGATACACACACTAGGTCTAAAGGGGGTTGTGAGTCACATGCTGTCCGATGGGGTTCGTGACACACACGCTGTCCAGTGGGGTTTGCGACACACACATTGTCCAGTGCAGTTTGTGACACACACACTGTCCAATGGGGTTTGTGACACACACTCTTTCCAATGGGGTTTGTGACATGCACACGCTTCCCAATGAGTTTGTAACCCCCACTCTGTCCAATGGGGTTTGTGACACACACACACTGTCCAATGGGGATTGTGACAAACACGCTGTCCAGTGGGGTTTGGGACACACACACTGTCCGGGAGGGTTTGTGACATACACACTGTCCAAAGGGGTTTGTGACACACACGATGTCCAATGGGGTTTGTGACACACACAATCTATCCAATGGGGATTGTGACACACGGTGTCCAATGGGGATTGTGACACACACACTCTCCGGGGGGTTTTGTGACACACACACTGTCCAATGGGGATTGTGACAAACAAGCTGTACAATGGGGTTGGTGACACACACACTCTGTCCTATGGGCTTCTGTCACACACGCTCTCCAATGGCTATAGTGACACACACTCTGTCCCATGGGGTTTGTGACACACACGCTGTCCAATGGGGTTTGTTACACACACTCTGTCCCATGGGGTTTGTGACACACACACACTGTCCAGGGGGTTTTCTGACATACACACTGTCCAATGGTGTTCGAGACACAAATACTGTGCACGGGGGTTTGTAGCACACACCGACCATGGGGGTTTGCGACACACACACTGTCCAGTGTGGTTTGTGACACACACACTTTCCAATGGGGTTTCTGACATGCACACGCTTCCCAATGAGTTTCTAACCCCCACTCTGTCCAATGGGGTTTGTGACAAACACAGGCTGTACAATGCTGTTTGTGACACACCCACTGTCCAATGGGGTTTGTGACACACACTCTGTCCAACGGGGTTTGTGTCACACACTCTGTCCAATGGGGTTTGTGACACACACACACTGTCCAATGGGGATTATGAACACACACGCTGTCCAATGGTGGTTGTGACAAACAAGCTGTACAATGGGGTTTCTCACACACACTCTGTCCAATGGACTTTGTGACACAAACTCTGTCCAATGGGGTTTGTGAACACACACGGTGTCCAATGGGGATTGTGACAAACAAGCTCTACAATGGGGTTTGTGACACACACACTGCCCAATGGGCTTCTGTCACACACACTCTCCAATGGTGATTGTTACGCACACTCTGTCCAGGTAGGTTTGTGACACACACGCTCTCCAATAGGGTTTTTTACACACACTCTGTCGCATGGGGTTTGTGACACACACACTGTCCAATTGGGATTGTGACACGCACACGCTGTCCACTGGGGTTTGTGACACACAAACTGCCCAAGGGGTTTTGAGTCACACAAGATGTCCAATGGGGTTTGTGACACGCACACTGTCCATTGGTGTTTGTGACACACACACTGTGCAAGGGGTATTGTTACACACAGACAATGTCCAATGGGATTTGTGACACACACACTGTCCAATGGGTTTTGTGACACACAAGCTGTCCAATGGGGATTGTGACACACACAATGTCCAATGGAGATTGTGACACACACGCTGTCCTATAGGGTTTTTGACACACACGCTATCCAATAGGGATTGTGACACACACGCTGTCCAATAGGGTTTATGACACACACACTTTCCAATTAGGTTTGTGACACACACACTGTGTAATGGGGATTGTGACACACACACGCTGTCCTAAGGGGTTTGTGACATGCACGCTGACCAATTGGGTTTGTTACACACACACTGTGCAATGTGGTTTGTGACACACACGTTGTCCAATGGGGATTGTGAACACACAAACTGACCAAGAGGGTTTGTGAATCCCACAATGTCCAATTGGGTTTGACACACACGCTGTCCAATGGGGTATGTGACACACACACTGACAAGGGGGGTTTGTGACACATACACGCTGTCCAAAGGGTTTTGTGTCACACACACTGTCCAATGGTGTTTGTGACACAAACGTTAGCAACTGGGTTTTGTGACACACACACTGACCAGGGGTTTTGTGCCACACTTACGCTGTCCAATGGGGTTTGTGACACACACACCCTGTCCAATGGGCTTGTGACACACACGCTGTCCAATGGTGTTTGTGACACATACTCTCTCCCATGGGGTTTGTGACACACACACTGTCCAATGGCGATTGTGACACACAGACGCTGTCCCATGGTGTTTGTGACTCACACACTTTCCAATGGCGTTTGTGAAACATACACTGTGCAATATGGATTGTGACACACTAGTGCTGTCCCATGGGGATTGTGACACACGAACTGTCCAGGCGTGTTTGTGACAGACACATTGTCCAATGGTGTTCGTGACACACACGCTATCCAATGGGTTTGTGGCACACACACTTTCCAATCAGGTTTGTGACATACACACGCTGTCCAATGGTGTATGTGACACATACGATGTCCAATTGGGTTTATGAAACACACGCTGTCCCGTGGGGTTTGTGACACACACACTGTCCAATAGGGTTTGAGTCACACACACGCTATCCAATGTGGTTTGTGACACACACACTTTCCAATGGGGTTTGTGAAACACACACTGAGCAATATGGATTGTGAAACACTAGCGCTGTCCCATGGGGATTGTGACACACAAACTGTCCAGGGGTGTTTGTGACACACACGGTGTCCTATGTGGATTGTGACACACACACTGTCCAATGGGGTTTGTCACAGACACTCTGTCCAGAGGGATTTGTGACAAACACACTGTCCAATGGCATTCGTGACACACACAGTGTCCACGGGGTTTGTGACACGCAAGCTGGCCAATGGGGATTGTGACACAAATACTGTGACGGGGGTTTTTGACACACACGCTGTCCAATGGGGTTTGTGACACACACACTGTCCAATGGGTATTGTTACACACACACGCTGTCCAACGGGATTTGTGACACACAGACTGTCCAATGGGTTTTGTGACACACATGCGGTCCAATGGGGATTGCGACACACACACTGTCTGGGGGGGTTTGTGACACACACGCTGTCCAATGGGGATCGTGACACACACGCTTTCCTATAGGGTTTGTGAGACACACATTGTACAATGAGGGTTGTGACAAACACACTGTGCAATGGGTATTGTGACACACACACGCTGTCCAAAGGTGTTTGTGACACACACGCTTAGCAATTGCGTTTGTTACACACACACTGTGCAATGTGGTTTGTGACACACATGCTGTCCAATGGGGATTGTGAACACACAAACTGACCAGTGAGGTTTGTGACACACACACTGTCCAATGGGTTTTCTGACACACACGCTGTCCAAAGGGGTTTGTGACACACACACTGACCAATAGGGTTTGTGACACACACACTGTAGGATGAGGATTCTCACACACACTCTGTCCAATTGACTTTGTGACACACATTCTGTCCAATGGGGTTTGTCAACACAAACGCTGTCCAATCGGGATTGTGACAAACACGCTGTACAATGGGGTTTGTGACACACACATTCTGTCCAATGGGCTTCTGACACACACGCTGTCCAATGGCGATTGTGACACACACGCTGTCCAATGGCGATTGTGAAACACACTCTGTCCAGGTGGGTTTGTGAAACACACGCTGTCCACTTGGGTTTGTGACACACAAACTGCCCAAGGGGGTTTGTGTCACACATGAAGTCCAAAGGGGTTTGTGACACGCACACTGTCCATGGGTGTTTGTGACAACGCACTGTCCAGGGGGTTTGTGACACACACACTGTCCAATGGCGTTCGTGACACACACAGTGTCCACGGGGGTTTGTGACACACACGCTGTCTAGTGGGGATTGTGAAACACACACTGTCCAGGGGGGTTTCTGACACACACACTGTCCAATGGCGTTCGTGACACAAATAGTGTTCACGGGGGTTTGTGACACACACGCTGTCCAATGGGGTTTGTGACACACACCCTGTCCAATGGGTATTGTTACGCACACGCTGTCCAATGGGGATTGTGACACACACACTGTCCAGGGGGGTTTGTGAAACACACACTGTCCAATGGGGTTTGTGACACACACGCTATGCCATGGGGATTGTGACACACACGCTGTCCAATAGGGTTTGTGACACACACACTGTCCAATGAGGTTTGTGACACACACACTGTGCAATGTGGTTGGTGACACACACGCTGTCCAATGGGGATTGTGAATACACAAACTGACCAGGGGGGTTTGTCACACACACACTGTCCAATGGGGTTTGTGACACACACTCTGTCCTATGCGTTTTGTGTTACACACACTGTCCAATGGTATTTGTGACACAAACGTTGCCACATGGGGTTTGTGACACACACACTGACCAAGGGGGTTTGTACCAAGACACGTTGTCCAATGGGATTTGTGACACACACACCCTGTCTAATGGGCTTGTGACACACACTCTGTCCAAAGGTGTTTGTGACACATACTCTGTCCCATAGGGTTTGTGACACAGATGTTGTCCAAAGGGAATTGTGACATACATACTCCCCAATGGGGTTTGTGACACACACACTGTCCACTGGGGATTTTGACACACAAACTGTCCAGGGGGGTTTGTGACACACACACTGTCCAATGGCGTTCGTAACACACACGCTATCCAATGAGTTTGTGACACACAAACTTTCCAGTCGGGTTTGTGACATACACACTCTGGCAATGGTGTACGTGACACACACACTGTCCAATTGGGTTTGTGAAACACACGCTGTCCAATGTGGTTTGTGACACACACACTGTCCAATAGGGTTTGTGACACACACATGCTATCCAATGTGGTTTGTGACGCAAACACTTTCCAGTGGGGTTTGTGACACATGCACTGTCCAAAGGGGTTTGTGACACACACACTGTCCAATGGGGTTTGTCACACACACACTGTCCAATGGCATTCGTGACACACACAGTGTCCACGGGGTTTGAGACACACACCCTGTACAATAGGGATTGTGACACACACAATGTCCATGGGTGTTTGTGACACACACGCTGTCCATTGGGGTTTGTCACACACCCACTGTCCAATGGGGTTTGTGACAAACACACTGTCCAAAGGCGTTCGTGACAAAAAGAGTGTGCACGGGGGTCTGTGACACACACGCTGTCCAGTGGGGTTCGTGACACACACACTGTTCAATGGGTATTATTACACACACACGCTCTCTCCAGTGGTGATTGCGACACACAAACTGTCCAGGGGGGTTTGTGACACACACACTTTCCAATGGGTGTTGTGACACACACGCTGTCCAATGGGGTTTCTCACACACACTCTGTCCAATTGACTTTGTGACACACACTCTGTCCACTGGGGTTTGTGAACATGAACACTGTCCAATGGGGATTGTGATAAACGCGCTGTCCAATGGTGTTTCTGACACACACAATGTCCAATGGGTTTTGTAACACACACGCTGTCCAATGAGAATTGTGACACACACACTGTCCGGGGGGGTTTGTGAGACAGTCACTGTCCAATGGGTTTTGTGACACACACGCTGTCCAATGGGGATTACGACACAGACACTGTACGGGGGGGTTTGTGACACACACACTGTCCAATGGGGTTTGTGACACACACACTGTCTAGGGGGGTCTGTGACACACATACTGTCCAATGAGGTGTGTGAAACACACACTGTGCAATGTGGTTTGTGACACACATGCTGTCCAATGGGGACTGTGAACACCCAAACTGACCAGGGGGGTTTGTGACACTCACACTATCCAATGGGTTTTGTGACACACACGCTGTCCAATGGGGATTGTGACACACACACTTTCCAATGGGGTTTGTGACACAAACTCTGTCCAATGGGGTTTGTGACACAAACACGCTGTCCACAGGGGTTTGTGACACACAAATTGCCCAAGGAGGTTTGAGTCACACAAGATGTCCAATGGGGTTTTTGACACGCACACTGTCCATGGGTGTTTGTGACATACACACTGTCCAATGGCGTTCGTGACACACACCGTGCCCACGGGAGTTTGTGACACACACGCTGTCCAATGGGTATTGTTACACACACACGCTCTCCAATGGGGTTTGTGAAACAAACACTGTCCAATGGGTTTTCTGACACACACGCTGTCCAATGGGGTTTGTGACACACACACTGTCCACTGGGGATTTTGACACACAAACTGTCCAGGGGGGTTTGTGACACACACACTGACCAATAGGGTTTGTGACACACACATGCTATCCAATGTGGTTTGTGACACAAACACTTTCCAATGGGGTTTGTGACACACGCACTGTCCAAAGGGGTTTGTGACACACACGCTGTCCAATGGGGTTTGTGACACACACACTGTCCATGGGTGTTTTTGACACACACGCTGTCCATTGGGGTTTGTGACACACCCACTGTCTAGTGGTGATTGTGACACACACACTTTCCAATGGCGTTCGTGACACACACAGTGTCCACGGGGGTTTGTGACACACGCGCTGTAGAATGGGGATTGTGACACACACACATTGTCCAGGGGGGTTTGTGACACACACACTGTCCAATGGAGTTTGTCACACACACACTGTCCAATGGGGTTTCCCACACACACTCTGTCCAATGGACTTTGTGACACACACTCTGTCCAATTGGGTTTGTGAACACACACGCTGTCCAATGGGGATTGTGACAAACAGGCTGTACAGTGTTGTTTGTGAAACACACAAACTGTCCAATGGGCTTCTGACACACACGCTGTCCAATGGAGATTCTGAGACACACTCCGTCCACGTGGGTTTGTGACAAACACACTGTCCAATGGGGTTTGTGACACACACACTGACCTGGAGGGTTTGTGACACACACATGCTGTCCAATCGGGTTTGTGACACACACACTCTCAATGGTGTTAGTGACACACACGCTGTCACATGGGATTTTTGACACACACACTGTGCAATGAGGATTGTGGCACACACACGCTGTCCAATGGTGTTTGTGACATGCATGCTGTCCAATGGGTTTTGTGACACACGCACTCTCAGGAGGGGTTTGTGACCCCCGCTCTGTTCAATGGGGTTTATGAAACACACATTGTTCAATGGGGTTTCTGACACACACGCTGTCCAATGGGGTTTGTGACACACACACTGTCCACTGGGGATTGTGACACACAAACTGTCCAGGGGGGTTTGTGACATACACACGCTCTCCAATGGTGTATGTGACACACACACTGTCCAATCGGCTTTGTGAAACAAACGCTGTCCAGTGGGGTTTGTGACACACACACTGACCAATAGGGTTTGTGACACACACATGCTATCCAATGTGGTTTGTGACACACACGCTGTCCATTGGGGTTTGTCACACACCCACTGTCCAATGGGGTTTGTGACAAACACACTGTCCAAAGGCGTTCGTGACAAAAAGAGTGTGCACGGGGGTCTGTGACACACACGCTGTCCAGTGGGGTTCGTGACACACACACTGTTCAATGGGTATTATTACACACACACGCTCTCTCCAGTGGTGATTGCGACACACAAACTGTCCAGGGGGGTTTGTGACACACACACTTTCCAATGGGTGTTGTGACACACACGATGTCCAATGGGGTTTCTCACACACACTCTGTCCAATTGACTTTGTGACACACACTCTGTCCACTGGGGTTTGTGAACATGAACACTGTCCAATGGGGATTGTGATAAACGCGCTGTCCAATGGTATTTCTGACACACACAATGTCCAATGGGTTTTGTAACACACACGCTGTCCAATGAGAATTGTGACACACACACTGTCCGGGGGGGTTTGTGAGACAGTCACTGTCCAATGGGTTTTGTGACACACACGCTGTCCAATGGGGATTACGACACAGACACTGTACGGGGGGGTTTGTGACACACACACTGTCCAATGGGGTTTGTGACACACACACTGTCTAGGGGGGTCTGTGACACACATGCTGTCCAATGAGGTGTGTGAAACACACACTGTGCAATGTGGTTTGTGACACACATGCTGTCCAATGGGGACTGTGAACACCCAAACTGACCAGGGGGGTTTGTGACACTCACACTATCCAATGGGTTTTGTGACACACACGCTGTCCAATGGGGATTGTGACACACACACTTTCCAATGGGGTTTGTGACACAAACTCTGTCCAATGGGGTTTGTGACACAAACACGCTGTCCACAGGGGTTTGTGACACACAAATTGCCCAAGGGGGTTTGAGTCACACAAGATGTCCAATGGGGTTTTTGACACGCACACTGTCCATGGGTGTTTGTGACATACACACTGTCCAATGGCGTTCGTGACACACACCGTGCCCACAGGAGTTTGTGACACACACGCTGTCAAATGGGGATTGTGACACACACTGTCCAGGGGGGTTTGTGACACACACACTGTCCAATGGGTATTGTTACACACACACGCTCTCCAATGGGGTTTGTGAAACAAACACTGTCCAATGGGTTTTCTGACACACACGCTGTCCAATGGGGTTTGTGACACACACACTGTCCACTGGGGATTTTGACACACAAACTGTCCAGGGGGGTTTGTGACACACACACTGACCAATAGGGTTTGTGACACACACATGCCATCCAATGTGGTTTGTGACACAAACACTTTCCAATGGGGTTTGTGACACACGCACTGTCCAAAGGGGTTTGTGACACACACGCTGTCCAATGGGGTTTGTGACACACACACTGTCCATGGGTGTTTTTGACACACACGCTGTCCATTGGGGTTTGTGACACACCCACTGTCTAGTGGTGATTGTGACACACACACTTTCCAATGGCGTTCGTGACACACACAGTGTCCACGGGGGTTTGTGACACACGCGCTGTAGAATGGGGATTGTGACACACACACATTGTCCAGGGGGGTTTGTGACACACACACTGTCCAATGGAGTTTGTCACACACACACTGTCCAATGGGGTTTCTCACACACACTATGTCCAATGGACTTTGTGACACACACTCTGTCCAATTGGGTTTGTGAACACACACGCTGTCCAATGGGGATTGTGACAAACAGGCTGTACAGTGTTGTTTGTGAAACACACAAACTGTCCAATGGGCTTCTGACACACACGCTGTCCAATGGAGATTCTGAGACACACT
Organism: Columba livia; assembly: GCF_036013475.1. Taxonomy (NCBI): domain Eukaryota; kingdom Metazoa; phylum Chordata; class Aves; order Columbiformes; family Columbidae; genus Columba; species Columba livia. The sequence goes on from NW_027043021.1 coordinate 924,477, forward strand.
CCGTCCACGTGGGTTTGTGACAAACACACTGTCCAATGGGGTTTGTGACACACACACTGACCTGGAGGGTTTGTGACACACACACGCTGTCCAATTGGGTTTGTGACACACACACTCTCAATGGTGTTAGTGACACACACGCTGTCACATGGGATTTTTGACACACACACTGTGCAATGAGGATTGTGGCACACACACGCTGTCCAATGGTGTTTGTGACATGCATGCTGTCCAATGGGTTTTGTGACACACGCACTCTAAAGAGGGGTTTGTGACCCCCGCTCTGTTCAATGGGGTTTGTGAAACACACATTGTTCAATGGGGTTTCTGACACACACGCTGTCCAATGGGGTTTGTGACACACACACTGTCCACTGGGGATTGTGACACACAAACTGTCCAGGGGGGTTTGTGACATACACACGCTCTCCAATGGTGTATGTGACACACACGCTGTCCAATCGGCTTTGTGAAACAAACGCTGTCCAGTGGGGTTTGTGACACACACACTGACCAATAGGGTTTGTGACACACACATGCTATCCAATGTGGTTTGTGACACAAACACTTACCAATGGGGTTTGTGACACACGCACTGTCCAAAGGGGTTTGTGACACACACGCTGTCCAATGGGGTTTGTGACACACACACTGTCCATGGGTGTTTTTGACACACACGCTGTCCATTGGGGTTTGTGACACACCCACTGTCTAGTGGTGATTGTGACACACACACTTTCCAATGGCGTTCGTGACACATACAGTGTCCACGGGGGTTTGTGACACACGCGCTGTAGAATGGCGATTGTGACACACACAATGTCCAGGACAGTTTGTGACACACACACTGTCCAATGGAGTTTGTCACACACACACTGTCCAATGGGGTTTCTCACACACACTCTGTCCAATGGACTTTGTGACACACACTCTGTCCAATTGGGTTTGTGAACACACACGCTGTCCAATGGGGATTGTGACAAACAGGCTGTACAGTGTTGTTTGTGAAACACACAAACTGTCCAATGGGCTTCTGACACACACACAATGGAGATTCTGAGACACACTCTGTCCATGTGGGTTTGTGACAAACACACTGTCCAATGGGGTTTGTGACACACACACTGACCTGGAGGGTTTGTGACACACACACGCTGTCCAATCGGGTTTGTGACACACACACTCTCAATGGTGTTAGTGACACACACGCTGTCACATGGGATTTTTGACACACACACTGTGCAATGAGGATTGTGGCACACACACGCTGTCCAATGGTGTTTGTGACATGCATGCTGTCCAATGGGTTTTGTGACACACGCACTCTCAGGAGGGGTTTGTGACCCCCGCTCTGTTCAATGGGGTTTGTGAAACACACATTGTTCAATGGGGTTTCTGACACACACGCTGTCCAATTGGGTTTGTGGAACACACACTGTCCAGTGAGTTTTGTGACACACACTCTGTCCAATGGGGTTAGTGACACACAGACTTTCCTTTGATTTTGTGACATACACACTGTCTAATGGGGTTTGTGATACACACACGCTTTCCAATGGTGTATGTGACACACATGCTGTCCAATGGGGTTTGTGACACACACACTGTCTAATGGGGTTTGTGATACACACACGCTTTCCAATAGTGTATGTGACACGCATGCTGTCCAATGGGGTTTGTTACACACACGCTGTCCAATGGTGTTTGTGTCACACAGACGGTGTCTAATGGTGTTTCCGACACAGATACTTGTCAGTGGGGTTTTTTACAGACACAATGTCTATGGGGGGTTGTGACACAGACACTGTGCCATGGGGATTGTCGCACACACACTGTCCAGGGGGGGTTTGTGACACACAAACTGTCCAATGGGGTTTGTGACACACACACTGTCTACGGGGGTCTGTGACACACACGCTGTCCAATGTGGTTTGTGACACACAGGCTGTCCAATGGGTTTTGTGACACAGAGACTCTTCAGGGGTGTTTGTGACACACATGCTATCCAATGGGGATTGTGACACACACACGGCATCCAATGGTGTTTGTGACACGGATGCTTTTCATTGTGGTTTGTTACACACACACTGTCCAGGGGGGTTTGTGACGCAGACACTGTGCAAGGGGCATTGTGACGGACAAGTTGTCCAATGGGGTATGTGACACACACACTGTCCTGGGGGGTTTGTGACACACACGCTGTCCAATGTGGTTCGTGACACACAGACTCTCCAGGGATATTTGTGACACACACACTGTCCAATGGGTATTATGACACACACACTCCATCCACTTGGGTTTGTGACACACACACTGTCCAATGGGTATTATGACACACACACTCTGTCCAATGGGGATTGTGACACACACACTGTCCAATGGGGATTGTGACACACACACTGTACAGGGGGGTTTGTGACACACACTCTGTCCAATGGGGTTTGTGACACACACACTGTACAGGGGGTTTGTGACACACCTTCTGTCCATTGTGGTTTTGTGACCCAGACGCTGTCCAATGGGGACAGTGACACACACACGCTGTCCAATGGGTTTTGTGACACACACACACTGTCCAAGTGGGATTGTGACACACACACGCTGTCCAATGGGGTTTGTGACACACACGCTGTCCAGAGGGGTTTGTGACACACAGGCTGTCCAATGGGGTTTGTGACACACACACGCTGTCGAATAGTATTTGTGACACACAAACTGCCCAATGGGGATTGTGACACACACGCTGTCCAATGGGGATTGTGACACACACACTGTCCAATGGGTTTTGTGACACACACGGTTTCCAATGGGTATTGTGACACACACACTGTCCGTGGGGGTTTGTGACACACACGCTTTCCAATGGGGATTGTGACACACACAATGTCCAGGACGGTTTGTGACACACACACTGTCCAATGGGGTTTGTGACACAAACTCTGTCCAATGGGTTTTGTGACACACACACGCTGTCCACTGGGGTTTGTGACACACAAACTGCCCAAGGGGGTTTGAGTCACACAAGATGTCCAATGGGGTTTGTGACACGCACACTGTCCATGGGTGTTTGTGACATACACACTGTCCAATGGCGTTCGTGACACACACCGTGCCCACGGGGGTTTGTGACACACACGCTGTCCAATGGGGATTGTGACACACACACTGTCCAGGGGGGTTTGTGACACACACACTGTCCAATGGGGTATGTGACACACACACTGACAAGTGGGGTTTGTGACACACACACGCTGTGCTATGATTTTTGTGTCACACACACTGTCCAATGGTGTTTGTGACACACACGTTGTCAAATGGGGTTTGTGACACACACACAGACCAGGGGGGTTTGTGCCACAAAAACGCTGTCCAATGGGGTTTTTGACACACACGCCATGTCCAATGGGCTTGTGACACACACGCTGTCCAATGGTGTTTCTGACACATCCTCTGTCCCATGGGGTTTGTGACACACACACTGTCCAATGGCGATTGTGACACACAGACGCTGTCCAATGGTGTTTGTGACTCACACACTTTCCAATGTGGTTTGTGAAACACACACTGTTCAATATGGATTGTGACACACTTGCTCTGTCCCATGGAGATTGTGACACACAAACTGTCCAGGGGTGTTTGTGACACACACACTGTCCAATGGCGTTGGTGACACACACGCTATCCAATGGGGTTTGTGACACACACGCTTTCCAATCGGGTTTGTGACATACACACGCTGTCCAATGGTGTATGTGACACACACGATGTCCAATTGGGTTTATGAAACACACGCTGTCCAGTGGGGTTTGTGACACACACACTGTCCAATAGGGTTTGTGACACACACACGCTATCCAATGTGGTTTGTGACACACACACTTTCCAATGGGGTTTGTGAAACACACAGTGTGCAATATGGATTGTGAAACACTAGCGCTGTCCCATGGGGTTTGTGTCACACAAAATGTCCAGGGGTGTTTGTGACACACACGGTGTCCAGTGGGGATCGTGACACACACACTGTCCAATGGGTTTTCTCACACACACTCTTTCCAATGGGGTTTGTGAACACACACGCTGTCCAATGGGGATTGTGGCAAACAGGCTGTGCAATGGGGTTTGTGACACACACACTCTGTCCAATGGGCTTCTGACACACACGCTGTCCAATGGAGATTGTGACACACACTCTGTCCAGGTGGGTTTGTGACAAACACACTGTCCAATAGGGATTGTGACACACACACGCTGTCCACTGGGGTTTGTGACACAAACTGCCCAAGGGTGTTTGTGTCACACACGATGTCCAATGGGGTTTGTGACATGCACACTGTACATGGGTGTTTGTGACACACACACTGTCCAATGGCATTCGTGACACACAAAGTGTCCACGGGGGGTGTGACACACACGCTGTCCAATGGGGTTTGTGACACACACACTTTCCAATGGGGTTTGTGACACACACGCTGTCCAATGGGGATTGTGACACACACAATGTCCAGGACGGTTTGTGACACACACACTGTCCAATGGAGTTTGTCACACACACACTGTCCAATGGGGTTTCTCACACACACTATGTCCAATGGACTTTGTGACACACACTCTGTCCAATTGGGTTTGTGAACACACACGCTGTCCAATGGGGATTGTGACAAACAAGCTGTACAGTGGGGTTTGTGAAACACACAAACTGTCCAATGGGCTTCTGACACACACGCTGTCCAATGGAGATTCTGAGACACACTCTGTCCACGTGGGTTTGTGACAAACACACTGTCCAATGGGGTTTGTGACACACACACTGACCTGGAGGGTTTGTGACACACACACGCTGTCCAATCGGGTTTGTGACACACACACTCTCAATGGTGTTAGTGACACACACGCTGTCACATGGGATTTTTGACACACACACTGTGCAATGAGGATTGTGGCACACACACGCTGTCCAATGGTGTTTGTGACATGCATGCTGTCCAATGGGTTTTGTGACACACGCACTCGCAGGAGGGGTTTGTGACCCCCGCTCTTTTCAATGGGGTTTGTGAAACACACATTGTTCAATGGGGTTTCTGACACACACGCTGTCCAATGGGGTTTGTGACACACACACTGTCCACTGGGGATTGTGACACACAAACTGTCCAGGGGGGTTTGTGACATACACACGCTCTCCAATGGACTATGTGACACACACGCTGTCCAATCGGCTTTGTGAAACAAACGCTGTCCAGTGGGGTTTGTGACACACACACTGACCAATAGGGTTTGTGACACACACATGCTATCCAATGTGGTTTGTGACACAAACACTTTCCAATGGGGTTTGTGACACACGCACAGTCCAAAGGGGTTTGTGACACACACGCTGTCCAATGGGGTTTGTGACACACACACTGTCCATGGGTGTTTTTGACACACACGCTGTCCATTGGGGTTTGTGACACACCCACTGTCTAGTGGTAATTGTGACACACACACTTTCCAATGGCGTTCGTGACACACACAGTGTCCACGGGGGTTTGTGACACACGCGCTGTAGAATGGGGATTGTGACACACACATTGTCCAGGGGGGTTTGTGACACACACGCTGTCCAATGTTGTTTGTGACACACACGCGGTCAAATTGGGTTTGTGACACACACACTGTGAATGGGGGATTGTGACACACACAAACTCTGTCCTGTGGGGTTGGTGATACACAAACTGTCCAATGGGGTTTGTGACACACACGCTGTCCAATGGGGATTGTGACACACACACGGTGTCTAATGGTGTTTCTGACACAGATACTTTTTAATGGGGTTTGTTACAGACACAATGTCTACGGGGTTTTTGACACAGACACTGTCCTATGGGGATTGTGACGCACACACTGTCCAGTGGGGTTTGTGACACTCACACTGCCCAATGGGGTTTGTGACAAACACATGGTGTCCAATGGTGTTTGTGACACGGATGCTTTTCAATGGGATTTGTTACACACACACTATCCAGGGGGGTTTGTGACACAGACACTGTCCAAGGGGGATTGTGACAGACACGTTGTCCAATGGGGTATGTGACACACACACTGTCCTGGGGGGTTTGTGACACACACGCTGTCCAGAGGGTTTTGTGACACACACACTGTCCAATGGGTATTATGACACACACACTCCGTCCTCTTGGGTTTGTGACACACACACTCTGTCCAATGGGTTTTGTGACACAAACATTATCCAATGGGTTTTGTGACCCAGACGCTGTCCAATGGGGACAGTGACACACACACTCTGTCCAATGGTGTTTGTGACACGCATGCTGCCCAATGGTGTTTGTGACACACACACTGTCCAAAGGGGTTTGTGACACACACGCTGTCCAATGTGGTTTGTGAAACACACGCTGTCCAAAGGGGTTTGTGACACACAAAATGTCAAGGTGGGTTTGTGACACACACACTGTTCAAAGGGGTTTGTAACACACACGATGTCCAATGGTGTTTGTGACACGCATGCTGTCCAATGCTGTTTGTGACACGGATGCTTTTCAATGGGGTTTGTTACACACACACTGTCCAGGGGGCTTTGTGACACAGACACTGTCCAAGGGGGATTGTGACAGACACGTTTTCCAATGGGGTATGTGTCCTGGTTTTGCTAAAAACAAGTTTCTCTTTTAGTCAATGTGCTTGTCAGCTAAAGCCTTCATATTAACTGCATTTTCCTGGAGCACCCGATACATGTTTTGGTAAACCTAGCAATGGAATGCAAACTTATTGATAAGCACAGATGGACATGACGCGAGAGGGGCGACGAGAAACAAGTGAGCAAGAAACTGACCAACTGTGTATAACATTCCATTCACGTGAATACTTCATATAAAAGTGGGAGATCACGAGGATCTCATTGGTTTTTCCCTTTTCCCTTCTGCTTATGTCCGACATTAGGAGAGGACCTTGCTAGTCGTCCCTGCGAACTGAGGCCTAGTGAGAGACTGAATCCAGCTCCGATTGGCTGCAGAGTCTAATCCAGGACTTTGGTTGCCGGCTCTGCAGTTGCTGAGACTTTCAAGATTGGTTTTGTATATTTTGTATTATTTTCTCTATTCTTATTAGTAGCATTAGTAAAACATCTTTAATTTTTTCCAACTCTCTTCACTCTGTGCTTCTTTTCCTCCCAATTGCCTCTCCTTAGTGAAAAGGGTGGAGAGGGAGGGGGAAGTGTGTGGGGGGAGAGGGGGTTAACAATACATCTGCCAGGGTTTTATTGTCACCCCGCAATCTTAACCCTCGACAGATAATTGGCGCCCAACGTGGGGCCGGAGAAAGGGGTAAATTTGAAGATTTTTGGCTTTTCTACTGCTCTGACGTACCTTTCAGTTTTCTTGGCACGGTGCCAACTCATAGAGTTGTGATACTCGCGCGTCCGTTTGATTTGGATAATATTTAGTTGTATTAAGGCAAAGTGAATTACACTGATTTAAAGATGTTACGGCATAAGTTGTATCAGTTATTTTCTACATTGTGCTCACTGATTCCATATCTGTGTTGGGCTTTCTTTTTAAATCGAAGTATTCATTATATAACAACAAGGAACTGCACAATGGTCATGATGATACTGTGTGGTTTGTCACTGGTTTATTTCATTATACTGCAGTCGCTAATGAATTTCTACTCACTTCTGCTTTACCTTGAAAAGCCTCCAGGAGAGATTAAAGAGCAGTACGGCTCTGTGTTTGCTAATTGGTCAAGTGAATCTTTAGAAAGGCTGACTAACAATACTTTTGTTTTTTCGCTAGGACAGTTCGCAAATGTTTTAGAGAATTTTGAATATCCTTGGAGTTTTGATTGAACTGTGATGGTGTTATCTGGTTTGCTGAATGTGTGTCAGTTTGTGCTTCTGTTAAGAGAAATGGCGTTCAACAGGAGGTTTGCGTCTCTTTGTTGTCCTTAGATTTGTGGTGCGTCTTCGGAAGCTTTAGCAAAAAGCACTCCGAGCCGCTCGAGAAAGAGCAAAACAGCAAAAGCTGCCGCTGCAGCCACTGCCCCCCCAACGGCGGCTTCACAGGCTGAAGCTACAGCTCCTCCGCAGAGTTCCTCTGCCAAGGTCGCTGCAGATAACATTACTTCTCCAGCCTCAAAGGCTAACAAGGCAGCCCCCCCTTCTTCACACACTGGGCACTGTTGCTGCTGTAGCCACTGTGACAGTCATTCAGACTCTGGAAATAAATCAAATGATGGTGAACCCATATCAGCATCAGCTGCTGGTTGTAAGAAAGTCACTAGAAAGACAACCCGTTCAGCAGATGATGGCACAGGGCCAACATCAACCCAAGGGGCATCATCAGGACAGGGAGGAGATGAAGTGACCACCACTCGGTCCTTTTCTCCAGGTGAGATGAGAGATATGAGAAAAGACTTTAGTCGTCGTGAAGGCGAGAATATTTTAACCTGGCTGCTCCGATGCTGGGACAACGGGGCAGAAACAATTGAATTGGAAGGTGGTGAAGCCAGGCAGCTGGGATCTCTGTCAAGAGATTCCACCATTGATAGGGCAATTTCAAGAGAGTCTAATGCCACTACTCTCTGGACCCGACTCCTGGCAGCTATGAAAGTAAGATTCCCCTACAAGGAAGATTGTATATCCAAGTTAGGGAAATGGAATACTATGGAGAGAGGTATTCAGTTCCTGAGAGAATTAGCTGTGCGAGAGATCATCTATTTTGGATCAGACAACCAAGAGGGGACAGACCCAGATAGAATCAATTGTACACGACCTCTGTGGCGCAGATTTGTACAAAGTGCACCCCCTGCATATGCTAAGTCATTGGCAGGAATGGTCTGGTCAGCTAGAGGTCAACAAGAGATTAATGAAGTGATTGAGCAGCTCCGGAACTTTGAGGACAGCCTTGCTGGTTCTCTACGGGCTTGTGGCTCTGCTGTAGAGAAACTGTGTGAAAAATCTGATGACCGGTTTGAAAAGCTGTTGCAAGAAATCAAAGAACTCAGAGAAGACACATACCATTCATGACCTGCACAAACCTATGTTTCAGCTATTAGGAAAAGGCGTTTCCAATCTCGAGAGAGAGGACAGAGGCAGCCCACAAAAAGAGGTTCGCTGTGGTTCTTCCTACATGAGCAGGGAGAAAACGTGAATAAGTGGCATGGAAGACCTACCTCAGAACTTCAGGAACGAGTACGTTGAGATAAAAGGAAAAACTCCTAGGAAGGTGGCTGCTCCAGCTTACAAAAGGAGCAGAAGAGATTCTGATGCTCTTGAAGGAACCTCTAATTCACACCCAGAGACTGTGCAAAACAGACATTAGAGGTGCCCTGCCTCCAGCCAGGTGGAGGAAAGGGATAACAGAGTTTACTGGACGGTACAGATAAGATGGGCTGGTACAACACACCCCCAGGAGTACAAATCTTTAGTGGACACTGGTGCACAGTGCACAATAATTCCTTCTAATTATAACGGAACGCAATCCATCAATATTGTTGGAGTGACTGGGGGATCCCAGGAACTGACTGTTGTAGAGGCTGAAATGAGCCTAACTGGAAAAAACTGGCAAAAGCATCCCATTGTGACTGGTCCAGATGCTCCGTGCATCCTTGGCATAGACTACCTCAGGAGAGGGTATTTTAAGGACCCAAAAGGGTATAGGTGGGCATTTGGTATAGCAGCTGTGGACACTGAGAAAATTGAACAGCTGTCTGATTTGCCTGGTCTTTCAGATGATCCTTCTGTTGTAGGACTGCTGATGGTTGACGATCAGCAGGTGCCAATCGCTACCACGACAGTGCATCGTCGGCAATATCGCACCAACCGAGACTCTTTGATTCCTATCCAGAAATTGATCCGTCAATTGGAAAACCAGGGTGTCATCAGTAAGACTCGCTCGCCTTTTAACAGCCCAGTCTGGCCAGTGCGTAAGTCCAGTGATGAGTGGAGACTAACTGTAGACTATCGTGGCCTGAATGAAGTTACACCACCACTGAGTGCTGCTGTGCCTGACATGCTAGAACTGCAATTTGAACTGGAGTCAAAGGCAGCTAAGTGGTATGCTACAATTGACATTGCTAATGCATTCTTCTCTATTCCTGTAGCAGCAGAGTGCAGGCCGCAGTTTGCTTTCACCTGGAGAAGCATCCAGTACACGTGGAATCGCTTGCCCCAGGGGTGGAAACACAGTCCTACCATCTGCCATGGACTGATCCAGACCACGCTGGAGCAAGGTAAAGCTCCAGAACACTTGCAGTATATTGATGACATCATCGTATGGGGCGACACAGCGAAAGAAGTCTTCGAGAAAGGTGAGAGAATAATTCAGATTCTTTTGGATGCTGGTTTTGCCATAAAACGAAGCAAGGTCAAGGGACCTGCACGAGAGATCCAGTTTTTAGGAATAAAATGGCAAGATGGCCGCCGTCAGATCCCAATGGATGTGATCAACAAAATTGCAGCAATGTCTCCACCTACTAATAAAAAGGAGACACAGACTTTCTTGGGCGTTGTAGGTTTTTGGAGAATGCACATTCCTGACTACAGCCAGATTGTGAGCCCTCTCTATCGAGTGACTCGTAAAAAGAACCAATTTGAGTGGGGCCCTGAACAATGACAAGCCTTTGAACAAATTAAGTGTGAGATAACTCATGCGGTGGCCCTTGGACCAGTTCGGACTGGACTAGATGTTAAAAATGTGCTCTACACTGCAGCCGGAGATAATGGACTTACCTGGAGCCTCTGGCAGAAAGCACCAGGAGAAACCCGAGGTCGACCCTCAGGTTTTTGGAGCCGAGGATATAGAGGATCTGAAGCCAACTATATTCCAACTGAAAAAGAGATACTAGCAGCATACGAAGGAGTTCGAGCTGCTTCAGAAGTGATCGGTACTGAAGCACAGCTCCTCCTGGCACCTCGACTGCCAGTGCTGAGTTGGATGTTCAAAGGGACGGTTCCCTCTCCACATCATGCAACCGAAGTTACATGGAGTAAATGGATTGCATTGATCACGCAACGAGCTCGAATTGGAAATCCCAATCGCCCAGGGATCTTAGAAGTGATTACAGACTGGCCAGAAAGTAAAGACTTTGGGATGTCTCCAGATGAGGAGGAAGTAAAACGTGCTGAAGAAGCACCACCGTATAATACTCTTTCAGAGACTGATAAGCAGTATGCACTGTTCACAGATGGATCCTGTCGTCTTGTAGGAAAACATCGAAGGTGGAAAGCTGCTGTGTGGAGTCCCACACGACAAGTTACAGAAGCCACTGAAGGACAAGGTGAATCTAGTCAATTTGCAGAAGTGAAAGCCATCCAGCTCGCTTTGGACATTGCTGAACGAGAGAGGTGGCCAATACTTTATCTCTATACTGACTCATGGATGGTAGCAAATGCCTTGTGGGGGTGGCTACAGCAATGGAAGAAAAGCAACTGGCAGCGCAGAGGTAAACCCGTTTGGGCTGCCACACTGTGTCAAGACATTGCTGCTTGGCTAGAGAGCCTGCCTGTGAAAGTTCGTCATGTAGATGCTCATGTGCCTAAAAGTCGAGCCACCAAGGAACATCTAAACAACCAGCAAGCAGATCAAGCTGCTAAGATTAAAGTAGCTGAGGTGGACTTGGACTGGCAACATAAAGGTGAACTTTTCCTAGCTCGGTGGGCCCATGATGCTTCAGGGCATCAAGGTAGAGATGCAACATATAAATGGGCTCGCGATCGAGAGGTGGATTTAACTATGGACACTATTTCACAGGTTATTCATGAATGTGAGACTTGCGCCGAAATCAAACAAGCGAAACGGTTAAAGCCTGTATGGTATGGGGGGCGATGGTTAAAGTATAAATATGGAGAAGCTTGGTAAATTGATTATATTACACTTCCACAAACACGTCAAGGTAAGCGTTATGTACTTACAATGGTGGAAGCAACCACTGCATGGTTGGAAACATATGCCGTACCTCATGCTACAGCCCGAAATACTATCTTGGGCCTTGAAAAACAAGTCCTTTGGCGACATGGTACGCCAGAAAGAATTGAATCAGACAATGGTACTCATTTCAAAAACAGTCTTATAGACAATTGGGCCAAAGAACATGGTATTGAGTGGGTATATCATATTCCATATCATGCACCAGCCTCTGGGAAAATTGAAAGGTACAATGGTTTGCTAAAAACTACACTAAAGGCACTTGGTGGTGGAACCTTTAAAAACTGGGATTCACATTTAGCAAAAGCCACTTGGTTGGTCAACACCAGGGGATCAACCAATCGAGCCGGGCCTGCCCAATCAGAAATTCTACGGACTGTAGAAGGAGATAAAGTCCCTGTAGTACGCATGAAAAACATGTTAGGAAAGGCAGTCTGGGTTACTCCTGCCTCAGGCAAAAGCAAGCCCATTCATGGGATTGTTTTTGCCCAGGGACCTGGCAGCACCTGGTGGGTGATGCTTAAGGATGGAGTGTCGGGGATTGGCTCAAGGAGCACAGACATGAGTCCACCAAGCAACTGTACGAGCAGAGTCCATTTTAGTTGACATAAGTAGGCCTTAGTTAGCTTGTCTATTAGGCCGTGGGAAAGGGGGGAACGGAAAAGTACTAACTAAGGCAGGGTCAGGATATTTTTGAAGAGATAAGAGTCAGAAGAATGTGGGATGCGCATAGCTAGCTAAACCCAAGTAGGTGGAGTAAGTAAATGTGCTTAGCCTATTAGATAGAGACAAGTATGCATAATTATGGTATTTGGTATAAATGCACGCTATCTCGGGCAATAAAGTTGAGGTATGCTTATCACTCATATTGGGTCGACCGCATTCCTTCCTCCGTCCGCTCGGGTCTGGAACTCTGATGGAATTTTTCTCTGCAATTGGCGCCCGAACCGGCGATCCGAAGCGGCGGATAGAAGCAAAAGGCGCCGGGAGAGCAGCGACCGGCGGGCAAGAGCGACCGAACACTGTGCTGCGGTGTGTCGACTCCGAAGCCTGAACCGACTGAAGTTCGCCAGTGCTGGGCTACAGGAAACAAGGGCTGCAAGAGGTCTCTTAATTTAGCAAGAGGTACCGTACTAAAGTGATGAATAACGGAGAAATAGATTAAAAATGATGAATAACGGAGAAACAGATAACAGAGAAACGGATTAAAAGTGACAGATAACAGAGAAACGGATTAAAAGTGATAAATAACGGAGAAACGGATTAAAAGTGATGAATAACGGAGAAACGGATTAAAATGGTGAATAACAGAGAAATGGATTTAGACGTAGCCCTGGATTTATTACAAAGCATTTTAGAAAAGCGGGGGGTTAATTATAGTTGCGTTAAACAGCTAGCTGGTCTAGTAGCAACGGGGAAAACTAAGGGGTGTTTTCAGGATCCTGATTTATTGTTTGATGAAGGAGAGTGGAGGAAATTAGGGGACGTGTTGTGGGATATGGTCATAGACGAGGATAAAACAGCTAAGAAACTGATGAAACCGTGGAGGGAAGTAATTAATAATATTAAGCGTCATAAAGTGGAAAAGAATTTAGCCGCGGTAGCTTCACAGAAACTCGGCAAAATGGAGCCTTCCGCTCCGCCGATGGAAACGGGCATATCTGCGTTATCAGCGAAGAACCTTAAAAGACTATTAACTTGGTGCAGAGACAATAGGTATCCTGCTGACCTGTCAGGAGTTTTTCAAATAGAGACTTGGAAAAAGATGGGAACTGTGTTGTGGAAGGCAATTAGTCACCGCGAAAGATATATTCTCGGCCTTGTAACCATCTGGAAACTGATAAATACTACAGTGAAGCAATTAAAACCTGAAAAGACTGTTACGAGCATTAGTGACTCAAAACTTGAACTTTGGGACAGTATAGAGCAGAAATTATGGGATAAAGTCAGCAATGGAGATACAGAAGCTAAATCATTAGTAACTACATGGAAGCTTGAACGGTCTGCTGCTGCCGGAATTTTTGCAGCGTTGCAGCCTGATGCATTTTAACCCTCTAACTTCCACAAGAGAACAGAAGAAGTCACTGAAAATAGAACTGGACAACAGAACTGTGTGACAGATTAGATCAGTTAACAGCAAGTGAATCTGACAGTCGGCAATGTGGTCATGATAATCGTGACGGGAAAGGGGGTGCTTCTCGGGACTCAGGGTATAAAACTTAGAAGTTAAGGAAGTACTGGTGTTGAAATTGGCAGTAGGGAATGCTAAAGTTTGCTATCAACATGTTATTTGCGAGTTTTACAGTGCATATTATGTGCTGCTGTTTATTGCCTCTCTGAAAGTCAAGCAGCTTGTCAGGAATGTGAGTTAATTGTTTTACTGGTTGTTGTTAGAATTGTTTCTTTGTGGTATAAGTGCACCGTAAAACTTTCTCTCCACTTTTCCCACTCACGCTGCAAGCAGCCCTGTGCTTTTCCGTGGGGTCAGAAATTACTGTTTTCAGTCGTGTTCATAAAAAATCGGTATTGGGAGGTGTTTTAAAACATAGGGAAGCACTTGGAAATATGAGGAAAGAAGATCTTGTAAAATATTGTAATTAATGGTGGCTGCTGTATAAGTTAAATGATTGGGAAAAGTGTCCGGGGAATAGAATCTTGAAGTATAACACCTTATTGCAATTAATGTTGTTTTTGGGGCGAGAAGAGTAAGACAAAATAAATCCCTACAAGAGATCATTAAATCATTTCAGACAGCTGAGAGAGAGTTAACTGATAACACGCAGGTCACAGTAAACTTGCCGAAGTCTGCACAATGTTTTCCTTATTAGCCTGTTTTCTTTGTGGGTATCTGTTTAAGCATGTTGCAATTTTGGTAGGTCTTTGTTATATGGTACAGTAAGTTCACAGACTGTTAAATCATGAGAATCGGTTGACTCAAAAGGTGCGTTTTGTGATAGTACAAAAGATCATGAGTAATTTAGTTCCTTACTGCGTGAATGTGATGTTAAGATTTTATGTGTAGTAGCTGTTATATTTTTTCCTAGAGTACTAGCTTTATTCCAATATCCAGACTTGCGCAACTCTGTGACAGGCTGTCTCTCATCTCAGTGCGCTAAATTTGGCCTTTTTGTATGCACATCAAGTAAAGAATCCTGGTTTTAGAATAACAGTTGTAGCGCACCAGATGAGACACTAATAAAAGGCCTTGCCCAGTCCAGCTTGCTGCGGGGGGGGGCGGATGCCAAATGGGCCTCCAGCGCGCACTGACCCATTTTGTCAGGGAGACCCAGAGGTATCTCCACCTGGCTGAGCAGTGAGCAGTTCAAGGTGCAATGCAAAAAATTGAGATATTGTCTTAAATTGGTGTAAGTGTGATCCATCTGCTTGTTTGAACTTGGTATATGGTTTTCGTATCTGAGCTCAGTATTTTAGTTTGTATATTCATATTCGGTACCAAAAGAATCTTGTTTGGGGAGATAATTACAAAATGGGAACCGGTTCCACTGCTAAAATTCCACCTTGCTCCCCCTTAGGATGCATCCTTACACATTAAAGTAATCGCTTATATTGTTAGAAAAGCATTTAAATTGTTAAAATACTATGATAGATGTGAACTTGGGGTATTGTATGAAGTTATGAAGTTGTATTTAAAGGTTGCTGGAATGTGAACTGATTTGGATCTAGGACAATAGAATAATGGATTTATGTTTATTATACTGGTTTATACTGTTTTTTTGACATCTCTAAATTGTAAAAGGTAAATGGAGCTAAGGAATGTGACTATTGCTGAGCTACTTGAAATTGCATATAAAGTGTATTATGGCTGAAATGAAATGGGAAAACAAAAGAGCAAAATATCCCAGGCCTGTGTGCAGCTCATTGTAACTGAGAAGTTTCCCAGAGCCTCCTACTTCGTACCAGCCAGTATGCCAGCTGCGTGACCCTGGTTATATCTACACTGCACAGAAAGAAAAAACAACTGGAAAAACCTGGCTGCCTGCTTTTAAAGCAGAGAAAGGGGGGTTCTCTCTCCCCCCACTGCAGCGATGTAATAGAATGGAGCCGTCCGAGGGTGAAGTTTAAAGGCATCCTGAGCAGACCCATAGTTTTAATTAAACTGGACAATTAAACCAAAAATTTGTTGATGGACTTATCCTATGGTAATTAATTGTACGAGACTTCTTAGTAAATTCACCAGGCTAGAGACAACGAAAGAAAGGCCGTTTTTTAAGACAAATGGAATGCCAGATTTGGAACAAAGTTTTAATACATGAATTCTTGTATTTGCCCAAAAGTCCTATACCTCTCTTGGGTCAGGATTTGTTAAGTAAATTGTAAGCTCAAATAACGTTTTCTGAGAATTCTGTTTAGTTGCATATCCTACAAGAAGGTGCTTGGATGGTGCAGATCTGCTTGTGCAAGTGAGAAATCTTCAAGGAACTTAGCAGCCAATGTTTTTGATAAAGCAAATACTACACTGAGAAATCTGAAACAGGACTTCAATCCGGTAAGGGAAAACAATATCCAGTAAATATGACAGCCAAAATGGAGTTAGAAACTTTGAGGAATGAATTTATGACAACTTTACAGGATGACTGCATTTGATTGGACTTACAGATTTGTCTATGAAACAACCTGTGGCTATTGTGGGACAGTATGATGAGAATGCTAACAGACTAATATACCAATTGTCACTCTGATCAAGAAAATGCAGGGAATGAATTTAAGGCCATGATCCTTTTGTCATATATGTACCATTTGCGAAATTTAAGGAACCTCTGAATTTGATTTGCGATTTTGAGTACGTAGTCAAGATCCAACACACGTATCTGATTCTGAACTGTGTTTTTGTTTTGTTTTGTTTGTTTTGTTTTGTTTTGTTTTTTAAACAAAAAGGGGAATTGTCAAAAGGATTGTATGTGATGAATCACTTGTATCTAAGTGGTACAGCCTAAATTTGCCCTGTGATGAAACACTTTGTAACTATGACCCAAAACCATGCTAAATCAGAAAGAACCTGCATTAGTTATGGTCAAATCACTAGTTAACGTTCAATGGAAAAGGCCACACCAATTGATAACCTGGGGGAGAGGTTATGCTTATGTTTTTACAGATCAAGAGCTGCAATGGTTGCCAGCACGAAAAGTGAAACCTGTGTTATCTTCCTGACAATGATTGTTGCAGCTGCTGTGTTTTGGATGCCTGCACAGACAAAGACTAACATGTGGATTACTTTAGCCAACATGACTGACCATCTATATGCCTAACTACGATGTCTCTGGAAAAAACGTTCCACACATGCTTGGTTGGTGTCTTCCTTGATGACTACAGCAGCATCACACGACTGTTTCAAATAGTGGTTGATGCAGAGGCATTGCAACGAACTGTAATAATACTAACACGGCACTTTGGATTAATTGCCACCTGGAAGCAGACCTCGAACCACAGGAACTGGAATTGATGGCATCTATGCCCATGGACACTTGTATCCAGCCGGTTTGTGAAAAGTGTCAGAACAGTATACAAGAACATGAATGGACAAAACTACAAAATGTTAATGCTACTCTTGGTGACTACAGAAATGAAACTCGACGGTGTAATGCTTCACAGAAGAATGCAAGGGATGTCATTGACAGCGACCCTAAAACCTCCTGTATGGTGTATTCTTGATCTGTGAAGATAGAGCCTGACCAGGAATTCCTTCTAACGCTGTTGGAGGACTGTGTATTTTGGGACTATTAACTCTCTTAACGCCCAGTGTATCTATGATAATAGATCACAAAAGAGCAAGACGAGAAAAACACTTTTTGCGTGTATATGAGTCAAAATGTGATGATAATGTAGATTATTGAGGATCAGGGTTAAGGGTTTTAGGATCTCTTGTATCTAGTGTTGGCACAACTAAAGCTTTAAATACTTTAGAAAAGTTAGGATGCTGGCTAGTTAAGCAAATAAACAGAACTTCTAAGGCTTTAAGTGGACTTTTGTTAGATGTAGATTCTGTAAGACATGCTACACTGCAGAATACAGTCACAGGAGACTTTTGTTATTAGCCCATGGCCATGGATGTGAGGTATTTGACGGAATGTGCTGTATGGATTTACAGAATAAGTCGAGATCCATCCACGAGGAGATTAAACAACTTACGGACCATTCACAGAAGATCAGAGAGGATGTGGGCCTCTTTGGCTTAGAGGGCCTCATGAACTGGTTTGGACTAGGAGGATGGGTAAAATGGCTTTTGCAGAGTGCTCTGGCTCTCTTAATCATAGTAGTAGTTGCATTAATATGCTTGAGTTGTGCTATATCATGTATTAAGAAGATTTTAGAGCAGACACTTGGGCAGGCTCTGCTCATTAAAAAAAGAAAAAGGGGGAGATGTCGGGGATTGGCTCAAGGAGCACAGACATGAGTCCACCAAGCAACTGTACGAGCAGAGTCCATTTTAGTTGACATAAGTAGGCCTTAGTTAGCTTGTCTATTAGGCCGTGGGAAAGGGGGGAACGGAAAAGTACTAACTAAGGCAGGGTCAGGATATTTTTGAAGAGATAAGAGTCAGAAGAATGTGGGATGCGCATAGCTAGCTAAACCCAAGTAGGTGGAGTAAGTAAATGTGCTTAGCCTATTAGATAGAGACAAGTATGCATAATTATGGTATTTGGTATAAATGCACGCTATCTCGGGCAATAAAGTTGAGGTATGCTTATCACTCATATTGGGTCGACCGCATTCCTTCCTCCGTCCGCTCGGGTCTGGAACTCTGATGGAATTTTTCTCTGCAATGGAGAAGTTCGGTGTGTACGTCAAGAGGATTTGAGTTTAGGTGAAAATATTCAATACTGAACTGCATGATGTGAATTGCCGTACTAACAGTGTTTAATAAGTGTCTTCCAGATCAAGACAGTGATGATGAAACCAGAGCTAGCTTCTTCGAGTGGCGCCTGACAACTTCTTCGAAGTTGATGTCTTTAACCCACAAACAGTGGTCATGAGATGCACTTGTACCATTTTTCCTGCCCTGGGAGACTGTCGTGACAAAATGAACTTAATTAACTTTTTAAAGGATGGTCCACTGATTAATTACTCCTGTGTATATATGTATATATATATATAGTAGTAGTGATTAATTAGATTGTATTGATAGATTGTATTGATAAGGTTTAAGCATTCAGCGAATGGCATATTATAAGGGGTGGAATGTCCTGGTTTTGTTAAGAACAAGTTTCTCTTTTAGTGAATTTTGCCTGTCAGCTAAAGCCTTCATATTAACTGCATTTTCCTGGAGAACCAGACACATGTTTTGGTAAACCTAGCAATGGAATGCAAACTTATTGATAAGCACGGATGGACATCTCGCGAGAGGGGCGACGAGAAGCAAGTGAGCAAGAAACTGACCAACTGTGTATAACACTCCATTCATGTGAATACTTCATATAAAAGTGGGAGATCACGAGGATCTCGTCCCTTTTCGCTTTTGCCCTTTTCCCTTCTGCTTATGGCCGACATTAGAAGAGGACCTTACTAGTCGTCCCTGCAAACTGAGGCCTAGTGAGAGACTGAATCCAGCTCCGATTGGCTGCAGAGTCTAATCCAGGACTTTGGTTGCCGACTCTGCAGTTGCTGAGACTTTCAAGATTGGTTTTGTATATTTTGTATTATTTTCTCTATTCTTAGTAGTAGCATTAGTAAAACATCTTTAATTTTTTCCAACTCTCTTCACTCTGTCCTTCTTTTCCTCCCAATCGCCTCTCCTTAGTGAAAAAGGGGGGAGAGGGAGGGGGAAGTGGGGGGTTGGGAAGAGGGGGTTAACAATACATCTGCCAGGGTTTTATTGTCACCCCGCAATCTTAACCGTTGACAGTGACAAACACAGAGAATTGATCATATATCATCACATGGATGATATTTTGATTACTGGACAATCACTTCAAATTGAATTAATAGTTACAGAACTAGAAAAAGAATTAGGAACCAGAGGTTTAAAAATTGCACCAGAGAAAATTCAACAAACACAGCCTTGGAAATATTTAGGCTGGGAAATTACTAAGGCCACAGTTCATCCGCAAAAACTGACTATCAGGACTAACATTCAGGCTTTAAATGATGTTCAAAAAATTATGGGTGACTTGAATTGGATTCGTACCTGTTGTGGTATTACAAATGATGATTTACTGCCAATTGCTAAATTACTACAGGGAGGAGGTGGGGTTGATGCTCCATGTTCAGCAAATGCTGAAGTACAACAGACATTAGTTAACATTATGCAAAAAATTTCCAAACATTATACACACAGTTGGGATCCAGAACAAGAATTAGGATTAATGATTATTAATAACTCTGCACATCCTTTTGCTTTGATTATGCAGTGGGCAAAAGAATCTGATCCACTCAGAATTTTGGAGTGGTTGTTTCTTTCAATTCAACCCAAACGATCAGTAGTTATCAGAACAGAAGCATTTGCACAATTGATAATAAAAGGTCGATCTCGTATAGTAGAAATAAGTGGGAAAGAACCAGATTATGTAGTCATACCTTTGTCAGCTGAATATTTACAATGGGCATTACAGAATTCTATAGCTCTACAGTCTGCAATGCTAGATTACTCAGGACCAATTAGAGTGCATTACCCTCCACATAAACTTATGGGGTGGTTGCCAACATTTCAAATAGAACGAATGCCTCTTCTATCTCTGAATCCAGTAAGAGGTGTCACTGTTTTTACAGATGCAGGAGGTCGTTCACAAAAAGCTGCAATAACATGGCAGGAAGAGGGAGAATGGAAGGATTTTGTGCTAACTGATTTAGAGGGTTCAGTTCAACTCTTAGAACTACAAGCAGTAATTCAAGTCTTTAAGATGTGGGACAAACAACCTGTGAATGTAGTATGTGATTCACTTTATGTTGTAGGAGTTGTACTGCGATTAGAAAGAGCAGTTTTGAAGAATATTGACACTTTACTACACTACAGATTATTTAAAATTTTATGGGATTTACTGAATCAGCGAACACATCGTTAATCACTCATACCAGAAGTCATACAAGCATTGCTAGTAGCTTAGCTGAAGGTAATCAGTGCGCAGATAGATTAGTTGCACCAGCTTGGACGGGTCCTTCTATAAACAGATTTGCTCAAGCTCGTCGCTCACATGATTTTTTCCATCAGTCAGCTAGCGTTTTACAGAAACAGTTTCATATTCCCGAGATTGATGCACGAAACATTGTTTTGTCCTGTGCTGATTGTCAAAATTGCTCTGATGGGATTTCAGGAGGTGTTAATCCACGAGGTCTTGGACCTTTAGAGGTTTGGCAAATGGATGTCACACACTTTGCAGAATTTGGACGTCTCAAGTATGTTCACGTTTCAGTTGATGCTTTTTCTCATGTTATATGGGCTACTGCTCAGGCAGGAGAGTCTAGCAAACATGTTCAAAAACATTTAAGGGCAGCTTTTGCAGCTCTTGGTATTCCAAAAGAAATTAAAACAGATAATGGTCCTGGCTATATTGCTTGGGCTACCACTCAATTTTTATCCTTATGGGGCGTTATCCATACGACAGGGACACCGCATCAACCAACAGGGCAAGCTATTGTGGAACGTACACATCATACCTTAAAACAGCTGTTGCAAAAACAAAAAAAGGGGGAGGTTAACCTAGCACCTCAAAAGCGCTTACAAAAAGCTATATATGTTATGAACTACCTTAGGTTACCCAAGGGAGAAAAGGTTCCTCCTATGGTAACTCATGGTGCAGGTTTAACAGGAGGTTTAGAGCAAGTCAAAAAGGGACAAGCAAAAGTTTGGGTAAAAATGGAGTTACAGGACAATGGGAAGGTCCATGGAACTTGATAACATGGGGACGGGGATATACCTGTGTCGTTACAGGATCAGGATCGCGCTGGGTTCTGGCAAAGTGGATCAAACTCTGGCTAGAAAACACTGCTCAGAGCACAGAAGTTAGAAACAGCAACAAGACGCAAGAATCAGAAGCAGCGCCATCTAGTGGTGAAACTGATTAGATACATAGCATGCAATTAATAACATAGAGGGGAAAAATTAAGACTGATTAGTTTTAACCTGTTGGGATGATATAATTGCTTCATTTATTCATACAGAGTTCAATGATGTTATGGTTTTTGCAATGCATAGTAGGCATTACTCTAATAGTGCTAAACATAAGTGATGCTTTTTGGCTTCCTTCTCAGCCAAAGACTAACATTTGGATAACTTTAGCCAACATGACAGGTCAAGATTCAATCTGTTTAGCCACTGCATCTCCGAGCAATCCTTTTTCAACATGTTTAGTTGGAGTTCCACTAGATAATTGGCCTATTCCTGGAAATAAGAAACAATTGGTTGATGGTAAAAACGTGACAGATAATTGGGACATCTGGGTTGTAGACCTACCACAAGGAGGTTTGGAACCTCAAGAAATTGAGTTACTAGGATCAGTAAAAATGGATTTTTGTCTGTATTTCAATTATTCAGGGAAAAGCATTTCTCTTGTGCAAGTGGTAAATGCTTCATCATCTGTATATCACAACCAGACTTTTTGGTGTAATTACGCCAGTCCAAATGTATCTAGGGCTACCAATATTCCTTTGAAATTCTCCCCAGGAGTTTTTCTAATTTGTGGAGATAGAGCTTGGCAAGGAATTCCTTCCTACATAAAAGAAGGACCATGTTCTTTACGGAGATTGACTCTGTTGACTCCAAATACATCAAGCATTCTAATGCATAAGAGAGGAAAAAGAAGCATTCATGCCTATAATAAAGATTGTAAAGATAACATACAATTTTGGGGAAAAGGCGAAACTATAGCATCTTCTCTTTTTGCACCTGGAGTTGCAGCAGCACAGGCTTTGACTACACTTAACAAATTAGGATGCTGGTTAGCAAAACAGACTAAAGCTACTTCTTTAGCATTATCTGGACTTTTAGCAGACACAGGTTCAATTAGGCATGCTACACTTCAAAATCGTGCTGCCATAGATTTTTTGTTGTTAGCGCAAGGACATGGCTGTGAAGACTTTGATGGGATGTGTTGCATTAATTTGTCTGATCATTCTGGATCAATTCACAAAGCAACTAGAAGGTTAGATGACATGACCAAGAAGTTAACCTATGAGGACTGGGGTTTAGACAAGTGGTTGAATGGCTGGGGTATTACAGGATGGATTAAGGATCTATTGAAAAATGGTCTAATCATATTGATTGTTGTTTTAGTAATGTCAATGCTTCTTCCTTGTATCTTACAATGTGTACAACGTACAGTAGAAAAATCCATGAAAGGTCTATGGTTGGCTCAGAAACAAAAAGGGGGAATTGTGGGATATTTGAGTGATTTTCTTGAAGTGGACATTGTATGGAATTGAACTGAACAGGCCTCTGAGGCCTACATATTCAGCAAGAGAACAAGAGAGCAAGAGAGCAAGAGTCGAGAAGCCTACGTGTCTTACGTGACTTTATACAATCTTGGGTAAAACAAAAGAAAGACTGTCTAGTGAAGAAAAGAATCAGCAAGTCAGCTATAATATAGATACATTTTGAATAATATTAGAGCTTATGTAAGAATCGTATAATCCAATCACCTATTAGTTTGCGGCGCATGAACAGCAGCTATTGACCAACTACAAGTAGCGTTCTGATGCATGGAGAGCGCGTGGACAGGTCAAAAAGATATTTAAGGAGAGTTATAACAAGTAATAAATGGCTTCACTTGAATTCATATTGGATTGTGTGGGGTCCATGATTCGTTGCCCTCGCAACAGAAGGCGAAAGCGAAGGGA
Source organism: Columba livia (assembly GCF_036013475.1). NCBI lineage: Eukaryota > Metazoa > Chordata > Aves > Columbiformes > Columbidae > Columba > Columba livia. The sequence goes on from NW_027043021.1 coordinate 948,185, forward strand.
GCAGGAGAAAGGGAAGGAAGAGTAAAAAGTAGTGTTGGGCTGGAGGACTAAGATGGAGGAATTGAAAGAAAAGAGGCAGGAAGCAGGAGACTGAGAGAAAAGGCAAGAAGAGATCTCTCCATAAGGATGGTTTTTATACTGTACTTCCACAATCTGCTGGCAGTACTAAAATTAAGCTGCAGATCTCCTTAGGCTGAGTCATGATGCTTTGGTGCAGGGATCATGCATATCATGGGAATATTTCACCATTTCTGCTCTGGTTTTCAGTGCATTACACCAAAACACCCACCTGATGACATCCTTTCAAGAGCAAAGGCAGCAATTTGCAGAATTCCGCTTTTTGGGGAAGTGAGAAATTGCTGAGCTGCCACCAAGCCCTGCAGTGTCCCTGTCACCTGCAGAGTCACCGCATCCTCGCCACGGTAGCAGGCATTGTGACAAAGGTTCTATGTCAGCTGGGTGTGGCAGCCGAGCGCCCCCTAGGGGAGGGGGAGCCCGTCAGCCCCGGGCCTGTCACTGCCTGCTGTCCCTGCTTTCACCAGCCAGGCCTCTGAAAACTGGTCAAACCATGCCCAGACTTGGGGCCAAAGTGGCCCAAAGTCTCCAACAGACAAGTCGGTAAGAAAGATATGGGACAGAGGGAGAAAGCGAAGGGAGCAGGAGAAAAGGAAGGTGTGGGTTGTCTGAATTTAGAGTTGGTGAGTTAGTTTTCTGTATTTGGAGTTAATAGGCTAGTTTGCTGTATGAATAAAGTTAAGTGTTGCGGTAGTTGTGAGGCGACTTGGAGGCGGGGAGAGCTTGTGGTTGGTGGGGGTGCCTGCGCCCTGGAGCCCTGGAGCGGGGGACAGCGGGATAACGATCTTGTTACCATGCGAACACTGCCTGACTAAGATTCCCGCCTTAGCTAGCTTAATGTCTGTTAAAGTGATTAGCCAATCAGCATGAAACATGTGTGCCTTAGACTATATAAATGTATGTTTGCCATACAATAAAGCGGACACCTTGCTTGCATCAAGCTGCGTCCCCGTCTCTCAATCGCGGCAAATTGGTGATCTCCGACGTGATCGTCAGCGACGAAACCGCCGAGGATTGAAAAACCGCCTACCTGGTGGCATGTCGCGAGTCCCGCAGAACGTGGAATGAGCTGCTGAAAGGAAGCAGGATAAGCCAGCCGGCCAAACAATCCCTCCGTCTGGAACGAGAGGTGAGGTGCGGGAAACTAGCAAAATGGGGAATCAGGAGTCTTCCCCTGAGAGAGACGTTTATGAGCTTATGAAAGCTCTACTTAAGAAGCATGGGAAAAAGACTCTTTCGGAACAAGATCTTAAGTTAATCCTTAAATGGGTGCAGGTTAAGATCCCCGCGGTGACTGCTTCTTCTATTTTTACGCGTGAACTTTGGGACGATGTGGGGGTAAAGTTATGGGACGCAGCTACCTCAGGAGATGAGGAAGCGCAGTATATGCTTCCCAGTTGGAGAAAAATCTTTGAAACCATAAAGGCACAAGAGCAAAATCAGCGAGGCTCCGAGGAGGGAGCTCAGTCACCTCCCTCCTGCCCTTCTAAAATCGCTGGTGGGGCGGAACCCTCTGCGCCACCGTTAGCTTGTGCTGCTGGATATCCCCCGGAGGGTGATCCCTTTGACCCGGGTCCGATTGACCCTGAAAAGGAACCTGATCTTTTTCCCCCCGATCCTCATGAGGTTTGGGGAAAGATTAAGCGCCAAGCGATAAACGAGGGGGAGTTGGAAATAGCCAGAACTATAGTAGCCCCCGTTATATACCAAGGACGGGGGGGGGGCTCAAGCTCAGTGGGAAGCTCTTTCTTTTTCGGTCATTAAGGAGTTGCGCCGTACAGTTACCGAGCATGGGTTGTCTTCCCCTTATTTTGCAAGCCTTTTATCTTCTGTATTCGATACATATGTCATGACCCCACATGATTTAAAATCTCTCGCGCGATTGTTATTAACCCCAACACAATATACAATGTGGGAGTCTCAATGGAGAACGGGATTGCAGACAGTTTTGCTGGGTTATGCAGGACATGCTAATGCCGCCTTAGCTGCATTGACTATAGAGCACCTCACAGGAACAGGGCAGTTTTCGGACCCGGCAGCCCAAGCTAGCGACATTCCTCGAGAGGCTTTGGAAGCAGGCAGAGAAGAAGCGAAAAGGGCCTTGTTGAGAGTTCCTGACTCTGGCAGACCCCAAAAAGCATTCACTAGTATCACTCAGGAACCCCGTGAGCCGTATATGCAGTTTATGGATAGATTAAAACAAGCCTTAGAGCGGCAAGTTGATAACGTACAAGCTCGGGAGATTTTACTCCTTAAACTGGCTGTGGAAAACGCTAACGCCGATTGTAAAAAGCTCTTGAAGTCTCTCCCAAATCAAAACCCTACCTTAATTGAAATGGTGGAAGCCTGTAATAGAATTGGCACTATGGATCATAAATATGAGGCCATGGCTGCTGCTTTTGTGGCCATGCACGGCCCGATGGGCGCCGACCCACAGCGAAACTGCTATGGGTGTGGAAAACCGGGACACCTTAAAAAAGATTGCTTTAGTGCCAATGCTGGGAAACGACCCCAAATACCTGGAGTTTGTCCTAAGTGCCAAAAAGGGCGCCACTATGCTAACCAATGTCGATCTAAATACGACTCTCAAGGGCGCCCCATACAGGGAAACCGATTGCAGAGCGCGGGACCGCGGCGCGCACAGACACAAGTTCCGCGACCGGCGCCCCCACAAACGCCGGGGGGGGAAACAGGAGTGTTTCCAGTCTCCGCCCAGCAACAGCAGGGAGCACCGGCCTGGACCTGGCAACCGCCCACACAGTAACGCTACTTGATTCCTCTGTTCACTTACTGCCTACCAAAATTGCAGGTCCTTTGCCCCCTCGAACGCAGGCTTTATTATTAGGAAGATCGTCCACCACTCTGTCAGGACTTTTTGTATTGCCCGGAGTAATCGATCCTGACAGTAATTCAGAAATTAAAATTATGGCCTGGACCCCGTTTCCTCCTTGTACAGTGCCAGAGGGAAGTCGTATCGCTCAATTGATACTGATCCCTAAGGAAGACTATGTCCCAATCCCTGACCAATTGCTCCCACAGAGACAGGGAAGTTTTGGATCTACGGGAGAACCACTAATTTTATGGGTTCAAGCCATCTCACAAAAACGTCCTATATGTCAATGCACCCTCATTCGCAGAGGTCAGCAAGTCATGTTAAGTGGAATTATTGATACAGGTGCAGATGTTACCGTTATTTCTCAAGCAAAGTGGCCTTCTAGGTGGCCTTTAGCTGATATCTCTCAGATGTTAGCAGGAATTGGGGGGTATGGAGCTAGCCGCCAAAGCGCAGAAATAATACAAGTTCAAAATTCAGAAGGACAAGTTGCCTCAGTCAAACCGTTCATCTTACCAGTACCTATGGTCTTGTGGGGGCGTGATGTCTTGTCTCAGTGGGGGATGTCTATCCAGACACATTTTTAGGTGGGGCCATTGAGGGGCGTGAAACCCTAAAGTTAACTTGGAAAACAGATACTCCTATTTGGATTGATCAATGGTCCCTGCCGCTGGAAAAACTTCACGCCCTCCAAGAAACAGTTAATGAACAACTATCTATGGGACATATTGTACCCTCTACGAGTCCTTGGAACTCGCCTATTTTTGTTATTAAAAAACTGACTGGCAAGTGGCGCTTGCTCCATGACCTCAGAAAAATTAATGATGCTATGGAAGACATGGGGGCCCTGCAACCTGGGCTTCCGTCACCCGCCATGATCCCTAGAGATTGGCATTTAACCATCATAGACCTCAAAGATTGTTTTTTCAACATTCCATTGCATCCAGATGATGCTCCTAAATTTGCCTTTTCGGTTCCTAGCGTCAACATGCAAGCTCCTTTGCAAAGATACCAGTGGGTTGTGCTACCACAGGGAATGAAAAATAGCCCTACAATATGCCAATGGTATGTAGCAAAAATACTTAGTCCTATCAGAACTGTAGTACCTGCTGCATTGTTATATCATTATATGGATGACATTCTAGTGGCAGCACAGCACCATGAAGTCATGGAGGAAGCTGTAGCCCTTGTCGTGGCTGCTGTAAAATCAGCAGACCTCTGTATTGCACCAGAAAAAATTCAAAAAATACCACCTTGGAAATACTTAGGATGGCGTATAAGGGCTCAGACTATTGCTCCGCAACCTTTACAAATACAGGCGAATGTAAAGAATTTACATGACGTGCAAAAACTGCTGGGAACAATCAATTGGGTCAGACCGTTGTTAGGAATCACTAAGGCGGATCTTCGTCCCTTATTCGAAATGCTTAAAGGAAGCTCGGACTTAAACGCTCCGCGAACTCTTAGTCCTGAAGCCATAGCTTCCTTGCATAAAGCTGCGGCAGCGATTACCTCCAGACAAGCGCATCGATGGGAACCAGAATTACCTGCAATGGTTACAACAACAATCAGATGCACTAGGCATAGCTCTAACTGGCTATGCAGGCCAACTCACTTCTCATCTGCCTTCTCACAAACTGTTAAGCGTTGATTTTCACCTTTTACCTATTCCAAAGCTGAGTGACCGGCCTTTACAAGCCCTCACTGTATTCACAGATGGGTCTGGCAAATCTCACAAGTCTGTTATCCTTTGGTGGGATGACCATCGGGAACAGTGGAACTCAGATTAGAGACTGTACAGGGCTCTCCTCAAATAGTAGAATTGTCTGCAGTTGTTCGAGTGTTTCGAAAATGGTCTGCCCCTGTCAATATAATCACTGATTCTGCTTATGTTGCAGGAATTGTTAGACGAGCAGAAGCTTCTGTGCTACGAGATGTTTCTCATACGGCACTGTTTAATTTGTTACAAGAACTCATCTTTCTGTTAAATTCCCGTCTTCACCCTTATTTTATTATGCATGTTCGATCTCACACTTCTCTACCTGGTTTTATTGCAGAAGGGAACCGACAAGCGGATTTGCTTACGCTACCGGTGCAGGTGTTACCAGATCGATTAGCGCAAGCTAAACTCAGCCACTCCTTTTTTCATCAAAATGCTGCAGGCCTTAAGCGTCAATTTGACCTCACTATACAACAAGCCCATAATATCATTGCGGTGTGTCCTGATTGTCAAAGGCACTCTTTCCCTTCTATAGCAGAAGGAGTCAACCCCAGAGGGCTACAGAGCCTTCAACTCTGGCAAACAGATGTCACTCATTTTGCTGAATTTGGTCGCTTAAAGTTTGTTCATTGCTCTATTGATACATTTTCAGGAATGTTATTTGCTTCCTGTCATATAGGAGAAAAAGCACGTGATGTGCAAAAACATCTAATGCGCGCTTTTGCTACTTTAGGGGTACCCTCTCAAATTAAAACTGACAATGGCCCCGCATATGTATCTAAAACCTTAACAACCTTTTTTGCCTCTTGGGGTATATCACATGTTACAGGTATCCCTCACTCTGCTACGGGACAAGCTTTAATAGAACGTTCCCACCAAACCTTAAAACGTCTGTTATTAAAACAAAAAGGGGGAATAGGAGCCGCTACGCCAGAGGAGCGAATACAGAAAGCCTTGTATGTTTTTAACTTTTTGAATTGTTCCCTATTAGACAGCAATCCTCCAGTAGTTCGTCATTTTAGCACAAACACCCTTTTTGAACCCAAGATTAAGCCGCCAGTATTGATCCGGGACCCCGAAACAGGTAAGATAATGGGACCCTATCCCCTTGTCACGTGGGGAAGAGGCTATGCTTGTGTTTCCACAGAAAGAGGTCCCCGCTGGATCCCAGCTAAAAACGTGAGACCTTTTCGAGAGACACTGCAGCAGCCTCCTGAAGACATTCCTGGTCCTGATCCTGCGACTGATATAGAAGACACCACCGATCAATAATTGAATGAACTCTGTTCCAGAGGTTAACAAATGGGAGCTTAAATGTCTCCAATGTGAAAAATGTAATCCGTGAATTTGTAGAATTTGTGCTAATTGTGGAAAATCACAGTGGCTAAATCGCCATACAGTAGGACACTGGTGTGATAACTGCCTAACAATTGAGTGGAATACAGTTCAGGTGTTATTGATAACAGGTAGAGAGACAGAATATTCTCCCCGGTATGATTATTATTCTAACGATTGGGGGAAAATTGTAGCACAAAGGTCTGGGGACATTTTATATTCTAAGATTGAATGCGCCAAAGACATTCAAATACCGCAGATTTGGGTAGTCACCCCCAGAAAGTGGGAACAGACAAAAAGAGAGTGTATACGGAGGAAGAGCAAACAATTACGAAAATGGGCAAAAGAATAGTTGTTTTACTTGTGATTATAGCTGATGGTATGGGCTTTGATTTGCACCACATTGATCCTCGTACTAATGTGTGGCTTACCTGGGCTAATCGTACCGGGACTACAGATTTTTGTTTGTCTTTAGCGCAAGTAGGTGACCCGTTTAGGACATGTTTAATTGGATACCCGTATGTAGATTTGATGGATTTTGTAGGGTACGTAAACGAGTCAGACTTGGAAAGCAATCTCAACCGCTCATACTGGAGCTGGCGTAATGACAACCTAAGGAGCTTGTGAGTTTCTATTCTTTTAATGATTTGTGCATTATTAATAGTAATCCCATGTGTGTTACAATGCTTGCAAAAATCAATAACTGCTTCAATGAACAAGATTTTCCTTGTGCAGCAAGGAGCGGACCAAGATCAGAAAGAAATTACAAAAACCCCCGGTACGGAGCTGTTACTGAAACAAGATGTCCTCGAGTTGGTCGTTCGCCGACCTTGGGAGGGTCAGTTAATTAAAACAAAAAGGGGGAGATGTGGGTTGTCTGAATTTAGAGTTGGTGAGTTAGTTTTCTGTATTTGGAGTTAATAGGCTAGTTTGCTGTATGAATAAAGTTAAGTGTTGCGGTAGTTGTGAGGCGACTTGGAGGCGGGGAGAGCTTGTGGTTGGTGGGGGTGCCTGCGCCCTGGAGCCCTGGAGCGGGGCACAGCTTGTGACTACGGGATAACGATCTTGTTACCATGCGAACACTGCCTGACTAAGATTCCCGCCTTAGCTAGCTTAATGTCTGTTAAAGTGATTAGCCAATCAGCATGAAACATGTGTGCCTTAGACTATATAAATGTATGTTTGCCATACAATAAAGCGGACACCTTGCTTGCATCAAGCTGCGTCCCCGTCTCTCAATCGCGGCAGGAAGGAAGAATAAAAAGTAGTGTTGGGCTGCAGGAGTGAGATGGAGGAATTGAAAGGAAAGAGGCAGGAAGCAGGAGAGTGAGAGAAAAGGAAAGAAGAGAGGAAAGAAGAGACATGCAGCCAGACGAGGGGTTAGTGAGAGAGAATGGGACAGAGAACAGGTTGAGAAGGAAATAAGGCAAGGCAAGGACAGGCATGGACACGCAAGGACAGGCAAGGCTACGCTGCAGGACATTTTTTTGCTTTATAGTTCCTAGCACATTCGTCTTCAGACAGGGAAGAAAGCCACAAGAACGTATGGATTAGGCCCAAGCAAAAACTCCAGCTACTTGAGACACTTAGACTAAGCCTAAAATACTAAGATCTCTCCATAAGAATGGTTTTTATACTGTACTTCCACAATCTGCTGGCAGTACTAAAATTAAGCTGCAGATCTCCTTAGGCTGATTCATGATGCTTTGGTGCAGGGATCATGCATATCATGGGAATATTTCACCATTTCTGCTCTGGTTTCCAGTGTATTACACCAAAACACTCACCTGATGGCAGAACTTCAAGAGCAAAGCCAGCAATTTGCAGAATTCCACTTTTTTGGGGAAGTGAGAAATTGCTGAGCTGACACCAAGCCCTGCAGTGTCCCTGTCACCTGCAGAGTCACCGCATCCTCGCCACGGTAGCAGGCATTGTGACAAAGGTTCTATGTCAGCTGCGTGTGGCGGCCGAGCGCCCCCTAGGGGAGGGGGAGCCTGTCAGCCCCAGGCCTCTCACTGCCTGCTGTCCCTGCTGTCACCAGCCAGGCCTCTGAAAACTGGTCAAACCATGCCCAGACTTGGGGCCAAAGTGGCCCAAAGTCTCCAACAGACAAGTCGGGAAGAAAGATATTGGACAGAGGGAGAATGCGAAGGGAGCAGGAGAAAGGGAAGGAAGAATAAAAAGTAGTGTTGGGCTGCAGGAGTGAGATGGAGGAATTGAAAGATAAGAGGCAGGAAGCAGGAGAGTGATAGAAAATGCAAGAAGAGAGGAAAGAAGAGACATGCAGCCAGACGAGGGGTTAGTGAGAGTGGATGGGACAGAGAACAGGTTGAGAAGGAAATAAGGCAAGGCAAGGACAGGCATGGACACGCAAGGACAGGCAAGGCTACGCTGCAGGACATTTTCTTGCTTTATAGTTTCTAGCACATTCGTCTTCAGACGGGGAGGAAAGCCACAAGACCGTATGGATTAGGCCCAAGCAAAAACTCCAGCTACTTGAGACACTTAGACTAAGCCTAAAATACTAAGATCTCTCCGTAAGAATGGTTTTTATACTGTACTTCCACAATCTGCTGGCAGTACTAAAATTAAGCTGCAGATCTCCTTAGGCTGATTCATGATGCTTTGGTGCAGGGATCATGCATATCATGGGAATATTTCACCATTTCTGCTCTGGTTTCCAGTGTATTACACCAAAACACCCACCTGATGACATCCTTTCAAGAGCAAAGGCAGCAATTTGCAGAATTCCGCTTTTTGGGGAAGTGAGAAATTGCTGAGCTGACACCAAGCCCTGCAGTGTCCCTGTCACCTGCAGAGTCACCGCATCCTCACCGCGGTAGCGGGCATTGTGACAAAGGTTCTATGTCAGCTGCGTGTGGCAGCCGAGCGCCCCCTAGGAGAGAGGAAGCCTGTCAGCCCCGGGCCTCTCACTGCCTGCTGTCCCTGCTGTCACCAGCCAGGCCTCTGAAAACTGGTCAAACCATGCCCAGACTTGGGGCCAAAGTGGCCCAAAGTCTCCAACAGACAAGTCGGGAAGAAAGATATTGGACAGAGGGAGAATGCGAAGGGAGCAGGAGAAAGGGAAGGAAGAATAAAAAGTAGTGTTGGGCTGCAGGAGTGAGATGGAGGAATTGAAAGGAAAGAGGCAGGAAGCAGGAGAGTGAGAGAAAAGGAAAGAAGAGACATGCAGCCAGACGAGGGGTTCGTGAGAGAGGATGGGACAGAGAACAGGTTGAGAAGGAAATAAGGCAAGGCAAGGACAGGCATGGACACCCAAGGACAGGCAAGGCTACGCTGCAGGACATTTTCTTGCTTTATAGTTTCTAGCACATTCCTCTTCAGACGGGGAAGAAAGCCACAAGACCATATGGATTAGGCCGAAGCAAAAACTCCAGCTACTTGAGACGCTTAGACTAAGCCTAAAATACTAAGATCTCTCCATAAGAATGGTTTTTATACTGTACTTCCACAATCTGCTGGCAGTACTAAAATTAAGCTGCAGATCTCCTTAGGCTGATTCATGATGCTTTGGTGCAGGGATCATGCATATCATGGGAATATTTCACCATTTCTGCTCTGGTTTCCAGTGTATTACACCAAAACACTCACCTGATGGCAGAATTTCAAGAGCAAAGCCAGCAATTTGCAGAATTCCGCTTTTTTGGGGAAGTGAGAAATTGCTGAGCTGACACCAAGCCCTGCAGTGTCCCTGTCACCTGCAGAGTCACCGCATCCTCGCCACGGTAGTGGGCATTGTGACAAGGTCGTCGCTGTGGAGCTGGGCCCTGCGCTGGGCAGGCTATGTCTGTGCTGGTCTCTCCCCCATGCTCTGCAGACATTGGAGAAACCATGTTTTCTTCTTCATCCTTTGCAATTGGGAAGAGAGGGCTATGCTGGCTCTCCCTCATCCTCTCCTGCCAAATGACCCTCAATGGCTTCAAGTCCTGCAGGTGCTGGTGCTGCCACTGGAACATCCATGCATTGGGCCAGGTCCTGTTGTTCCACCGGTTGCTGGCCAGGTCCCTGCATCTCAGCCTCAGCCCTGCGCACGGCCTCACTGATGATGTACTGCACAATGTCTGCCAGGTCCACATTGTCCTCTGTGGGGCTGTGCTGCGCAGGTGCTGGGTGCTTTGCCTCTGCTGCCGCCTCCGTGTCTGTGCAGCTGGGCAAGCCAGACCCCTCCTGGGGACCTGCAGGGGCATCCTGGAGGTGCTCCTGGACTGAGGGGTTGAACCAGATGCTGTGGATGGTGTCTCCGCCTTGGCACCCCTCTTTGCCATTCTCATCTTGCAAGTCCACGCGCTGGGCCAGGTCCTGCTGTTCCTCCGGTTCCTGGCCAGCTGCCATGATCTCAGCCACAGCCCTCCACATGGCCTCACTGATGATGCGCTGGGCTGTGTCCCACAGAGCCGCGTCATCGGCTGTGGGGCCCTGTGGGGCAGGTGCTGGGCACTCTGCCTCTGCTGCTGCCTCGGTGTTGGTGCTGCGAGGCCAGCCAGACCCCTCCTGGGTACCTTTATGGTGGTCCTGCAAGCGCTCCTGAACCGAGGGGGTGACCCAGGTGCTCTGGAGGGTGTGCTGGCCCAGGCTGTGGCTGATTTGCGGGCAGGAGGAGGAGCAGGACACATGGGATGGAGGCGGCAGCCCCGGCACTGCAGCAGCTGCTTGCGTCCCCATCCAACCACCGGCCTCCCCCTCCTGCCCTGTCCCGTCCCTCCCCTGTGGCCCATGGAGCAAGGGTGGCAGCCTGAAGGGCTGGGAGTGGGCGTTTGCCTCCTCGTCAATGGGCATCTTGGGTCTCGTCTACCACACAGCTGCGGCGAGCACTCAGGGGAGATGCTGCCTCCTGAGAAGCTGCTGCCTCCTGAGAAGCTGCTCTCCTGGGAGTGAGCACCCCAGGGCTTTCGCTCCTTAAATACCCCCACGGTCAGGGCGGGGACCCCCGTGTCACAATGGCCTCTGGCTATGACGACCCCATGTCACAATGGCCTCTGGTTATGACGTCACAGAGCCCGGGCGGTCGTCATGGAGACACCCACCTCCTGGCCCGGCTGGGACTGGCTGTGTGTGGCGTGGGGCAGCCCCTGCTTGAAGGAGGAGGGAGCAGAGAATGGCGAGGGAAGCTGTCCCCAGCACACAGGACCCCGTCCCCCAGAGCTTTGCTCAGAGACACTGCTGCCTGCTCCACTACACCTGCAAGAATCCGCATTCAGAGCTTGTTTGCAGGACAAACCAAGAGCCACTCTACAGCCTCACCACACTGATTCTTTGTTTTTGTCGTGGTTTGATCGTGGGGAGACAATCAAAACCATGGGAGAAGGTTTCCCTTCACCCTTTTTCCCCCTTCCCCCTTCAGGCCACAGTAGTCTACAGTTAATCTCCACTCATCGCTAGACTTACACACTGGCCAAATTGGGCTATTGAAAGGTGAGCGAGTCTTCCTGATCACACCCTGGCTTTCCAGTTGACGAATCAGTTTCTGAATAGGAATCCAAGAGTCCCGATTGGTGCGATACTGTCGACGATGCACCGTTGTGGTAGCAACTGGCACCTGCTGATCATCAACCATCAGCAGTCCTACAACAGAAGGGCCATCTGAAAGACCAGGAAAATCAGACAGCTGTTCAATTCTCTCAGTGTCCACAGCTGCTATCCCAAATGCCCACCTATACCCTTCTGGGTCCTTAAAATACCCTCTCTTAAGGTAGTCTATGCCAAGGATGCACAGAGCATCTGGGCCAGTCACAATGGGATGCTTTTGCCAATTTTTTCCAGTTAGGCTCATTTCAGCCTCTACAACAGTCAGCTCTTGGGATTCCCCAAGTCACTCCAAAAATACTGATGAGTTGTGTCCCCTTACAGTCTGAAGGAATTATTGTGCACTGAGCAGCAGTGTCCACCAAAGCCTTGTACTCCTGAGGGCGTGTTGTACCAGCCCATCTTATCTGTACCGTCCAGTAAACTCTGTTATCCCTTTCCTCCACCTGGCTGGAGGCAGGGCACCTCTAATCTCGGTCTTCCACGGTCACTCGGTGTGAATTAGAGGTTTCTTCACGAGCACCAGAATCTCTTTTGTAAACCGGGGCAGGCCTTTTCCTAGAAGCCTGCCCTGTTAACTCATGCACTCGTTCTTGAAGTTCCCCTGCAGGTTTATCGTGCCACTTACTCATATCTTCTCCCTGCTCACGTAGGAAGGACCACAGTAAACCTCTGATGGCGGCCTGCCTGTGTTCTCTCTCTCTGGAAATTGGGGACGCCTTCTCTCTCTCTCTGGGGACTGGAAACGCTTTCTCTCTCTCTCTGGATATTGGAAATGCTTTCTCCTAATAGCTGAAACATTGGTTCCTACAAATCGAGAGTCATGTGTGTGTTCCCTGAGTGCTTTAATTTCTCTCAACAGCTTTTCAAAACAGTCAACAGTTGTTTCACTCAGTTTCTCCACCCTAGAGACATAAGCCCCTAGGGGATCAGAAAGGTTTTCCTCAAATTCCCGGAGCCGCTCAGTCACGTCATTAACACTTTGTCTACCACCAGTTGACACGAACGTTCCTGCCAATATCTTAGCATATGGAGCTGGTGCACTCTGTGAGAATCTGCGCCACATAGACCGTTTACACTCAACTCTGTCTGGATTCACCCCCTCCTGGCTATCTGGCCCAAAACAGATAATCCCTCACACAGCTAGCTCTCTCAGGAACTGGATACCTCGCTCCATAGCATTCCATTTCCTTGATGTGCATTGACAGTCATCCTTGTTATGAAATATTGTTTTCATGGCTGTCAAGAGTCGGGTCCAGAGGGCCGTGGGGTTGGGCTCACTGGCAATTGCCCTATCAAAGGTGGACTCCCTTGACAGGGATCCCAACTGTTTGGCTTCTCCGCCCTCCAGTTCTCTTGTGTCAGCCCCGTCATCCCAGCATCGGAGCATCCAGGTTAACATATTCTCACCATCTTTACGAGTATACTCTTTTCGCAACTCTCTTAGCTCACTTGGAGAAAAAGACCGGGTAACGGTCACTTCCTCCCCTGTTGACACCCCTGGGGATGAATGTGGCCCCTTGCCATCATCTGCAGCCCGATTAGTCTTCTTAGTCGCTTTCTTACAACCGGCTACTGATGCCGATATGGGCTTAACATTATCGCTGGGCTTGTTTTTGCTACAACAGGAACAATACCCCGTATTTGAGGAAGAAGCTTGAGCCTGAGTAGCCATGGTGTTTATGACTGGGGAAGTGGCGGCCACAACGGCAGCCCCTTTTCCAGCCTCACCAGACACCGTGCAACTCTCATTGATCAAAAGATACACAAGCCTTCGATTTAACCTAATCTCTCCTAACAAATATATGAATACTAAGATATTTTTCAGGACAGAGATCAGTATCATAGTTCTTTCAAAACTCCATGAATATTCCAAGTGCTCAAAAACATCGGGAATCGGCTCAAATGAGAAGGGAGAAGTACGCTGAGTCATAGTTTCCCAAGATTCACTAGCCCATTTAGCAAACACATCACTGGAATTTAGCTCTCCTGGCAGTCTCTCAAGGTACAGCAGAAAGGAACAGAAACTCATTATTGGTTGCACTACCATAAGGTAAACCACTGCCAAGCCACAGAGTACCGTTATAAGCATGGTCCAGTTCTTTGTTGTTATCTAATGTAAAACTCTATTGACAAGAAACATCCAGAGAAAACAAGGAATACTTGTGCACAAGGTATAAAATAACTTACAGAAAATAAACCACAATGTTTTTCAAATCAAAGTAATTCACCTCTATGTTAATACCACTATTCAATATTCTAAACATCCAGACCTGCGAGTCTTATAATCCTATGAGTTGGCACTGTGCCAGGACAATTCAAAGGTACTGTTGATCAGTTTTAAAACCTCCCGTTTTTTTTGCCCCGTGCCACCCCACGCTGAGCCTGCCGCGTGGCCACGTGGAGCCGAGCCGCGCTCAAACAAAGACACGGCAGACAGCGACACCTAGTGCCCGCGCTGCGCAACGCTGAGCCCGCCACATGGCCGCCGAGGCAAAGGCTGATGGCGGCAGAGAAACGGCAGGGCGCAGGAGCACGCGGGTCCGACCCTGCCCTTTCAAAACTCCATGAATATTCCAAGTGCTCAAAAACATCGGGAATCGGCTCAAATGAGAAGGGAGAAGTACGCTGAGTCATAGTTTCCCAAGATTCACTAGCCCATTTAGCAAACACATCACTGGAATTTAGCTCTCCTGGCAGTCTCTCAAGGTACAGCAGAAAGGAATAGAAACTCTTTATTGATTGCACTACCATAAGGTAGTGCCAAAATACTAAAAATGTCTCAAGTCCCGAATTTGCCCGCATTCTTCACCAATTATCTGTCGTGGTTTGATCGTGGGGAGACAATCCAAACCGTGGCAGATGGTTTCCCTTCACCCTTTATCCCCCTTCAGCAACCCCCCCCTCTCTCCTTCCCCCTCCTTCTCACTAGGATGTGGGGAGGACAGGAAAAGAGAAAAGTAAAGGAAAAGAGAATTGGGAAACTTGAAAACGTTTACTAAGACTAGGAAAACGAACACAGGGCAAAAATAACACAGAAACAAATATTGGAAAACCAGTCCTGAAGTCCAGCAGCATCCCACAGTTGAACCGGAAACAGCAGGAGACTTCAGCTTGCAGGAACAGCAGAATGAAGGAAAGCAGTCCGATGAAAAACAACCAATGCCCCCAGCAGGCAATGCAAAAAGACAGCAAGCCAGTCCACGTGCTCTGCTTTTATATGCAGGAAATCGTGACTTGGATGGAATACCCCTATTGGTCAGTTCGTGGCCACATGACTCGGGCCAGTTCCTTCCATTGCTCCCCCCCTCCGCTTCAGCCCAAAACGAGGGGGGGCGGTTGACAACACCAGGGCACTTTTCAACATGATCGTCATGAGTTTTCTTAAGTAGGTATGAGCCTCCTTTGAAGAAATAGGCTGAAGCCACATTCACAAAACCCCACAGTCCATTTTCAGCAACAGAATCTACCGTTTCCCCCTTTAGTGACAACCAGGGTTCTCTCAAGGTGCGCTTTTACAATACTTGTGAGCTGTTCAGTGACTCACTTGCTAAAGGAGGTGGCCTCATCCAACTCCCAGTTTTAGCCTGCCAGCTCTCCAATGCATTGCCTCTTCCACCTTCCTTCTACCGGGCCCAAAGTGAATTCTACTGCCTGGTTAGGGAGATGCACGTGCCACCGGTCCCAAAGCATCACTCTGGGGATCCATCATAGCTGGCCATTACCTCTCAGCTGCTGCACCAGACAAACCTTTCTGGAACAGCAAACTCTCAAAATCTGCTCCAGGTCTGTAAGAGTCGGTCCAAAACCAGTATCTGCGTTAACATCGCCACCAAGAACAGGCTGACAGTGACTCAAAGAGAGGCCTGAGGAGAAGCATTGTGTTGCACAGGTGTCTCCAACCTGGAAGGCTACTGCTAACAATGGCTGCTGTGTGGAGTTTGCCTGCTGCTTCAGCCAAGCTAGCCCCCACCTCCTAAAAGGGATTGTTAGGTGGGTCTCTCTGACCCAGGGACAATCGCTGCCGTCCAGAAGATGGATTCTTGCCTGCAGCCTCAGTCACACCTTGTCCCCCACCTGCTCCCTCGAACAAAGGACAACAAAAAAGAGCACGCCCAGAAGCTCGCCAAGGGTCCTGAGGCCACCCAATGGACCAGAGAGATACCCCTGAATGCAGGCCACGCAGGCGCAGACAAGCGCTGGCAAGAGAGGCAAAGACTTTTCAAGCCTGCGCAGTTAAGCCCAGATTGAGAAACAAAGGTGGAGATTGTCCTGAAACAATGGGAGCGAGGGGGATGAAGAAGTATAAAGATGGTTCCTGACTGGACGTCATTGAGATCTCCCCACCAGAGGATCCCAAAACACCATGGAGGACCGGCAGGACTCCACGGGACTGGACACCAGAGGGACGCCTTTGGAGCTCACCTGCTGATAAACCAGTCCTCATTCCCATCTTTTCCTTCTTCTTTCCCTGTTTCTTTTTCCTTTCCTGTTTTCTTACTCTCGCTATCACGTGCCGCTTTACGGGCAAAATAATAAAGTAACACTGTTTGATTGTATTCTAAGCACTTGGCATTTCAGATGCCTTAATTTTGTGCTTCAAGAAGAATGTAAATGAACCATCATGAGTCCATCACTGAGTGGACCCCAACAAGGTCCTTGCAAGCTCTCAATCTCCTTTTGCTCCCCTAGCACACTTCTTCCCCCCTCCATGCAGTTTGGTTTCGGCCTAGGGAGCAGACAAATCCTTGGAAAAAGTAGGCATTCTTTTCATGTCCTATGTCAGCACGGGAAAAGAAGAAAATCCCAAAGTCTCAACATCTACACCGCCCTAAGTGGAAGGCCAACGTGTCCCCACCATCCACCAGCATGATCTACCACTAGTTCATATATGACTCAGTGATTTTGAGAGAGGTAGAAGAAAACAGGCACCAAAAATTAGAAAAAAAGTCTGAAAGCTTAAGACAAAACAGCACTTCTTTAGAAGGAGATGATTGGCTCGAAGAGGGATGGGGTTGTAGCTGAGCTTGTCCCAGTCAGGCAGCATTCTAAAACCAATGAGGACCAGGTGGCCTCCTATGCCTATAGGGAGAAACTGATGTGCTTTGCTCGCTCCCTGAAATGCTTGTACACCAATGCGCGCAGCATGGGGAATAAGCAGGTGGAGTTAGGATCCTATGTTCGGTCGGGAGATTATGATCTGGTGGCAATTACAGAAACATGGTGGGACAGTCCACATGACCAGTATGTGGTCATGGATGGCTATGCCCTTTTCGGGAAAGACCGGCCAGCCAGGCGTGGTGGTGGAGTTGCTCTCTATGTGAGAGAGCAACCACAATGTACTAAATTCTGCCCAGGAGTGGATGACGAGCGAATTGAGAGTGTATGTGTCAGGATCAAGGGGCAGGCTGGCAGGGGTGACACTGTTGTGGGCGTCTGTTACAGGCCACCAGATCAGGCTAAGGAAGTTGATGAGGCCTTCTATGGGCAGCTGAGAGTGGCCTCACAGTCACAGGCCCTGGTTGTTGTGGGTGATTTTAACTTTCCTGATGTTTGCTGGAAGGACCATTCAGCCAGCCAGCCACAGTCCAGGAGGTTCCTCCAGTGCATTGGTGATAACTTCCTCATGCAGATGGTGGAGGAGCCGACTAGGAGAGGTGCACTGCTGGATCTCATCCTCACTAACAAGGAGGGTCTGGTCGAAGCAGTAAAGGTTGAGGGCTGCCTGGGTTGCAGTGACCATGAGATGGTGGAGTTCAGCATCTTGTGTGGCAGGAACAGAATAGCAAGCAGAATTACAACCCTGGACTTTAGCAGGGCTAACTTTGGCCTTTTCAAGCAATTGCTGGGGGAAATCCCATGGGCAAGACTGCTTGAAGGAAAAGGGGCCCAAGATAGCTGGATTGCATTCAGATATTGCTTCTTCCACGCTCAGGATCAGAGCATCCCCACACGTAGGAAGTCAAGGAAGGGAGCCAGGAGGCCTGCGTGGTTGAATAGGGATCTGTTGGGTATGCTCAAGCAGAAGAGGGGAGTTTACAGGTCACGGAAGCAGGGGCTGGCCACTGGGGAAGAATATAAGGCTGCTGTTAGAGGATGTAGGAAGGCAGCTAGGATAGCCAAGGCCTCCTTAGAATTACAGCTGGTGAGAGGGGTCAAGGACAGCAAAAAGAACTTTTTCAAATGCATAGCAGATAAAACTAATACCAGAGGCAATGTAGGCCCACTGATGAATGGGGTGGGTGCCCTGGTGGCAGAAGGTACAGAGAAGGCAGAATTACTGAATGCCTTCTTTGTCTCTGTCTACTCTGCCGGAGGCTGTCCTGGGGAGCCCTGTACCCCTGAGACACCGGATGAAGCCAGGTCAATGGAGGAGTTTGCTTTAGTCGGTGAGGACTGGGTTAGAGGCAATGAAATAGTCTGGACATCCATAAATCAATGGGTCCAGATGGGATGCATCAGCGGGTGCTGAGGGAGCTGGCTGAAGTCATTGCTGGACCACTCTCCAACATCTTTGCCAAGTCTTGGGAAACGGGGGAGGTGCCCAAGGATTGGAGGAAAGCAAATGTCACTCCGGTCTTCAAAAAGGGCAAGAAGGAGGACCCGGGTAATTATAGACCGGTCAGCCTCACCTCTGTCCCTGGGAAAGTAATGGAACAGCTTATCCTTGGTGCCATCCCAAGGCATATCAAGGATAAGAGGGTTATTAGGGGGAGTCAGCATGGCTTTGCCAAGGGTAAGTCATGCTTGACCAACCTCATAGCCTTTTATGAGAATGTAACAAGGTGGATGGATGATGGCAGAGCGGTGGATGTGGTCTACCTTGACTTCAGTAAAGCCTTTGACACAGTCTCCCACAGCATCCTCACAGCTAAGTTGAGGAGGTGTGGTCTAGACAATAGAGTAGTGAGGTGGGTTGCAAACTGGCTTAAGGAGAGAAGCCAGAGAGTGGTAGTCAATGGTGCGGAGTCTAGTTGGAGGCCAGTATCTAGTGGAGTGCCTCAGGGGTCAGTACTGGGGCCAATATTATTCAATATATTCATAAACGATTTAGACGAGGGAATAGAGTGTACTATCAGCAAGTTTGCTGATGACACTAAGCTGGGAGGAGTGGCTGACATGCCAGAAGGCTGTGCTGCCATCCAGCGGGACCTGGACAGGCTGGAGAGTTGGGCGGGGAATAACCTAATGAAATTTAACAAGGGAAAGTGTAGAGTCCTGCATCTGGGCAGGAACAACCCCAGGTTCCAGTATAGGTTGGGAAATTACATATTAGAGAGCACTGTAGAGGAAAGGGACCTGGGGGTCCTGGTGGACAGCAGGATGACCATGAGACAGCACTGTGCCCTTGTGGCAAGGAAGGCCAATGGCATCCTGGGGTGTATTACAAGGGGCGTGGTTAGTAGATCGAGAGCGGTCCTCCTTCCCCTCTACTCTGCCCTGGTGAGACCCCATCTGGAATATTGTGTCCAGTTCTAGGCCCCTCAGTTCTAGAAGGACAGGGAACTGCTGGAGAGGGTCCAGAGTAGGGCAACGAAGATGATTAAGGGAGTGGAGCACCTCCCTTATGAAGAAAGGCTGAGGGAGCTGGGTCTCGTTAGTTTGGATAAGAGGAGACTAAGGGGGGACCATATTAATGTTTATAAATATATAAAGGGTGAGTGCCATGAGGATGGAGCCAGGCTCTTCTCGGTGGCAAACAATGATAGGAAAAGGGGTAATGGGATCAGGCTGGAACATAAGAGGTTCCACTTAAATTTGAGAAAAAACTTCTCAGTAAGGGTGACAGAGCACTGGAACAGGCTGCCAAGGGAGGTTGTGGAGTCTCCTTCTCTGGAGACATTCAAAACCCTCCTGGACATGTTCCTGTGCGACCTCACCTAGGCATTCCTGCTCCAGCAGGGGGATTGGACTACCTGATCTTTTGAGGTCCGTTCCAATCCCAAACATACTATGATACTGTGATACTGTGATACCTGCACCAAACAACCATGACTCAGCCTAAGGAGATCTGCACCTTATTTTTTTGTACTGCCAGCAGATTGTGGAAGTACAGTATAAAAACCATCCTTATGGAGAGATCTTCGTATTTTAGGCTTAGTCTAAGTGTCTCAAGTAGCTGGAGTTTTTGCTTGGGCCTAATCCATAAGGTCTTATGGCTTTCCTCCTCGTCTGAAGACGAATGTGCTAGAAACTATAAAGCAAAAAAATGTTCTGCAGCCTAGCCTTGCCATGCCTGTCCTTGCCTGTCGTTGCCTGTCCTTGCCTTGCCTTATTTCCTTCTCATCCTGTTTTCGGTCCCATCCTCTCTCACTAACCCCTCATCTGGCTGCATGTCTCTTCTTTCCTTTTCTCTCACTCTCCTGCTTCCTGCCTCTTTCCTTTCAATTCCTCCATCTCACTCCTGCAGCCCAACACTACTTCTTATTCTTCCTTCCCTTTCTCCTGCTCCCTTCGCTTTCTCCCTCTGTCCCATGTCTTTCTTACCGACTTGTCTGTTGGAGACTTTGGGCCACTTTGGCCCCAAGTCTGGGCATGGTTTGACCAGTTTTCAGAGGCCTGGCTGGTGACAGCAGGGACAGCAGGCAGTGACAGGCCCGGGGCTGACAGGTTCCCCCTCCCCTAGGGGGCGCTCGGCTGCCACACGCAGCTGACATAGAACCTTTGTCACAATGCCCGCTACCGTGGCGAGGATGCGGTGACTCTGCAGGTGACAGGGACACTGCAGGACTTGGTGTCAGCTCAGCAATTTCCACTTCCCCAAAAAGCGGAATTCTGCAAATTGCTGCCTTTGCTCTTGAAGTTCTGCCATCAGGTGAGTGTTTAGGTGTAATACACTGGAAACCAGAGCAGAAATGGTGAAATATTCCCATGATATGCATGATCCCTGCACCAAAACACCATGACTCAGCCTAAGGAGATCTGCAGCTTGTTTTTTTGTACTGCCAGCAGATTGTGGAAGTACAGTATAAAAACCATCCTTATGGAGAGATCTTCGTATTTTCGGCTTAGTCTAGGTTTCTCAAATAGCTGGGGTTTTTGCTTGGGCCTAATCCATAAGGTCTTATGGCTGTCCTCCTCGTCTGAAGACGAATGTGCTAGAAACTATAAATCAAAAAATGTCCTGCAGCGTAGCCTTGCTTTGCCTGTCCTTGCCTGCCTTATTTCCTTCTCATCCTGTTCTCTGTCCCATTCTCTCTCACTAACCCCTCGTCTGGCTGCATGTTTCTTCTTTCTTTCCTTTTCTCTCACTCTCCTGCTTCCTGCCTCTTTTCTTTCAATTCCTCCATCTTACTCCTGCAGCCCAACATTACTTTTTATTCTTCATTCCCTCTCTCCTGCTCCCTTCGCTTTCTCCCTCTATCCCATGTCTTTCATACCGACTTGTCTGTTGGAGACTTTGGGCCACTTTGGCCCCAGGACTGTGCATGGTTTGACCAGTTTTCAGAGGCCCTGCTGGTGACAGCAGGGACAGCAGGCAGTGACAGGCCCGGGGCTGACAGGCTCCCCCTCCCCTAGAGGGCACACGGGTGCCACACCCAGCTGACATAGAACCGTTGTCACAATGCCCGCTACCGTGGCAAGGATGCGGTGACTCTGTACACACTGTCCAGGGGTGTTTGTGACACACACGATGTCCAATGGGGTTTCTGACACAGAGACTCTCCAGGGGTGTTTGTGACACACACGCTGTCCCATAGGATTTGTGACACTCACATGCTATCCAGAGGGGTTTGTGACACATACACTTTCCAACGGGGTTTGTGACGCACACAGTCTGTCACGGGCTTGTGACACGCACACTGTCCAATGGGGTTTGTGACACTCTCGAGGGTTAAGATTGCGGGTGACAATAAAACCCTGGCAGATGTATTGTTAACCCCCTCTTCCCAACCCCCCACTTCCCCCTCCCTCTTCCCCCTTTCCACTAAGGAGAGGCGATCGGGAGGAAAAGAAGGACAGAGTGAAGAGATTTGGAAAATATTAAAGATGTTTTACTAATGCTACTAATAAGAATAGAGAAAATAATACAAAATATACAAAACCAATCTTGAAAGTCTCAACAACTGCAGAGCCGGCACCCAAAGTCCTGGATTAGACTCTGCAGCCAATCGGAGCTGGATTCAGTCTCTCACTAGGCCTCAGTTCGCAGGGATGACTAGTAAGGTCCTCTTCTAATGTCGGCCATAAGCAGAAGGGAAAAGGGACAATGGGACGAGATCCTCGTGATCTCCCACTTTTATATGAAGTATTCACATGAATGGAGTGTTATACACAGTTGGTCAGTTTCTTGGTCACTTGCTTCTCGTCGCCCCTCTCGCGAGATATCCATCCCTGCTTATCAATAGGTTTGCATTCCATTGCTAGGTTTACCAAAACATGTGTCTGGTTGTCCAGGAAAATGCAGTTAATATGAAGGCTTTAGGTGACAGGCAAATTCACTAAAAGAGAAACTTGTTTTTAACAAAACCAGGACATTCCACCCCTTATAATATGCCATTCACTGAATGCTTAAACCTTATCAATACAATCTATCAATACAATCTAATTAATCACTACTACTATATATATATATACATATGTACATATATACACAGGACTAATTAATCAGTGGACCATCCTTTAAAAAGTTCATTAAGTTCATTTTGTCACGACAGTCTCCCAGGGCAGGAAAAATGGTACAAGTGCATCTCATGACCACTGTTTGTGGGTTAAAGACATCAACTTCGAAGAAGTTGTCAGGCGCCACTCGAAGAAGCTAGCTCTGGTTTCATCATCACTGTCTTGATCTGGAAGACACTTATTAAACACTGTTAGTATGACAATTCACATCATGCAGTTCAATATTGCATATTTTCACCTAAACTCAAATCCTCTTGACGTACACACTGAACTTCTCCATCCTTAAGCATCACCCACCAGGTGCTGCCAGGTCCCTGGGCAAAAACAATCCCATGAATGGGCTTGCTTTTGCCTGAGGCAGGAGTAACCCAGACTGCCTTTCCTAACATGTTTTTCATGCGTACTACAGGGACTTTATCTCCTTCTACAGTCCGTAGAATTTCTGATTGGGCAGGCCCGGCTCGATTGGTTGATCCCCTGGTGTTGACCAACCAAGTGGCTTTTGCTAAATGTGAATCCCAGTTTTTAAAGGTTCCACCACCAAGTGCCTTTAGTGTAGTTTTTAGCAAACCATTGTACCTTTCAATTTTCCCAGAGGCTGGTGCATGATATGGAATATGATATACCCACTCAATACCATGTTTTTTGGCCCAATTGTCTATAAGACTGTTTTTGAAATGAGTACCGTTGTCTGATTCAATTCTTTCTGGCGTACCATGTCACCAAAGGACTTGTTTTTCAAGGCCCAAGATAGTATTTCGGGCTGTAGCATGCGGTACGGCATATGTTTCCAACCATGCAGTGGTTGCTTCCACCATTGTAAGTACATAACGCTTACCTTGATGTGTTTGTGGAAGTGTAATATAATCAATCTGCCAAGCTTCTCCATATTTATACTTTAACCATCGCCCCCCATACCATACAGGCTTTAACCGTTTCGCTTGTTTGATTTCGGCGCAAGTCTCACATTCATGAATAACCTGTGAAATAGTGTCCATAGTTAAATCCACCCCTCGATCGCGAGCCCATTTATATGTTGCATCTCTACCTTGATGCCCTGAAGCATCATGGGCCCACCGAGCTAGGAAAAGTTCACCTTTATGTTGCCAGTCCAAGTCCACCTCAGCTACTTTAATCTTAGCAGCTTGATCTGCTTGCTGGTTGTTTAGATGTTCCTCGGTGGCTCGATTTTTAGGCACATGAGCATCTACATGCCGGAACTTTCACAGGCAGGCTCTCTAGCCGAGCAGCAATGTCTTGCCACAGTGTGGCAGCCCAAATGGGTTTACCTCTGCGCTGCCAGTTGCTTTTCTTTCATTGCTGTAGCCAGCCCCACAAGGCATTTGCTACCATCCATGAGTCAGTATAGAGATAAAGTATTGGCCGCTTCTCTCGTTCAGCAATGTCCAAAGCCAGCTGGATGGCTTTCACTTCTGCAAATTGACTAGATTCACCTTGTCCTTCAGTGGCTTCTTTAACTTGTCGTGTGGGACTCCACACAGCAGCTTTCCACCTTCGATGTTTTCCTACAAGACGACAGGATCCATCTGTGAACAGTGCATACTGCTTATCAGTCTCTGAAAGAGTATTATATGGTGGTGCTTCTTCAGCACGTTTTACTTCCTCATCTGGAGACGTCCCAAAGTCTTTACTTTCTGGCCAGTCTGTAATCACTTCTAAGATCCCTGGGCGATTGGGATTTCCAATTCGAGCTCGTTGCATGATCAATGCAATCCATTTACTCCATGTAACTTCGGTTGCATGATGTAGAGAGGGAACCGTCCCTTTGAACATCCAGCTCAGCACCGGCAGTCGAGGTGCCAGGAGGAGCTGTGCTTCAGTACCGATCACTTCTGAAGCAGCTCGAACTCCTTCGTATGCTGCTAGTATCTCTTTTTCAGTTGGAGTATAGTTGGCCTCAGATCCTCTGTATCCTCGGCTCCAAAAACCTGAGGGTCGACCTCGGGTTTCTCCTGGTGCTTTCTGCCAGAGGCTCCAGGTAAGTCCATTATCTCCGGCTGCAGTGTAGAGCACATTTTTAACATCTAGTCCAGTCCGAACTGGTCCAAGGGCCACTGCATGAGTTATCTCACGCTTAATTTGTTCAAAGGCTTGTCGTTGTTCAGGGCCCCACTCAAACTGGTTCTTTTTACGAGTCACTCGATAGAGAGGGCTCACAATCTGGCTGTAGTCAGGAATGTGCATTCTCCAAAAACCTACAACGCCCAAGAAAGTCTGTGTCTCCTTTTTATTAGTAGGTGGAGACATTGCTGCAGTTTTGTTGATCACATCCATTGGGATCTGACGGAGGCCATCTAGCCATTTTATTCCTAAAAACTGGATCTCTCGTGCAGGTCCCTTGACCTTGCTTCGTTTTATGGCAAAACCAGCATCCAAAAGAATCTGAATTATTCTCTCACCTTTCTCAAAGACTTCTTTCGCTGTGTCGACCCATACGATGATGTCATCAATATATTGCAAGTGTTCTGGAGCTTTACATTGCTCCAGCGTGGTCTTGATCAGTCCATGGCAGATGGTAGGACTGTGTTTCCACCCCTGGGGCAAGCGATTCCACGTGTACTGGATGCCTCTCCAGGTGAAAGCAAACTGCGGCCTGCACTCTGCTGCTACAGGAATAGAGAAAATGCATTAGCAATGTCAATTGTAGCATACCACTTAGCTGCCTTTGACTCCAGTTCAAATTGCAGTTCTAGCATGTCAGGCACAGCAGCACTCAGTGGTGGTGTAACTTCATTCAGGCCACGATAGTCTACAGTTAGTCTCCACTCATCACTAGACTTACGCACTGGCCAGATTGGGCTGTTGAAAGGTGAGCGAGTCTTACTGATCACACCCTGGCTTTCCAATTGACGGATCAATTTCTGGATAGGAATCAAAGAGTCTCGGTTGGTGCGATATTGCAGGCTATGCACTGTTGTAGTAGCAATTGGCACCTGGTGATCGTCAACCATCAGCAGTCCTACAAAAGAAGGATCATCTGAAAGACCAGGCAAATCAGACAGCTGTTCAATTTTCTCAGTGTCCACAGCTGCTATACCAAATGCCCACCTATACCCTTTTGGGTCCTTAAAATACCCTCTCCTGAGGTAGTCTATGCCAAGGATGCACGGAGCATCTGGACCAGTCACAATGGGATGCTTTTGCCAGTTTTTTCCAGTTAGGCTCATTTCAGCCTCTACAACAGTCAGTTCCTGGGATCCCCCAGTCACTCCAACAATATTGATGGATTGCGTTCCTTTATAATTAGAAGGAATTATTGTGCACTGTGCACCAGTGTCCAATAAAGCTTTGTACTCCTGGGGGTGTGTTGTACCAGGCCATCGTTATTTGTACAGTCCAATAAACTCTGTTATCCCTTTCCTCCACCTGGCTGGAGGCAGGGCACCTCTAATGTCTGTTTTGCACAGTCTCTGGGTGTGAATTAGAGGTTCCTTCAAGAGCATCAGAATCTCTTCTGCTCCTTTTGTAAGCTGGAGCAGCCACCTTCCTAGGAGTTTTTCCTTTTATCTCAACGTACTCGTTCCTGAAGTTCTGAGGTAGGTCTTCCGTGCCACTTATTCATGTTTTCTCCCTGCTCGTGTAGGAAGAACCACAGTGAACCTCTTTTTGTGGGCTGCCTCTGTCCTCTCTCTCGAGATTGGAAACGCCTTTTCCTAATAGCTGAAACATAGGTTTGTGCAGGTCGTGAATGGTATGTGTCTTCTCTGAGTTCTTTGATTTCTTGCAATATCTTTTCAAACCGGTCATCAGATTTTTCACACAGTTTCTCTACAGCAGAGCCACAAGCCCGTAGAGAAGCAGCAAGGCTGTCCTCAAAGTTCCGGAGCTGCTCAATCACTTCATTAATCTCTGGCAGACCTCTAGCTGACCAGACCATTCCTGCCAATGACTAGTATTGTTAGTCAGCCTTTCTAAAGATTCGCTTGACCAATTAGCATACACAGAGCCGTACTGCTCTTTAATCTCTCCTGGAGGCTTTTCAAGGTAAAGCAGAAGCGAGTAGAAATTCATTAGCGGCTGCAGTATAATGAAATAAACCAATGACAAACCACACAGTATCATCATGACCATTGTCCAGTTCCTTGTTGTTATATAATGAATACTTCGATTTAAAAAGAAAGCCCAACACAGATATGGAATCAGTGAGCACAATGTAGAAAATAACTGATACAGCTTATGCCATAACATCTTTAAATCAGTGTAATTCACTTTGCCTTAATACAACTAAATAATATGCAAAGCAAAAGAACGCGCAAGTATCACAACTCTATGAGCTGGCACCATGCCAAGAAAACTGAAAGGTACATCAGAGCTGTAGAAAAGCCAAAAATCTTCAAATTTACCCCATTCACGGGCCCCACGTTGGGCGCCAATTTATTTATCGAGGGTTAAGATTGCGGGGTGACAAGAAAACCCTGGCAGATGTTTTGTTAACCCCCTCTTCCCAACCCGCTACTTCCCCCTGCCTCTTCCCCCTTTCCACTAAGGAGAGGCGATTGGGAGGAAAAGAAGGACAGAGTGAAGAGAGTTGGAAAATATTAAAGATGTTTTACTAATGCTACTAATAAGAATAGAGAAAATAATACAAAATATACAAAACCAATCTTGAAAGTCTCAACAACTGTAGAGCCGGCACCCAAAATCCTGGATTAGACTCTGCAGCCAATTGGAGCTGGATTCAGTCTCCCACTAGGCCTCAGTTCGCAGGGACGACTAGTAAGGTCCTCTTCTAATGTCGGCCATAAGCAGAAGGGAAAAGGGACAAAGGGATGAGATCCTCGTGATCTCCCACTTTATAAGAAGTATTCACGTGAATGGGATGTTATACACAGTTGGTCAGTTTCTTGGTCACTTGCTTCTCGTCGCCCCTCTCGCGAGATGTCCATACCTGCTTATCAATAGCTTTGCATTCCATTGCTAGGTTTACCAAAACATGTGTCTGGTTGTCCAGGAAAATGCAGTTAATATGAAGGCTTTAGCTGACAGGCAAATTCACTAAAAGAGAAACTTGTTTATAGCAAAAACAGGACAGACACACACACTGTACAATAGGGTTTGTTACACACATGCTGTCCAATGGGGATTTTGACACGCACACGGTCCAATGGGGTTTGTCACACACACAAGCTGTCCAATGAGGTTTGTGACATATACGCTGTCCAATGGGGTTTGTGAGACACACGCTGTCCAGGTGAGTCTTTGACACAAACAATGTTGAATGGGGTTTGTGACAAACACGCTGTCCAATGGGGATTGTGACAAACACAATGTCCAATGGGGGTTGTGAAACACACGCTGTCCAATTGGGCTTGTGACACACACACTCTGTCCAATGGGGTTTGTGACACACACACTCTGTCCAATGGGGGTTGTGAACACACACGCCGTCAAGTGGTGTTTGTGACACACACACTGTGCAATAGGGTTTGTGACACACACACGCTATCCAATGGGGTTTGTGACACATAAACTTTCCAATGAGTTTGTGACACACACACTCTGTCCCATGTGGCTTGTGACACACACTCTGTCCAATGGGGTTTGTGAAACACACACTGTCTAATTGGGTTTGTGACACACACGCTGTCCAATGGGGATTGTGACACGCACACTGTCCAGGGGGGTTTGTGACACACACGGTGTCAAATGAGGCTTGTGACACACACACTGTCCAGGGGGGTTTGTGACACGCACACTGTCCAATAGGGTTTGAGACACACACATGCTGTCCAATGGGGTTTGTGACACACATACTTTCCAATGGGTTTTTTGACACACACGCGCTATCTAATGGGGTTTTTGACACATACACTTTCCAATGGGGTTTGTGACACAGAAAATCTCCAGGGGTGTTTGTGACACACACACTGTCCAGAGGGGTATGTGACACACAAACCATCCAATGGGGCTTGTGACACGCACACTGTCCAATGGGGATTGTGACACACACACTGTGCAATGGGGATTGTGACACACACACTGTCCAGAGGGGTTTGTGACACACACACTATCCAATGGATATAGCGAAACACATTCTGTCCAATGGTGTTTGTGACACACACGTTGTCCAGTGGGGTTTGTGACACACCCACTGTCCAGGGGGGTTTGTGACACACACGATGTCCAATGGTGTTTGTGACACAAACACTCTGTCCAATGGGGTTTTTGACACACACATTCTGTCCAATGGGATTTGTGACATGCACACTGCCCAATGGGGATTGTGACACACACACTGTCCAATAGGGTTTGTGACACACACGCTGTCCAATGGGGACTGTGACACACACACGCTGTCCAATGGTGTTTGTGAACACGCATGCTGTCCAATGGGTTTTGTGACACACACACTGTCCAATGGGGTTTGTGACACACACACTCTATCTAATGTGGTTTATGACACACACACTTTCCAATGGGGTTTCTCACACACACGCTGCCCAATGGGTTTTGTGACACACACACTGTCTAATGGGGTTTGTGAACACACACGGAGTCCAAAGGGTATTGTGACACACACAAAAGCTGTCCCATGGGGTTTGTGACACGCATGCTGTCCAGTGGGGTTTGTGACACACACATTGTACAGGGGGGTTTGTAACACACACGCTATCCAATGCGGTTTGTGACACAGACACTCTCTAATGGGGTTTGTGACAAACAAACGCTGTCCAATGGGGTTTGTGACACACACTCTCTCCAATGGGGGTTTTCAACACACACACGCTGTCCCATGTGGTTTGTGACACGCATGCTTTCAAATGAGGATTGTGACACACACATTGTACAGGGGGGTTTGTGACACACACAGTGTCCAATGGGGTTTGTGACACACAAGCTCTGTCAAATGTGGGTTGTGACACAAATGCTGTCCAATGGGGTTTGTGACACACACACTTTCCAATGGGTATTGTGACACACATTGACCAAGGGTGTTTGTGACACACAGGCTGTCCAGTGGGGTTTGTGATACATACACACTGTCCAATGGGGTTCGTGACACACACGCTGTCCAATGGTGTTTGTAACACAAACCC
Source organism: Columba livia (assembly GCF_036013475.1). Taxonomy (NCBI): domain Eukaryota; kingdom Metazoa; phylum Chordata; class Aves; order Columbiformes; family Columbidae; genus Columba; species Columba livia. The sequence continues at coordinate 977,373 of NW_027043021.1, forward strand.
TGTCCAATGGGGTTTGTGACAATCAACCGCTGTCCAGTGGGGTTTGTGACACACACTCTCTCCATTGGGGATTGTGAACACACACACGTTGTCCCATGGGGCTTGTGACACGCATGCTGTCTAATGGGGTTTCTGACACACACATTGTACAGGGCTGTTTGTGACACACACGCTGTCCAATGGGTTTTGTGACACACACACTCTGTCCAATGGGGCTTCTGACACACATGCTGTTCAGGTGAGTTTGTGAGACACACACTGTCCAATGGGGTTTGTAACACAGAGACTCTCCAGGGGTGTTTTTGACATACACACTGTCCAATAGGGTTTCTGACACACACATGCTATCCAATGGGTTTTGTGACACACACGCTGTCCAATGGGAACTGTGACACACACACTGTCCAATTTGGATTGTGACACACACACGCTGTCCCATGGGTTTTTTGACACGGATGCCGTTCAATGGGGTCTGTGACATACACAGTGTCCAGGGCTGTTTGTGACACACACACTGTCCAACGTGTGTTTGTGACAGACACGCTGTATAGTGGGTTTTGTGACACACACACTGTCCAGGGGGATATGTGACACACACGTTGTCCAATGGGGTTTGTGACACACACACGCTGTCCAATGGGGTTCGTGACACAGACGCTCTCCAGTGTTTTTTTTTACACGAACACTGTCCAACAGTGTTTGTGACACTCATACAGTATCCAACGGGGTTTGTGACACATACACATTCCCATGGGGATTGTGACACACATACTCTGTCCAAAGGGGCGTGTGACACACACTCTGTCCTATGGGGCTTGTGACACACACACGCAATCCAATGGGGTTTGTGACACACACACTTTCCATTAGGGTTTCTGACACACACACGCTGTCCAAAGGTGTTTGTGACACACACATGTCAAATTGGGTATGTGACACACATACTGTCCGTGGGGGGTTTGTGACACACACACTGTCCAATGGGGTTTGTTACACACACTCTGTCCAATGGTGTTTGTGATACACACACTGTCCAATGGGGATTGTGACACAAACACACTTTCCAATAGAGATTTGTGACACACAAACTGTCCAATGGGGTTTGTGAGATACACGCTGTCCAATGGTGTTTGTCACGCACGCGGTGTCCATGGGGGTTTGTGACACACACGCAGTCCAATGGGAATTGTGACATACACGCTGTCCAATGGGGTTTGCCACACACACTCTGTTCAGGGGGATTTGTGACACACACGCTGTCCAATGGGGTTTGTGTCACACACAATCTGTCCAATGGGAGTAGTGACACACACGCTGTCCAGTGGGGTTTCTTGCACACACACACTGTCCAATGGGGTTTGTGAAACACAAGCGCTATCCAATGGTGTTTGTGACACGCATGATGTCCAATGGGGTTCGTGACACAAACACTATCCAGGATGTTTTGTGACACACACCCTGTGCAATGCGGTTTGTGACACACACACTGTCCATGGGGGTTTGTGACACACACGCTGTCCAATGGGGTTTGTGAAACACACAGTGTACAATGGGATTTGTCACACACACTGTGTACAATCGGGATTGTGACACACACACGCTTTCCAATGGGGTTTGTGACACACACGCTGTCCAATGGGTTTTGTGACACACACACTCTGTCCAATGGGGCTTGTGACACACACGCTATTCAGGTGAGTTTGTGAGACACGTACTGTCCAATGGGTTTTTTGACACAGACACTCTCCAGGGGTGTTTTTGACACATACACTGGCATGAAGTCCAGTAGGGTTCGTGACACACACACTGTCCAGGGGGTTTTGTGACACACACCCTGTTCAGTGCGGTTTGTGACACACTCACTGTCCATGGGGTTTGTGAAACACACGCTGTCCAATGCGGTTTGTGAAACACACACTGTCGAATGGGGTTTGTCGCACACACTCTGTCCAATGGGGATTGTGACACACACACGCTTTCCAATGGTGTTTGTGTCACACACGCTGTCCAATGGGTTTTGTGACACACACACTCTGTCCGATGGGGCTTGTGACACACACGCTGTTCAGGTGAGTTTGTGAGACACGCACTGTCCAATAGGGTTTTTGACACAGAGACTCTCCAGGGGTGTTTTTGACACACACACTGTCCAATAGGGGTTGTGACACACACATGCTATCCAATGGGGTTTGTGACACACACACATAATTCAATGGGGTTTGTGATACACACACTGTCCAATGGGTCTTTTGACACACACGCTGTCCGATGCGGTTTGTGACATGAACTCTGTCCAGTGGGGTTTGTGACACCCAGGCTGTCCAATGCGCATTGTGACACACAGACTCTGTACAATGGGTTTGTGACACACACTCTGTCTAGTTGGCTTTGTGACACACACACTGTCCAATGGTGTTTGTGACACACACACTGTCCAATGGGTTTTGTGACACACACACTGTCCAATGGGGTTTGTGACACAAATGCTGTCCAATGGGGTTTATGACACAGACACGCTGTCTAATGGGGTTTGTGACACACATCATTTCCAATGGGGTTTTTTACACACGCACTGTCCAATGGGGTTTGTGACACAAACACTGTCTAGTGGGGTTTGTGACACACATCCTTTGCAATGGGGTTTTTTACACACGCACTGTCCAATGGGGTTTGTGACACAAACACTGTCTAGTGGGGTTTGTGACACACATCCTTTGCAATGGGGTTTTTTACACACACACTGTCCAATGGGGTTTGTGACACAAACACTCTCCGTTGGGGTTTGCGACAGACACAAGGTCCAATGGGGTTTGTGACACACACGCTGTCCAATGGGAACAGTGGCACTCACACTGTCCAGGGGGGTTTCTGACACACAAACTGTCCAATGGGGTTTGTAACACACACACTGTCCAGGGGGGATTGTGACGCATATGCTGTCTAATGGGGTTTGTGACACACACACTGTACGATGGGGTTTGTGACACAGAGACTCTCTAGGGGTGTTTGTGACACACATGCTGTCCAGTGGGGTTTGTAACACACACACTCTCCAATGGGGATTGTGACATACACACGCAGTCCCATGGGGTTTGTGACACGCATGCTTTCCAATGGGGTTTGTGACACACAAACGCTGTCCAATGGTGTTTGTGACACACACGCGATCAAAAGTGGTTTGTCACACACACACTGTTCGGGGGGTTTTGTGACAGACGCTGTCCAATGGGGTTTGTGACACACACTCTGTCCAATGGGGATTGTGACACACACACGCTGTACAATGGGTTTTGTGACACACACACTTTGCAGGGGGGTTTGTGACACACACGCTGTCCAACAGGATTTTTGACATGGACATGGTATCCATTGGGGTTAGTGACACACACGCTGTCCAATGGGGACTGTGACACAAACACACGCTGCCAATGGGTTTGTGACACGCAAGCTGGCCAGTGGGTTTTGTAGACACATAGACTGTCCAATGGGTATTGTGACACACACACGATGCGCAAAGGGGTTTCTGATAAACACACTGCCTAACGGGGTTTGTGACAGACACGCTGTACAATGGGGATTGTAACACACACACGCTGTCCCATGGAATTTGTGACACGCATGCTTTCCAATGGGTTTTCTGACACACAGGCTGTCCAGTGGAGTTTGTGACACACACGCTGTAAAATATGGTTTGTGACACACACACGCTATCCAATGGCGTTTGTGAAACACACGCTGTCAAATGGGGTTTGTGACACACATGCTGTCCAATGGGGATTGTGACACACACACGCTGTCCAATGGGGTTTGTCACACAGACACTGTACAATGGGGTTTGTGACACACACACTGTGCAATGAGGATTGCGACACACACACGCTGTCCAAAGGTGTTTGTGACATGCATGCTGTCCAATGGGTTTTGTGACACACAAACTCGGTCAATTGGGGGTTGTGACACACAAGCTGTCCAATGGGGTTAATGACACACAGGCTGTCCAGTGGGGTTTGTTACACACACACTGTACAGTGGGGTTTGTGACACACACACTTTCCAAAGGGGACTGTGACATGCACACGCTTCCCAATGAGTTTGTCACACCCAGTCTGTCCAATGGGGTTTGTGAGAAACACACGCTGTCCAATTCTGTTTGTAACACATATGCTGTCCAATGGGATTCGTGACACACACACTGCCAATAGGGTTTGTGACACACACACTGTCCAATGGGGATTGTGACACAAACACTCTCCAATGGGGTTTGTGACACACACTCTGTCCAATGGGATTTGTGGCACAAACACACTGTCCAATGGTGTTTGTGACACACACACTGTCCAGTGTAGTTTGTGACATGGATGCTGTCCAATGGGGTTTTTGACACACACTCTATCCAATGGGGTTTGTGGACACACACAGACTGTGCAATGGTGTTTCTGACACACACGCTGTCCAATAGGTTTTGTGACACACACGCTGTCCAGGGGGGTTTGTGACACACACACTGTCCCATGGGTTTTGTCACACACACTCTGTCGAATGGGGATTGTGACACACATTGTCCATGCCGGTTTGTGACACACACACTGTCCAATGGGTTTGTGACACATGCACTGTCCAATGGGGTTTCTCACAAAAACTCTGTCCAATGGGATTTGTGACACACACTATATCCTATGGGGTTTCTCACACACACTCTGTCCAATGGGGATTGTGACAAACACGCTGTCCAATGGTGTGTGTGACACACACACTCTGTCCAATGGGGTTTGTGACACACACGCTGTCCAATGGGGTTTGTGACACATGCTGTCCAAAGGGATTTGTGACACACATGCTGTCCCATGGGGTTTGTGACACACACACTTTCTTATGGGGTTTGTGACACACACACAGTCCAATGGGGATTGTGACACACATACGATGTCCAGTAGTGTTTGTGACACCCACGCTGTCCAATGGGGATTGTGACAAACATGCTGTCCAATGGTGTGTGTGACACACACACTCTGTCCAATGGGGTTTGTGACACACACGCTGCCCCATTGGCTTTGTGACACACATACTGTCCAATGGGTATTGTGACATACACACTGTCCAATAGGATTTGTGACACACACACGCTATACAATGGGGTTTGTGACACACACTCTGTACAATGGGGTTTGTGGACACACACACACTGTCCAATGGTGTTTGTGACACGCACGCTCAACAATGGGGATTGTGACACACACACTGTCTAATGGGGTTTGTGACACACACACTGTCCCATGGGTTTTGTCACTCACACTCTGTCGAATGGGGATTGTGACACACACTGTCCAATGGGTTTTGTGAGACACACGCTGTCCAATGGGGTTTGTGACACACATGCTGTCCAATGGGGTTTGTGACACACACACTTTCTTATGGGGTTATACCACACACACAGTCCAATGGGGATTGTGACACACATACGATGTCCAGTAGTGTTTGTGACACCCACGTTGTCCAATGGGGATTGTGACAAACACGCTGTCCAATGGTGTGTGTGACACACACACTCTGTCCAATGGGGTTTGTGGCACACACGCTGTCCAAAGGGGTTTGTGACACACATGCTGTCCAATGGGGTTTGTGACACACACACTTTCTTATGGGGTTATACCACACACACAGTCCAATGGGGATTGTGACACACATACGATGTCCAGTAGTGTTTGTGACAACCACGTTGTCCAATGGGGATTGTGAGAAACAGGCTGTCCAATGGTGTGTGTGACACACACACTTTGTCCAATCGGGTTTGTGACACACACGCTGCCCAATGGGGTTTGTGACACACACGCTGCCCAATGGGGTTTGTGACACACATGCTGTCCAATGGGGTTTGTGACGCACAAACCTTTTTATGGGGTTTGTGACATACACGCTATACAATGGGATATGTGACACACACACAGTCCAAAGGGGATTGTGACACACAAATTGTCCATGCCGGTTTGTGACACACAGTCTATCAAATGGGGTTTGTGGACACACAAACACTGTACAATGGTGTTTGTGGCACACACGCTGTCCAATAGGTTTTGTGACACACACGCTGTCCAGGGGGGTTTGTGACACACACACTGTCCCATGGGTTTTGTCGCACACACTCTGTCGAATGGGGATTGTGACACACATTGTCCATGCCGGTTTGTGACACACACACTGTCCAATGGGTTTGTGACACATGCACTGTCCAATGGGGTTTCTCACAAAAACTCTGTCCAATGGGATTTGTGACACACACTATATCCTATGGGGTTTCTCACACACACTCTGTCCAATGGGGATTGTGACAAACACGCTGTCCAATGGTGTGTGTGACACACACACTCTGTCCAATGGGGTTTGTGACACACACGCTGTCCAATGGGGTTTGTGACACACACGCTGTCCAATGGGGTTTGTGACACATGCTGTCCAAAGGCGTTTGTGACACACATGCTGTCCCATGGGGTTTGTGACACACACACTTTCTTATGGGGTTTGTGACACACACACAGTCCAATGGGGATTGTGACGCACATACGATGTCCAGTAGTGTTTGTGACACCCACGCTGTCCAATGGGGATTGTGACAAACATGCTGTCCAATGGTGTGTGTGACACACACACTCTGTCCAATGGGGTTTGTGACACACACACTGTCCAAAGGGGTTTGTGACACACACTCTGCCCCATTGGCTTTGTGACACACATACTGTCCAATGGGGATTGTGTCATACACACTGTCCAATAGGATTTGTGACACACACACGCTATACAATGGGGTTTGTGAAACGCACACTTTCTCATCGGGTTTGTGAAACACACACGCAGCCCCATGGGATTCTTGACACACACGCTGAACAACTGGGTTTCTTACACACACACTGTCCAATAGTGTTTGTGACATACATGCTATCCAGGGGGTTTTGTGAAACACACACTGTCCAATAGAGTTTGTGACACACACACGCTATCCAGTGGGGTTTAGAACACATAGACTGTCCAGCGGGCCTTGTGACACACACACTCTGTCCAATGGGCTTGTGACACACACGCTGTCCAATAGTGTTTGTGACACACAGTCTGCCCCATGGGGTTTGTGATACACACGCTGTCCAATGAGGATTGTGACACACACACGCTGTCCAATGGGGTTTGTGACACACGCACTGTCCAAAGGGGTTTGTGGCACACACTCTGTCCAATGGGTTTTGTGGACACACACACATTGTCCAATGGTGTTTGTGAGAAACACTGTCCAATGGGCTTTCTTGCACACACACGCTGTGCAATTTTATTTGTGACAAAGACGCTGTCCAATGGGGTTTGTGAAACACACACTGTACAATGGGTTTTGTGACACACACACTGTCCAATGGGGTTTGTGACACACACACTGTACAATGGGTTTTGTGACACACACGCTGTCCAATGGGGATTGTGACACACATGCTCACCAATGGGGATTGTGACACACACAATGTCCATGCCGGTTTGTGACACACACACTGTCCAATGGGGATTGTGACGCATACACTGTCCAATGGGGTTTCTCACAAACACTCTGACCAATGGTGTTTGTGAAAACACTCTATCCAATGGGTTTGTCACGCACACTCTCTCCAAAGGGTTTGTGACAAACACGCTGTCCAATGGGGATTGTGACAAACATGCTGTCGAATGGGGTTTGTGACACACACACTCTGTCCAATGGGCTTGTGACACACACGATGTTCAATGGGGTTCGTGACACACACTCTGTCCAATGGGGTTTGTGACACACACACTGTCCAAAGGGGTTTGTGACACACATGCTGTCCAATGGGGTTTGTGACACATACACACTGTCCAATGAGGTTATGACACACACGCTGTCCAATGGTGTGTGTGACACACACACGCTGTCCACTGGGGTTTGTGACACACAGTGACCAGGGGGGTTTGTGACACACACAGGCTGTTCAATGGGGTTTGTGACACTCACGCTGTCCAATGGGATTTGCGACACACACTGTACAGGTGGGTTTCTGACACACATGCTCTCCAATGGGGATTGTGACACACACGTTGTACAATGGGGTTTGTGACACACACACTGTCCAAAGGGGTTTGTGACACACATGCTGTCCAATGGGGTTTGTGACACACACACACTGTCCAATGGGGATTGTGTCATACACACTGTCCAATAGGATTTGTGACACACACACGCTATACAATGGGGTTTGTGAAACGCACACTTTCTCATCGGGTTTGTGAAACACACACGCAGCCCCATGGGATTCTTGACACACACGCTGAACAACTGGGTTTCTTACACACACACTGTCCAATAGTGTTTGTGACATACATGCTATCCAGGGGGTTTTGTGAAACACACACTGTCCAATAGAGTTTGTGACACACACACGCTATCCAGTGGGGTTTAGAACACATAGACTGTCCAGCGGGCCTTGTGACACACACACTCTGTCCAATGGGCTTGTGACACACACGCTGTCCAATAGTGTTTGTGACACACAGTCTGCCCCATGGGGTTTGTGATACACACGCTGTCCAATGAGGATTGTGACACACACACGCTGTCCAATGGGGTTTGTGACACACGCACTGTCCAAAGGGGTTTGTGGCACACACTCTGTCCAATGGGTTTTGTGGACACACACACATTGTCCAATGGTGTTTGTGAGAAACACTGTCCAATGGGCTTTCTTGCACACACACGCTGTGCAATTTTATTTGTGACAAAGACGCTGTCCAATGGGGTTTGTGAAACACACACTGTACAATGGGTTTTGTGACACACACACTGTCCAATGGGGTTTGTGACACACACACTGTACAATGGGTTTTGTGACACACACGCTGTCCAATGGGGATTGTGACACACATGCTCACCAATGGGGATTGTGACACACACAATGTCCATGCCGGTTTGTGACACACACACTGTCCAATGGGGATTGTGACGCATACACTGTCCAATGGGGTTTCTCACAAACACTCTGACCAATGGTGTTTGTGAAAACACTCTATCCAATGGGTTTGTCACGCACACTCTATCCAAAGGGTTTGTGACAAACACGCTGTCCAATGGGGATTGTGACAAACATGCTGTCGAATGGGGTTTGTGACACACACACTCTGTCCAATGGGCTTGTGACACACACGATGTTCAATGGGGTTCGTGACACACACTCTGTCCAATGGGGTTTGTGACACACACACTGTCCAAAGGGGTTTGTGACACACATGCTGTCCAATGGGGTTTGTGACACATACACACTGTCCAATGAGGTTATGACACACACGCTGTCCAATGGTGTGTGTGACACACACACGCTGTCCACTGGGGTTTGTGACACACAGTGACCAGGGGGGTTTGTGACACACACAGGCTGTTCAATGGGGTTTGTGACACTCACGCTGTCCAATGGGATTTGCGACACACACTGTACAGGTGGGTTTCTGACACACATGCTCTCCAATGGGGATTGTGACACACACGTTGTACAATGGGGTTTGTGACACACACACTGTCCAAAGGGGTTTGTGACACACATGCTGTCCAATGGGGTTTGTGACACACACACACTGTCCAATAGGGTTTGTGACGCACACACTGTCCAATGGGAATTGTGACACTCACACTCTGTCCAAAGGGCTGGTGACACACACGCTGTCCAATGGGGATTGTGACATACACACTGTCCAATAGGGTTTGTAACACGCACACGCTATACAATGGGGTTTGTGAAACGCACACTTTCTCATGGGGTTTGTGAAACACACACGCTGTACCATTGGATTTGTGACACACACGCTGAACAATTGGGTTTGTTACACAGACACTGCCCAATGGTGTTTGTGACACACATGCTGTGCAATGGGGTTTATGACACACACACTCTGTCCAATGGGGTTTGTAGACAAACACACACTCCAGGGGGGTTTGTGACGCACAATCTGTCCAATGGGGTTTGTGACACACACGCTGTCCAATGGGGATTGTGACACACACACGCTGTCCAATGGGGTTTGTCACACAGACACTGTACAATGGGGTTTGTGACACACACAATGTGCAATGACGATTGTGAAACACACACGCTGTCCAAAGGTGTTTGTGACATGCATGCTGTCCAATGGGGTTTGTGACACACACGCTGTCCAATAGGGATTGTGACACACACATGCTATCCAATGGGGTTTGTGACACACAAACTCGGTCAATTGGGCGTTGTGATGCACATGCTGTACAATGGGGTTCGTGACACACAGGCTCTCCAGTGGGGTTTGTCACACACACTCTGTCCAATGGGTACTGTGAAAAACGCGCTGTCCAATGCTGTTTGTAACACACACGCTGTAAAATGGGGTTTGTGACACACACACTGTCCAATGGGTTTGTGACACACATACTGTCCAATGGGGTTTCTCACAAAGACTCTGTCCAATGCGGTTTGTGACACACACTCTATCCAATGCGGTTTGTCAAACACACTCTGTCCAATGGCGATTGTGACAAACACGCTGTCCAATGGTGTGTGTGACACACACACTCTGTCCAGTGGGGTTTGTGACACACACGCTGTCCAAAGGGGTTTGTGACACACACACTTTCCAGTGGGGATTGTGACATACACACTGTCCATTAGGGTTTGTGACAAACACACGCTATCCAATGGGGTTTGTGATACATAGACTGTCCAGTGGGCCTTGTGACACACACGCTGTCCAATAGTGTTTGTGACACACACTCTGCCCCATGGGGTTTTGTGATACACACACTGTCCAATGGGGATTGTGACACACACACGCTGTCCAATGGGGTTTGTGACACACACACTGTTTAGGGGGTTTGTGACACACACACTGTCCCAATGGTTTTGTCACACACACTGTGTCGACTGGGGATTGTGACACACACTGTCCAATGGGGTTTGTGACACACACATGCTGTGCAATGGTGTTTGTGACACACACGCTGTCCAATGGGGTTCGTGACACACACACTGTCCAATGGGTTTTGTGACACTCACGCTGTCTAATGGGGATTGTGACACACACACTGTCTAATGGGGTTTGTCACACCACACTCTGTCCAATGGGTACTGTGAAAAACACGCTGTCCAATGGTGTGTGTGACACACAAACTCTGTCCTATGGGGTTTGTGACACACACGCTGTCCAATGGGGTTTGTGACACACACACTGTCCAAAGGGGTTTGTGACACACATGCTGTCCAATGGGGTTTGTGACACACATGCTATACAGTGGGTTTTGTGACACACACACAGTCCAATGGGGATTGTGACACACAGATGATGTCCTATGGTGTTTGTGACACCCACGCTGTCCAATTGAGATTGTGACAAACACGCTATCCAATGAGGTTTGTGACACGCACACTTTCCAATGGGGTTTGTGACACACACACTTTCCAATGGGGTTTGTGACAGACACACGCTGTCCAATCGGGTTTGTCACATAGACACTGTAAAATGGTGTTTGTGACACACACACTGTGCAATGAGGATTGTGACACACACACGCTGTCTAAAAGTGTTTGTGACATGCATGCTGTCCAATGGGTTTTGTGACACACAAACTCGGTCCATTCGGCGTTGTGACACACAGGCTGTCCAATGGGGATCGTGACACACAGGCTGTGCAGTGGGGTTTGTGACACAGACACTGTCCAGTGGAGTTTGTGACACACACACTTTCCAAAGGGGATTGTGACACGCACACGCTTCCCAATGTGTTTGTCACACCCACCCTGTCCAATGTGGTTTGTGACAAACACACGCTGTCCAATGCTGTTTGTAACACACACGCTGTACAATGGGGTTTGTGACACATATACTGTCCAATGGGGTTTCTCACAAAAACTCTGTCCAATGGGGTTTGTGACACACACTCTATCCAATGGGTTTTGTCATACACACTCTGTCCAATGGGGATTATGACACACACACGCTGTCCAATGGGGTTTGTGACACACACACCGTCCAAAGGGGTTTGCGACACACACGCTGTCCAATGGGTTTTGTGACACACACACTCTGTCAAATGGTTCTTGTGAAACACACGCTGTTCTATGGGGTTTGTGAAACTCACAATCTGTCCAATGGGGTTTGTGACACACACGCTCTCCAATGGGCTTTGTGACACACACGCTGACCAATTGGGTTTGTTACACACACACTGTCCAATGGTGTTTGTGACACGCACGCTGTCCAGTGGGTTTTGTGACACACACTCTGACCAGGGGGGTTTGTGACACATACAGGCTGTTCAATGGGGTTTGTGACACACACGCTATCCAATGGGGTTTGTGACACGCACACTTTCCAATGGGGTTTGTAACACACACACTTTCCAATGGGGTTTGTGACAGACACATGCTGTCCCATGGGGTTTGTGACACACACTCTATCCAATGGGGTTTGTCATACTCACTCTGTCCAATGGGGTTTGTGACACACACGCTGTCCAATGGGGTTTGTGACACACAAAATTTCCAAAGGGGATTGTGACATACACACTGTCCAATAGGGTTTGTGACACACACACGCAATAGAATGGGGTTTGTTAAACGTACACTTTCTCATGGGGTTTGTGAAACACAAACACTATCCCATGGGGTTTGAGACACACACGCTGAACAATTGGGTTTGTTACACACACACTGTCCAATGGTGTTTGTGACAAGCACGCTGTACAGGGGGTTTTGTGACACACACACTGTCCAATAGGGTTTGTGACAAACACACGCTATCCAATGGGGTTTGTGACACATAGACTGTCCAGTGGGCCTTGTGACACACACAGTCTGTCCAATGGGCTTGTGACACACACGCTGTCCAATAGTGTTTGTGACACACACTCTGCCGCATGGGTTTTGTGATACACTCACTGTCCATTGGGGACTGTGACACACACACACTGTCCAATGGGGATTGTGATGCACACACTGTACCATGGGAATTGTGACATACACACTCTGTCCAATGGGGTTTGTGACACACACGCTGTCCAATGGGGACTGTGACACACACGCTGTCCAATGGGGTTTGTTACACACACACTCTGTCCAGTGGTTCTTGTGACACACACGCTGTCCTATGGGTTTTGTGACACACACTCTGTACAATGGCCTGGTGACACACACGCTGTCCAATGGGGTTTGTGACACACACACTGACCAGGGGGGTTTGAGACACGCACACTTTCCAATGGGCTTTAGTGACACACACACGCTGTCCCACGGGGTTTGTGACACAAACGCTGACCAATTGGGTTTCTTACACACACACTGTCCAATGGTGTTTTTGACACGCATGCTGTCCAATGGGTTTTGTCACACACACTCTGTCCAATGGCGATTGTGACAAACACGCTGTCCAATGGTATGTGTGACAATACACACTCTGTCCAATGGGGTTTGTGACACACACGCTGTGAAATGGGGTTTGTGACACACACACTGTCCAAACGGGTTTGTGACACACACGCTGTCCAATGGGGTTTGTGACACACACACTTCCTAATGGGGTTTGAAACACACACTGTCCAAAGGGGTTTGTGACACACATGCTGTCCAATGGGGTTTGTGACACACAAACTTTTTTATGGGGTTTGTGACACACACACTTTACAGTGGGTTCTGTGACACACACACAGTCTAATGGGGATTGTGACACACACACGATGCTCTGTGGTGTTTGTGACACACAAACTGTCCAGTGGGGATTGTGACAAACACGCTGTCCAATGGTGTGTGTGACACACACTCTCTGTCCAAAGGGGTTTGTGACACACACGCTGTCCAATAGTGTTTGTGACACACACACGCTATCCAATGGTGTTGTGACACATATACTAGCCAGTGGGCCTTGTGACACACACACTGTCTAACTGGCTTGTGACACACACGCTGTCCAATAGTGTTTGTGACACACACTCTGCCCCATGGGGTTTTTGACACACACACTGTCCAATGGGGATTGTGACATACACACTGTCCAATAGGGTTTGTTACACACACATACTATACAATGGGGTTTCTGAAACGCACACTTTCTCATGGGGTTTGTGAAACACACACGCTGTCCCACGGGGTTTGTGACACACATGCTGAACAATTGGGTTTGTTACACACACACTGTCCAATGGTGTTTGTGACACGAATGCTGTCCAGGGGGTTTTGTGAAACACACACTGTCCAATAGGGTTTGTGACACACACTCTGCCCCATGGGGTTTGTGATACACACACTGTCCAATGGGGATTGTGGCACACACACGCTGTCCAATGGGGATTGTGACACACACACACTGTCCAATGGGGATTGTGACACACACACACTGTCCAATGGTGTTCGTGACACACATGCTGTCCAGTGGGGTTTTTGACACACACAGTGACCAGTGGGGTTTGTGACACACACAGGCTGTTCAATGGGGTTTGTGACACACACGCTGTCCAATGGGACTTGCGACACACACTGTCCAGGTGGGTTTCTGACACACATGCTCTCCAATGGGGATTGTGACACACATGCTGTCCAATGGGGTTTATGACACACACACTCTGTCCAATGGGGTTTGTGACACACACGCTGTCCAATAGTGTTTGTGACACACACTCTGCCCCATTGGCTTTGTGACACACATACTGTCCAATGGGGATTGTGTCATACACACTGTCCAATAGGATTTGTGACACACACACGCTATACAATGGGGTTTGTGAAACGCACACTTTCTCATCGGGTTTGTGAAACACACACGCAGCCCCATGGGATTCTTGACACACACGCTGAACAACTGGGTTTCTTACACACACACTGTCCAATAGTGTTTGTGACATACATGCTATCCAGGGGGTTTTGTGAAACACACACTGTCCAATAGAGTTTGTGACACACACACGCTATCCAGTGGGGTTTAGAACACATAGACTGTCCAGCGGGCCTTGTGACACACACACTCTGTCCAATGGGCTTGTGACACACACGCTGTCCAATAGTGTTTGTGACACACAGTCTGCCCCATGGGGTTTGTGATACACACGCTGTCCAATGAGGATTGTGACACACACACGCTGTCCAATGGGGTTTGTGACACACGCACTGTCCAAAGGGGTTTGTGGCACACACTCTGTCCAATGGGTTTTGTGGACACACACACATTGTCCAATGGTGTTTGTGAGAAACACTGTCCAATGGGCTTTCTTGCACACACACGCTGTGCAATTTTATTTGTGACAAAGACGCTGTCCAATGGGGTTTGTGAAACACACACTGTACAATGGGTTTTGTGACACACACACTGTCCAATGGGGTTTGTGACACACACACTGTACAATGGGTTTTGTGACACACACGCTGTCCAATGGGGATTGTGACTCACATGCTCACCAATGGGGATTGTGACACACACAATGTCCATGCCGGTTTGTGACACACACACTGTCCAATGGGGATTGTGACGCATACACTGTCCAATGGGGTTTCTCACAAACACTCTGACCAATGGTGTTTGTGAAAACACTCTATCCAATGGGTTTGTCACGCACACTCTATCCAAAGGGTTTGTGACAAACACGCTGTCCAATGGGGATTGTGACAAACATGCTGTCGAATGGGGTTTGTGACACACACACTCTGTCCAATGGGCTTGTGACACACACGATGTTCAATGGGGTTCGTGACACACACTCTGTCCAATGGGGTTTGTGACACACACACTGTCCAAAGGGGTTTGTGACACACATGCTGTCCAATGGGGTTTGTGACACATACACACTGTCCAATGAGGTTATGACACACACGCTGTCCAATGGTGTGTGTGACACACACACGCTGTCCACTGGGGTTTGTGACACACAGTGACCAGGGGGGTTTGTGACACACACAGGCTGTTCAATGGGGTTTGTGACACTCACGCTGTCCAATGGGATTTGCGACACACACTGTACAGGTGGGTTTCTGACACACATGCTCTCCAATGGGGATTGTGACACACACGTTGTACAATGGGGTTTGTGACACACACACTGTCCAAAGGGGTTTGTGACACACATGCTGTCCAATGGGGTTTGTGACACACACACACTGTCCAATAGGGTTTGTGACGCACACACTGTCCAATGGGAATTGTGACACTCACACTCTGTCCAAAGGGCTGGTGACACACACGCTGTCCAATGGGGATTGTGACATACACACTGTCCAATAGGGTTTGTAACACGCACACGCTATACAATGGGGTTTGTGAAACGCACACTTTCTCATGGGGTTTGTGACACACACGCTGTCCAATGGGGTTTGTGACACACACACTGTCCAAAGGGGTTTGTGACACACATGCTGTCCAATGGGGTTTGTGACACACATGCTATACAGTGGGTTTTGTGACACACACACAGTCCAATGGGGATTGTGACACACAGATGATGTCCTATGGTGTTTGTGACACCCACGCTGTCCAATTGAGATTGTGACAAACACGCTATCCAATGAGGTTTGTGACACGCACACTTTCCAATGGGGTTTGTGACACACACACTTTCCAATGGGGTTTGTGACAGACACACGCTGTCCAATCGGGTTTGTCACATAGACACTGTAAAATGGTGTTTGTGACACACACACTGTGCAATGAGGATTGTGACACACACACGCTGTCTAAAAGTGTTTGTGACATGCATGCTGTCCAATGGGTTTTGTGACACACAAACTCGGTCCATTCGGCGTTGTGACACACAGGCTGTCCAATGGGGATCGTGACACACAGGCTGTGCAGTGGGGTTTGTGACACAGACACTGTCCAGTGGAGTTTGTGACACACACACTTTCCAAAGGGGATTGTGACACGCACACGCTTCCCAATGTGTTTGTCACACCCACCCTGTCCAATGTGGTTTGTGACAAACACACGCTGTCCAATGCTGTTTGTAACACACACGCTGTACAATGGGGTTTGTGACACATATACTGTCCAATGGGGTTTCTCACAAAAACTCTGTCCAATGGGGTTTGTGACACACACTCTATCCAATGGGTTTTGTCATACACACTCTGTCCAATGGGGATTATGACACACACACGCTGTCCAATGGGGTTTGTGACACACACACCGTCCAAAGGGGTTTGCGACACACACGCTGTCCAATGGGTTTTGTGACACACACACTCTGTCAAATGGTTCTTGTGAAACACACGCTGTTCTATGGGGTTTGTGAAACTCACAATCTGTCCAATGGGGTTTGTGACACACACGCTCTCCAATGGGCTTTGTGACACACACGCTGACCAATTGGGTTTGTTACACACACACTGTCCAATGGTGTTTGTGACACGCACGCTGTCCAGTGGGTTTTGTGACACACACTCTGACCAGGGGGGTTTGTGACACATACAGGCTGTTCAATGGGGTTTGTGACACACACGCTATCCAATGGGGTTTGTGACACGCACACTTTCCAATGGGGTTTGTAACACACACACTTTCCAATGGGGTTTGTGACAGACACATGCTGTCCCATGGGGTTTGTGACACACACTCTATCCAATGGGGTTTGTCATACTCACTCTGTCCAATGGGGTTTGTGACACACACGCTGTCCAATGGGGTTTGTGACACACAAAATTTCCAAAGGGGATTGTGACATACACACTGTCCAATAGGGTTTGTGACACACACACGCAATAGAATGGGGTTTGTTAAACGTACACTTTCTCATGGGGTTTGTGAAACACAAACACTATCCCATGGGGTTTGAGACACACACGCTGAACAATTGGGTTTGTTACACACACACTGTCCAATGGTGTTTGTGACAAGCACGCTGTACAGGGGGTTTTGTGACACACACACTGTCCAATAGGGTTTGTGACAAACACACGCTATCCAATGGGGTTTGTGACACATAGACTGTCCAGTGGGCCTTGTGACACACACAGTCTGTCCAATGGGCTTGTGACACACACGCTGTCCAATAGTGTTTGTGACACACACTCTGCCGCATGGGTTTTGTGATACACTCACTGTCCATTGGGGACTGTGACACACACACACTGTCCAATGGGGATTGTGATGCACACACTGTACCATGGGAATTGTGACATACACACTCTGTCCAATGGGGTTTGTGACACACACGCTGTCCAATGGGGACTGTGACACACACGCTGTCCAATGGGGTTTTTTACACACACACTCTGTCCAGTGGTTCTTGTGACACACACGCTGTCCTATGGGTTTTGTGACACACACTCTGTACAATGGCCTGGTGACACACACGCTGTCCAATGGGGTTTGTGACACACACACTGACCAGGGGGGTTTGAGACACGCACACTTTCCAATGGGCTTTAGTGACACACACACGCTGTCCCACGGGGTTTGTGACACAAACGCTGACCAATTGGGTTTCTTACACACACACTGTCCAATGGTGTTTTTGACACGCATGCTGTCCAATGGGTTTTGTCACACACACTCTGTCCAATGGCGATTGTGACAAACACGCTGTCCAATGGTATGTGTGACAATACACACTCTGTCCAATGGGGTTTGTGACACACACGCTGTGAAATGGGGTTTGTGACACACACACTGTCCAAACGGGTTTGTGACACACACGCTGTCCAATGGGGTTTGTGACACACACACTTCCTAATGGGGTTTGAAACACACACTGTCCAAAGGGGTTTGTGACACACATGCTGTCCAATGGGGTTTGTGACACACAAACTTTTTTATGGGGTTTGTGACACACACACTTTACAGTGGGTTCTGTGACACACACACAGTCTAATGGGGATTGTGACACACACACGATGCTCTGTGGTGTTTGTGACACACAAACTGTCCAGTGGGGATTGTGACAAACACGCTGTCCAATGGTGTGTGTTACACACACTCTCTGTCCAATGGGGTTTGTGACACACACGCTGTCCAATAGTGTTTGTGACACACACACGCTATCCAATGGGGTTGTGACACATATACTAGCCAGTGGGCCTTGTGACACACACACTGTCTAACTGGCTTGTGACACACACGCTGTCCAATAGTGTTTGTGACACACACTCTGCCCCATGGGGTTTTTGACACACACACTGTCCAATGGGGATTGTGACATACACACTGTCCAATAGGGTTTGTTACACACACATACTATACAATGGGGTTTCTGAAACGCACACTTTCTCATGGGGTTTGTGAAACACACACGCTGTCCCACGGGGTTTGTGACACACATGCTGAACAATTGGGTTTGTTACACACACACTGTCCAATGGTGTTTGTGACACGAATGCTGTCCAGGGGGTTTTGTGAAACACACACTGTCCAATAGGGTTTGTGACACACACTCTGCCCCATGGGGTTTGTGATACACACACTGTCCAATGGGGATTGTGGCACACACACGCTGTCCAATGGGGATTGTGACACACACACACTGTCCAATGGGGATTGTGACACACACACACTGTCCAATGGTGTTCGTGACACACATGCTGTCCAGTGGGGTTTTTGACACACACAGTGACCAGTGGGGTTTGTGACACACACAGGCTGTTCAATGGGGTTTGTGACACACACGCTGTCCAATGGGACTTGCGACACACACTGTCCAGGTGGGTTTCTGACACACATGCTCTCCAATGGGGATTGTGACACACATGCTGTCCAATGGGGTTTATGACACACACACTCTGCCCAATGGGGTTTGTGACACACACGCTGTCCAATAGTGTTTGTGACACACACTCTGCCCCATTGGCTTTGTGACACACATACTGTCCAATGGGGATTGTGTCATACACACTGTCCAATAGGATTTGTGACACACACACGCTATACAATGGGGTTTGTGAAACGCACACTTTCTCATCGGGTTTGTGAAACACACACGCAGCCCCATGGGATTCTTGACACACATGCTGAACAACTGGGTTTCTTACACACACACTGTCCAATAGTGTTTGTGACATACATGCTATCCAGGGGGTTTTGTGAAACACACACTGTCCAATAGAGTTTGTGACACACACACGCTATCCAGTGGGGTTTAGAACACATAGACTGTCCAGCGGGCCTTGTGACACACACACTCTGTCCAATGGGCTTGTGACACACACGCTGTCCAATAGTGTTTGTGACACACAGTCTGCCCCATGGGGTTTGTGATACACACGCTGTCCAATGAGGATTGTGACACACACACGCGGTCCAATGGGGTTTGTGACACACGCACTGTCCAAAGGGGTTTGTGGCACACACTCTGTCCAATGGGTTTTGTGGACACACACACATTGTCCAATGGTGTTTGTGAGAAACACTGTCCAATGGGCTTTCTTGCACACACACGCTGTGCAATTTTATTTGTGACAAAGACGCTGTCCAATGGGGTTTGTGAAACACACACTGTACAATGGGTTTTGTGACACACACACTGTCCAATGGGGTTTGTGACACACACACTGTACAATGGGTTTTGTGACACACACGCTGTCCAATGGGGATTGTGACTCACATGCTCACCAATGGGGATTGTGACACACACAATGTCCATGCCGGTTTGTGACACACACACTGTCCAATGGGGATTGTGACGCATACACTGTCCAATGGGGTTTCTCACAAACACTCTGACCAATGGTGTTTGTGAAAACACTCTATCCAATGGGTTTGTCACGCACACTCTATCCAAAGGGTTTGTGACAAACACGCTGTCCAATGGGGATTGTGACAAACATGCTGTCGAATGGGGTTTGTGACACACACACTCTGTCCAATGGGCTTGTGACACACACGATGTTCAATGGGGTTCGTGACACACACTCTGTCCAATGGGGTTTGTGACACACACACTGTCCAAAGGGGTTTGTGACACACATGCTGTCCAATGGGGTTTGTGACACATACACACTGTCCAATGAGGTTATGACACACACGCTGTCCAATGGTGTGTGTGACACACACACGCTGTCCACTGGGGTTTGTGACACACAGTGACCAGGGGGGTTTGTGACACACACAGGCTGTTCAATGGGGTTTGTGACACTCACGCTGTCCAATGGGATTTGCGACACACACTGTACAGGTGGGTTTCTGACACACATGCTCTCCAATGGGGATTGTGACACACACGTTGTACAATGGGGTTTGTGACACACACACTGTCCAAAGGGGTTTGTGACACACATGCTGTCCAATGGGGTTTGTGACACACACACACTGTCCAATAGGGTTTGTGACGCACACACTGTCCAATGGGAATTGTGACACTCACACTCTGTCCAAAGGGCTGGTGACACACACGCTGTCCAATGGGGATTGTGACATACACACTGTCCAATAGGGTTTGTAACACGCACACGCTATACAATGGGGTTTGTGAAACGCACACTTTCTCATGGGGTTTGTGAAACACACACGCTGTACCATTGGATTTGTGACACACACGCTGAACAATTGGGTTTGTTACACAGACACTGCCCAATGGTGTTTGTGACACACATGCTGTGCAATGGGGTTTATGACACACACACTCTGTCCAATGGGGTTTGTAGACAAACACACACTCCAGGGGGGTTTGTGACGCACAATCTGTCCAATGGGGTTTGTGACACACACGCTGTCCAATGGGGATTGTGACACACACACGCTGTCCAATGGGGTTTGTCACACAGACACTGTACAATGGGGTTTGTGACACACACAATGTGCAATGACGATTGTGAAACACACACGCTGTCCAAAGGTGTTTGTGACATGCATTCTGTCCAATGGGGTTTGTGACACACACGCTGTCCAATAGGGATTGTGACACACACATGCTATCCAATGGGGTTTGTGACACATAGACTGTCTAGTGGGCCTTGTGACACACACACTGTGCAATGAGGATTGTGACACACACACGCTGACAAATGGGGTTTGTCACACAGACACTGTACAATGGGGTTTGTGAAACACACACTGTGCAATGAGGATTGTGACACACACACGCTGTCCAAAGGTGTTTGTGACATGCATGCTGTCCAATGGGTTTTGTGACACACAAACTCGGTCAATTGGGGGTTGTGACACTCAAGCTGTCCAATGGGGTTAATGACACACAGGCTGTCCAGTGGGGTTTGTTACACACACACTGTACAGTGGGGTTCGTGACACACACACTTTCCAAAGGGGACTGTGACATGCACACGCTTCCCAATGAGTTTGTCACACCCAGTCAGTCCAATGGGGTTTGTGAGAAACACACGCTGTCCAATTCTGTTTGTAACACATATGCTGTCCAATGGGATTCGTGACACACACACTGCCAATAGGGTTTGTGACACACACACTGTCCAATGGGGATTGTGACACAAACACTCTCCAATGGGGTTTGTGACACACACTCTGTCCAATGGGATTTGTGACACAAACACACTGTCCAATGGTGTTTGTGACACACACACTGTCCAGTGTAGTTTGTGACATGGATGCTGTCCAATGGGGTTTTTGACACACACTCTATCCAATGGGGTTTGTGGACACACACAGACTGTGCAATGGTGTTTCTGACACACACGCTGTCCAATAGGTTTTGTGACACACACACTGTCCAGGGGGGTTTGTGACACACACACTGTCCCATGGGTTTTGTCACACACACACTGTCGAATGGGGATTGTGACACACATTGTCCATGCCGGTTTGTGACACACACACTGTCAAATGGGTTTGTGACTCATGCACTGTCCAATGGGGTTTCTCACAAAAACTCTGTCCAATGTGATTTGTGACACACACTCTATCCTATGGGGTTTGTCACACACACTCTGTCCAATGGGGATTGTGACAAACAGGCTGTCCAATGGTGTGTGTGACACACACACTTTGTCCAATGGGGTTTGTGACACACACGCTGTCCAAAGTGGTTTGTGACACACATGCTGTCCAATGGGGTTTGTGACGCACAAACCTTTTTATGGGGTTTGTGACATACACGCTATACAATGGGATTTGTGACACACACACAGTCCAAAGGGGATTGTGACACACAAATTGTCCATGCCGGTTTGTGACACACAGTCTATCAAATGGGGTTTGTGGACACACAAACACTGTACAATGGTGTTTGTGACACACACGATGTCCAATAGGTTTTGTGACACACACGCTGTCCAGGGGGGTTTGTGACACACACACTGTCCCATGGGTTTTGTCACACACACTCTGTCGAATGGGGATTGTGACACACATTGTCCATGCCGGTTTGTGACACACACACTGTCCAATGGGTTTGTGACACATGCACTGTCCAATGGGGTTTCTCACAAAAACTCTGTCCAATGGGATTTGTGACACACACTATATCCTATGGGGTTTCTCACACACACTCTGTCCAATGGGGATTGTGACAAACACGCTGTCCAATGGTGTGTGTGACACACACACTCTGTCCAATGGGGTTTGTGACACACACGCTGTCCAATGGGGTTTGTGACACATGCTGTCCAAAGGGGTTTGTGACACACATGCTGTCCCAGGGGGTTTGTGACACACACACTTTCTTATGGGGTTTGTGACACACACACAGTCCAATGGGGATTGTGACGCACATACGATGTCCAGTAGTGTTTGTGACACCCACGCTGTCCAATGGGGATTGTGACAAACATACTGTCCAATGGTGTGTGTGACACACACACTCTGTCCAATGGGGTTTGTGACACACACGCTGCCTCATTGGCTTTGTGACACACATACTGTCCAATGGGTATTGTGACATACACACTGTCCAATAGGATTTGTGACACACACACGCTATACAATGGGGTTTGTGACACACACTCTGTACAATGGGGTTTGTGGACACACACACACTGTCCAATGGTGTTTGTGACACGCACGCTCAACAATGGGGATTGTGACACACACACTGTCTAATGGGGTTTGTGACACACACACTGTCCCATGGGTTTTCTCACTCACACTCTGTCGAATGGGGATTGTGACACACACTGTCCAATGGGTTTTGTGAGACACACGCTGTCCAATGGGGTTTGTGACACACATGCTGTCCAATGGGGTTTGTGACACACACACTTTCTTATGGGGTTTGTGCCACACACACAGTCCAATGGGGATTGTGACACACATACGATGTCCAGTAGTGTTTGTGACACCCACGTTGTCCAATGGGGATTGTGACAAACACGCTGTCCAATGGTGTGTGTGACACACACACTCTGTCCAATGGGGTTTGTGGCACACACGCTGTCCAAAGGGGTTTGTGACACACATGCTGTCCAATGGGGTTTGTGACACACACACTTTCTTATGGGGTTTGTGCCACACACACAGTCCAATGGGGATTGTGACACACATACGATGTCCAGTAGTGTTTGTGACACCCACGTTGTCCAATGGGGATTGTGACAAACAGGCTGTCCAATGGTGTGTGAGACACACACTTTGTCCAATGGGGTTTGTGACACACACGCTGCCCAATGGGGTTTGTGACACACACACTGTCCAAAGTGGTTTGTGACACACATGCTGTCCAATGGGGTTTGTGACGCACAAACCTTTTTATGGGGTTTGTGACATACACGCTATACAATGGGATTTGTGACACACACACAGTCCAAAGGGGATTGTGACACACAAATTGTCCATGCCGGTTTGTGACACACAGTCTATCAAATGGGGTTTGTGGACACACAAACACTGTACAATGGTGTTTGTGACACACACGATGTCCAATAGGTTTTGTGACACACACGCTGTCCAGGGGGGTTTGTGACACACACGCTGTCCCATGGGTTTTGTCACACACACTCTGTCGAATGGGGATTGTGACACACATTGTCCATGCCGGTTTGTGACACACACACTGTCCAATGGGTTTGTGACACATGCACTGTCCAATGGGGTTTCTCACAAAAACTCTGTCCAATGGGATTTGTGACACACACTATATCCTATGGGGTTTCTCACACACACTCTGTCCAATGGGGATTGTGACAAACACGCTGTCCAATGGTGTGTGTGACACACACACTCTGTCCAATGGGGTTTGTGACACACACGCTGTCCAATGGGGTTTGTGACACATGCTGTCCAAAGGGGTTTGTGACACACATGCTGTCCCAGGGGGTTTGTGACACACACACTTTCTTATGGGGTTTGTGACACACACACAGTCCAATGGGGATTGTGACGCACATACGATGTCCAGTAGTGTTTGTGACACCCACGCTGTCCAATGGGGATTGTGACAAACATGCTGTCCAATGGTGTGTGTGACACACACACTCTGTCCAATGGGGTTTGTGACACACACGCTGCCCCATTGGCTTTGTGACACACATACTGTCCAATGGGTATTGTGACATACACACTGTCCAATAGGATTTGTGACACACACACGCTATACAATGGGGTTTGTGACACACACTCTGTACAATGGGGTTTGTGGACACACACACACTGTCCAATGGTGTTTGTGACACGCACGCTCAACAATGGGGATTGTGACACACACACTGTCTAATGGGGTTTGTGACACACACACTGTCCCATGGGTTTTCTCACTCACACTCTGTCGAATGGGGATTGTGACACACACTGTCCAATGGGTTTTGTGAGACACACGCTGTCCAATGGGGTTTGTGACACACATGCTGTCCAATGGGGTTTGTGACACACACACTTTCTTATGGGGTTTGTGCCACACACACAGTCCAATGGGGATTGTGACACACATACGATGTCCAGTAGTGTTTGTGACACCCACGTTGTCCAATGGGGATTGTGACAAACACGCTGTCCAATGGTGTGTGTGACACACACACTCTGTCCAATGGGGTTTGTGGCACACACGCTGTCCAAAGGGGTTTGTGACACACATGCTGTCCAATGGGGTTTGTGACACACACACTTTCTTATGGGGTTTGTGCCACACACACAGTCCAATGGGGATTGTGACACACATACGATGTCCAGTAGTGTTTGTGACACCCACGTTGTCCAATGGGGATTGTGACAAACAGGCTGTCCAATGGTGTGTGAGACACACACTTTGTCCAATGGGGTTTGTGACACACACGCTGCCCAATGGGGTTTGTGACACACACACTGTCCAAAGTGGTTTGTGACACACATGCTGTCCAATGGGGTTTGTGACGCACAAACCTTTTTATGGGGTTTGTGACATACACGCTATACAATGGGATTTGTGACACACACACAGTCCAAAGGGGATTGTGACACACAAATTGTCCATGCCGGTTTGTGACACACAGTCTATCAAATGGGGTTTGTGGACACACAAACACTGTACAATGGTGTTTGTGACACACACGATGTCCAATAGGTTTTGTGACACACACGCTGTCCAGGGGGGTTTGTGACACACACACTGTCCCATGGGTTTTGTCACACACACTCTGTCGAATGGGGATTGTGACACACATTGTCCATGCCGGTTTGTGACACACACACTGTCCAATGGGTTTGTGACACATGCACTGTCCAATGGGGTTTCTCACAAAAACTCTGTCCAATGGGATTTGTGACACACACTATATCCTATGGGGTTTCTCACACACACTCTGTCCAATGGGGATTGTGACAAACACGCTGTCCAATGGTGTGTGTGACACACACACTCTGTCCAATGGGGTTTGTGACACACACGCTGTCCAATGGGGTTTGTGACACATGCTGTCCAAAGGGGTTTGTGACACACATGCTGTCCCAGGGGGTTTGTGACACACACACTTTCTTATGGGGTTTGTGACACACACACAGTCCAATGGGGATTGTGACGCACATACGATGTCCAGTAGTGTTTGTGACACCCACGCTGTCCAATGGGGATTGTGACAAACATACTGTCCAATGGTGTGTGTGACACACACACTCTGTCCAATGGGGTTTGTGACACACACGCTGCCTCATTGGCTTTGTGACACACATACTGTCCAATGGGTATTGTGACATACACACTGTCCAATAGGATTTGTGACACACACACGCTATACAATGGGGTTTGTGACACACACTCTGTACAATGGGGTTTGTGGACACACACACACTGTCCAATGGTGTTTGTGACACGCACGCTCAACAATGGGGATTGTGACACACACACTGTCTAATGGGGTTTGTGACACACACACTGTCCCATGGGTTTTCTCACTCACACTCTGTCGAATGGGGATTGTGACACACACTGTCCAATGGGTTTTGTGAGACACACGCTGTCCAATGGGGTTTGTGACACACATGCTGTCCAATTGGGTTTGTGACACACACACTTTCTTATGGGGTTTGTGCCACACACACAGTCCAATGGGGATTGTGACACACATACGATGTCCAGTAGTGTTTGTGACACCCACGTTGTCCAATGGGGATTGTGACAAACACGCTGTCCAATGGTGTGTGTGACACACACACTCTGTCCAATGGGGTTTGTGGCACACACGCTGTCCAAAGGGGTTTGTGACACACATGCTGTCCAATGGGGTTTGTGACACACACACTTTCTTATGGGGTTTGTGCCACACACACAGTCCAATGGGGATTGTGACACACATACGATGTCCAGTAGTGTTTGTGACACCCACGTTGTCCAATGGGGATTGTGACAAACAGGCTGTCCAATGGTGTGTGAGACACACACTTTGTCCAATGGGGTTTGTGACACACACGCTGCCCAATGGGGTTTGTGACACACACACTGTCCAAAGTGGTTTGTGACACACATGCTGTCCAATGGGGTTTGTGACGCACAAACCTTTTTATGGGGTTTGTGACATACACGCTATACAATGGGATTTGTGACACACACACAGTCCAAAGGGGATTGTGACACACAAATTGTCCATGCCGGTTTGTGACACACAGTCTATCAAATGGGGTTTGTGGACACACAAACACTGTACAATGGTGTTTGTGACACACACGATGTCCAATAGGTTTTGTGACACACACGCTGTCCAGGGGGGTTTGTGACACACACGCTGTCCCATGGGTTTTGTCACACACACTCTGTCGAATGGGGATTGTGACACACATTGTCCATGCCGGTTTGTGACACACACACTGTCCAATGGGTTTGTGACACATGCACTGTCCAATGGGGTTTCTCACAAAAACTCTGTCCAATGGGATTTGTGACACACACTATATCCTATGGGGTTTCTCACACACACTCTGTCCAATGGGGATTGTGACAAACACGCTGTCCAATGGTGTGTGTGACACACACACTCTGTCCAATGGGGTTTGTGACACACACGCTGTCCAATGGGGTTTGTGACACATGCTGTCCAAAGGGGTTTGTGACACACATGCTGTCCCAGGGGGTTTGTGACACACACACTTTCTTATGGGGTTTGTGACACACACACAGTCCAATGGGGATTGTGACGCACATACGATGTGCAGTAGTGTTTGTGACACCCACGCTGTCCAATGGGGATTGTGACAAACATGCTGTCCAATGGTGTGTGTGACACACACACTCTGTCCAATGGGGTTTGTGACACACACGCTGCCCCATTGGCTTTGTGACACACATACTGTCCAATGGGTATTGTGACATACACACTGTCCAATAGGATTTGTGACACACACACGCTATACAATGGGGTTTGTGACACACACTCTGTACAATGGGGTTTGTGGACACACACACACTGTCCAATGGTGTTTGTGACACGCACGCTCAACAATGGGGATTGTGACACACACACTGTCTAATGGGGTTTGTGACACACACACTGTCCCATGGGTTTTCTCACTCACACTCTGTCGAATGGGGATTGTGACACACACTGTCCAATGGGTTTTGTGAGACACACGCTGTCCAATGGGGTTTGTGACACACATGCTGTCCAATGGGGTTTGTGACACACACACTTTCTTATGGGGTTTGTGCCACACACACAGTCCAATGGGGATTGTGACACACATACGATGTCCAGTAGTGTTTGTGACACCCACGTTGTCCAATGGGGATTGTGACAAACACGCTGTCCAATGGTGTGTGTGACACACACACTCTGTCCAATGGGGTTTGTGGCACACACGCTGTCCAAAGGGGTTTGTGACACACATGCTGTCCAATGGGGTTTGTGACACACACACTTTCTTATGGGGTTTGTGCCACACACACAGTCCAATGGGGATTGTGACACACATACGATGTCCAGTAGTGTTTGTGACACCCACGTTGTCCAATGGGGATTGTGACAAACAGGCTGTCCAATGGTGTGTGAGACACACACTTTGTCCAATGGGGTTTGTGACACACACGCTGCCCAATGGGGTTTGTGACACACACACTGTCCAAAGTGGTTTGTGACACACATGCTGTCCAATGGGGTTTGTGACGCACAAACCTTTTTATGGGGTTTGTGACATACACGCTATACAATGGGATTTGTGACACACACACAGTCCAAAGGGGATTGTGACACACAAATTGTCCATGCCGGTTTGTGACACACAGTCTATCAAATGGGGTTTGTGGACACACAAACACTGTACAATGGTGTTTGTGACACACACGATGTCCAATAGGTTTTGTGACACACACGCTGTCCAGGGGGGTTTGTGACACACACACTGTCCCATGGGTTTTGTCACACACACTCTGTCGAATGGGGATTGTGACACACATTGTCCATGCCGGTTTGTGACACACACACTGTCCAATGGGTTTGTGACACATGCACTGTCCAATGGGGTTTCTCACAAAAACTCTGTCCAATGGGATTTGTGACACACACTATATCCTATGGGGTTTCTCACACACACTCTGTCCAATGGGGATTGTGACAAACACGCTGTCCAATGGTGTGTGTGACACACACACTCTGTCCAATGGGGTTTGTGACACACACGCTGTCCAATGGGGTTTGTGACACATGCTGTCCAAAGGGGTTTGTGACACACATGCTGTCCCAGGGGGTTTGTGACACACACACTTTCTTATGGGGTTTGTGACACACACACAGTCCAATGGGGATTGTGACGCACATACGATGTCCAGTAGTGTTTGTGACACCCACGCTGTCCAATGGGGATTGTGACAAACATGCTGTCCAATGGTGTGTGTGACACACACACTCTGTCCAATGGGGTTTGTGACACACACGCTGCCCCATTGGCTTTGTGACACACATACTGTCCAATGGGTATTGTGACATACACACTGTCCAATAGGATTTGTGACACACACACGCTATACAATGGGGTTTGTGACACACACTCTGTACAATGGGGTTTGTGGACACACACACACTGTCCAATGGTGTTTGTGACACGCACGCTCAACAATGGGGATTGTGACACACACACTGTCTAATGGGGTTTGTGACACACACACTGTCCCATGGGTTTTCTCACTCACACTCTGTCGAATGGGGATTGTGACACACACTGTCCAATGGGCTTTGTGAGACACACGCTGTCCAATGGGGTTTGTGACACACATGCTGTCCAATGGGGTTTGTGACACACACACTTTCTTATGGGGTTTGTGCCACACACACAGTCCAATGGGGATTGTGACACACATACGATGTCCAGTAGTGTTTGTGACACCCACGTTGTCCAATGGGGATTGTGACAAACACGCTGTCCAATGGTGTGTGTGACACACACACTCTGTCCAATGGGGTTTGTGGCACACACGCTGTCCAAAGGGGTTTGTGACACACATGCTGTCCAATGGGGTTTGTGACACACACACTTTCTTATGGGGTTTGTGCCACACACACAGTCCAATGGGGATTGTGACACACATACGATGTCCAGTAGTGTTTGTGACACCCACGTTGTCCAATGGGGATTGTGACAAACAGGCTGTCGAATGGTGTGTGAGACACACACTTTGTCCAATGGGGTTTGTGACACACACGCTGCCCAATGGGGTTTGTGACACACACACTGTCCAAAGTGGTTTGTGACACACATGCTGTCCAATGGGGTTTGTGACGCACAAACCTTTTTATGGGGTTTGTGACATACACGCTATACAATGGGATTTGTGACACACACACAGTCCAAAGGGGATTGTGACACACAAATTGTCCATGCCGGTTTGTGACACACAGTCTATCAAATGGGGTTTGTGGACACACAAACACTGTACAATGGTGTTTGTGACACACACGCTGTCCAATAGGTTTTGTGACACACACGCTGTCCAGGGGGGTTTGTGACACACACGCTGTCCCATGGGTTTTGTCACACACACTCTGTCGAATGGGGATTGTGACACACATTGTCCATGCCGGTTTGTGACACACACACTGTCCAATGGGTTTGTGACACATGCACTGTCCAATGGGGTTTCTCACAAAAACTCTGTCCAATGGGATTTGTGACACACACTATATCCTATGGGGTTTCTCACACACACTCTGTCCAATGGGGATTGTGACAAACAGGCTGTCCAATGGTGTGTGTGACACACACACTCTGTCCAATGGGGTTTGTGACACACACGCTGTCCAATGGGGTTTGTGACATACATGCTATCCAGGGGGTTTTGTGAAACACACACTGTCCAATAGAGTTTGTGACACACACACGCTATCCAGTGGGGTTTAGAACACATAGACTGTCCAGCGGGCCTTGTCACACACACACTCTGTCCAATGGGCTTGTGACACACATGCTGTCCAATAGTGTTTGTGACACACAGTCTGCCCCATGGGGTTTGTGATACACACGCTGTCCAATGAGGATTGTGACACACACACGCTGTCCAATGGGGTTTGTGACACACGCACTGTCCAAAGGGGTTTGTGGACACACACACATTGTCCAATGGTGTTTGTGAGAAACACTGTCCAATGGGCTTTCTTGCACACACACGCTGTGCAATTTTATTTGTGACAAAGACGCTGTCCAATGGGGTTTGTGAAACACACACTGTACAATGGGTTTTGTGACACACACACTGTCCAATGGGGTTTGTGACACACACACTGTACAATGGGTTTTGTGACACACACGCTGTCCAATGGGGATTGTGACGCACATGCTCACCAATGGGGATTGTGACACACACAATGTCCATGCCGGTTTGTGACACACACACTGTCCAATGGGGATTGTGACGCATACACTGTCCAATGGGGTTTCTCACAAACACTCTGACCAATGGTGTTTGTGAAAACACTCTATCCAATGGGTTTGTCACGCACACTCTCTCCAAAGGGTTTGTGACAAACACGCTGTCCAATGGGGATTGTGACAAACATGCTGTCGAATGGGGTTTGTGACACACACACTCTGTCCAATGGGCTTGTGACACACACGATGTTCAATGGGGTTCGTGACACACACTCTGTCCAATGGGGTTTGTGACACACATGCTGTCCAATGGGGTTTGTGACACACACACTTTCTTATGGGGTTTGTGCCACACACACAGTCCAATGGGGATTGTGACACACATACGATGTCCAGTAGTGTTTGTGACACCCACGTTGTCCAATGGGGATTGTGACACACACAGGCTGTTCAATGGGGTTTGTGACACTCACGCTGTCCAATGGGATTTGCGACACACACTGTACAGGTGGGTTTCTGACACACATGCTCTCCAATGGGGATTGTGACACACACGTTGTACAATGGGGTTTGTGACACACACACTGTCCAAAGGGGTTTGTGACACACATGCTGTCCAATGGGGTTTGTGACACACACACACTGTCCAATAGGGTTTGTGACGCACACACTGTCCAATGGGAATTGTGACACTCACACTCTGTCCAAAGGGCTGGTGACACACACGCTGTCCAATGGGGATTGTGACATACACACTGTCCAATAGGGTTTGTAACACGCACACGCTATACAATGGGGTTTGTGAAACGCACACTTTCTCATGGGGTTTGTGAAACACACACGCTGTACCATTGGATTTGTGACACACACGCTGAACAATTGGGTTTGTTACACAGACACTGCCCAATGGTGTTTGTGACACACATGCTGTGCAATGGGGTTTATGACACACACACTCTGTCCAATGGGGTTTGTAGACAAACACACACTCCAGGGGGGTTTGTGACGCACAATCTGTCCAATGGGGTTTGTGACACACACGCTGTCCAATGGGGATTGTGACACACACACGCTGTCCAATGGGGTTTGTCACACAGACACTGTACAATGGGGTTTGTGACACACACAATGTGCAATGACGATTGTGAAACACACACGCTGTCCAAAGGTGTTTGTGACATGCATGCTGTCCAATGGGGTTTGTGACACACACGCTGTCCAATAGGGATTGTGACACACACATGCTATCCAATGGGGTTTGTGACACACAAACTCGGTCAATTGGGCGTTGTGATGCACATGCTGTACAATGGGGTTCGTGACACACAGGCTCTCCAGTGGGGTTTGTCACACACACTCTGTCCAATGGGTACTGTGAAAAACGCGCTGTCCAATGCTGTTTGTAACACACACGCTGTAAAATGGGGTTTGTGACACACACACTGTCCAATGGGTTTGTGACACACATACTGTCCAATGGGGTTTCTCACAAAGACTCTGTCCAATGCGGTTTGTGACACACACTCTATCCAATGCGGTTTGTCAAACACACTCTGTCCAATGGCGATTGTGACAAACACGCTGTCCAATGGTGTGTGTGACACACACACTCTGTCCAGTGGGATTTGTGACATACACACTGTCCAATAGGGTTTGTGACAAACACACGCTATCCAATGGGGTTTGTGATACATAGACTGTCCAGTGGGCCTTGTGACACACACGCTGTCCAATAGTGTTTGTGACACACACTCTGCCCCATGGGGTTTTGTGATACACACACTGTCCAATGGGGATTGTGACACACACACGCTGTCCAATGGGGTTTGTGACACACACACTGTTTAGGGGGTTTGTGACACACACACTGTCCCAATGGTTTTGTCACACACACTGTGTCGACTGGGGATTGTGACACACACTGTCCAATGGGGTTTGTGACACACACATGCTGTGCAATGGTGTTTGTGACACACACGCTGTCCAATGGGGTTCGTGACACACACACTGTCCAATGGGTTTTGTGACACTCACGCTGTCTAATGGGGATTGTGACACACACACTGTCTAATGGGGTTTGTCACACCACACTCTGTCCAATGGGTACTGTGAAAAACACGCTGTCCAATGGTGTGTGTGACACACAAACTCTGTCCTATGGGGTTTGTGACACACACGCTGTCCAATGGGGTTTGTGACACACACACTGTCCAAAAGGGTTTGTGACACACATGCTGTCCAATGGGGTTTGTGACGCACAAACCTTTTTATGGGGTTTGTGACATACACGCTATACAATGGGATTTGTGACACACACACAGTCCAAAGGGGATTGTGACACACAAATTGTCCATGCCGGTTTGTGACACACAGTCTATCAAATGGGGTTTGTGGACACACAAACACTGTACAATGGTGTTTGTGACACACACGCTGTCCAATAGGTTTTGTGACACACACGCTGTCCAGGGGGGTTTGTGACACACACGCTGTCCCATGGGTTTTGTCACACACACTCTGTCGAATGGGGATTGTGACACACATTGTCCATGCCGGTTTGTGACACACACACTGTCCAATGGGTTTGTGACACATGCACTGTCCAATGGGGTTTCTCACAAAAACTCTGTCCAATGGGATTTGTGACACACACTATATCCTATGGGGTTTCTCACACACACTCTGTCCAATGGGGATTGTGACAAACAGGCTGTCCAATGGTGTGTGTGACACACACACTCTGTCCAATGGGGTTTGTGACACACACGCTGTCCAATGGGGTTTGTGACATACATGCTATCCAGGGGGTTTTGTGAAACACACACTGTCCAATAGAGTTTGTGACACACACACGCTATCCAGTGGGGTTTAGAACACATAGACTGTCCAGCGGGCCTTGTCACACACACACTCTGTCCAATGGGCTTGTGACACACATGCTGTCCAATAGTGTTTGTGACACACAGTCTGCCCCATGGGGTTTGTGATACACACGCTGTCCAATGAGGATTGTGACACACACACGCTGTCCAATGGGGTTTGTGACACACGCACTGTCCAAAGGGGTTTGTGGACACACACACATTGTCCAATGATGTTTGTGAGAAACACTGTCCAATGGGCTTTCTTGCACACACACGCTGTGCAATTTTATTTGTGACAAAGACGCTGTCCAATGGGGTTTGTGAAACACACACTGTACAATGGGTTTTGTGACACACACACTGTCCAATGGGGTTTGTGACACACACACTGTACAATGGGTTTTGTGACACACACGCTGTCCAATGGGGATTGTGACGCACATGCTCACCAATGGGGATTGTGACACACACAATGTCCATGCCGGTTTGTGACACACACACTGTCCAATGGGGATTGTGACGCATACACTGTCCAATGGGGTTTCTCACAAACACTCTGACCAATGGTGTTTGTGAAAACACTCTATCCAATGGGTTTGTCACGCACACTCTCTCCAAAGGGTTTGTGACAAACACGCTGTCCAATGGGGATTGTGACAAACATGCTGTCGAATGGGGTTTGTGACACACACACTCTGTCCAATGGGCTTGTGACACACACGATGTTCAATGGGGTTCGTGACACACACTCTGTCCAATGGGGTTTGTGACACACATGCTGTCCAATGGGGTTTGTGACACACACACTTTCTTATGGGGTTTGTGCCACACACACAGTCCAATGGGGATTGTGACACACATACGATGTCCAGTAGTGTTTGTGACACCCACGTTGTCCAATGGGGATTGTGACAAACACGCTGTCCAATGGTGTGTGTGACACACACACTCTGTCCAATGGGGTTTGTGGCACACACGCTGTCCAAAGGGGTTTGTGACACACATGCTGTCCAATGGGGTTTGTGACACACACACTTTCTTATGGGGTTTGTGCCACACACACAGTCCAATGGGGATTGTGACACACATACGATGTCCAGTAGTGTTTGTGACACCCACGTTGTCCAATGGGGATTGTGACAAACAGGCTGTCCAATGGTGTGTGAGACACACACTTTGTCCAATGGGGTTTGTGACACACACGCTGCCCAATGGGGTTTGTGACACACACACTGTCCAAAGTGGTTTGTGACACACATGCTGTCCAATGGGGTTTGTGACGCACAAACCTTTTTATGGGGTTTGTGACATACACGCT
Organism: Columba livia; assembly: GCF_036013475.1. Taxonomy (NCBI): domain Eukaryota; kingdom Metazoa; phylum Chordata; class Aves; order Columbiformes; family Columbidae; genus Columba; species Columba livia. The sequence goes on from NW_027043021.1 coordinate 1,013,691, forward strand.
ATACAATGGGATTTGTGACACACACACAGTCCAAAGGGGATTGTGACACACAAATTGTCCATGCCGGTTTGTGACACACAGTCTATCAAATGGGGTTTGTGGACACACAAACACTGTACAATGGTGTTTGTGACACACACGCTGTCCAATAGGTTTTGTGACACACACGCTGTCCAGGGGGGTTTGTGACACACACGCTGTCCCATGGGTTTTGTCACACACACTCTGTCGAATGGGGATTGTGACACACATTGTCCATGCCGGTTTGTGACACACACACTGTCCAATGGGTTTGTGACACATGCACTGTCCAATGGGGTTTCTCACAAAAACTCTGTCCAATGGGATTTGTGACACACACTATATCCTATGGGGTTTCTCACACACACTCTGTCCAATGGGGATTGTGACAAACAGGCTGTCCAATGGTGTGTGTGACACACACACTCTGTCCAATGGGGTTTGTGACACACACGCTGTCCAATGGGGTTTGTGACATACATGCTATCCAGGGGGTTTTGTGAAACACACACTGTCCAATAGAGTTTGTGACACACACACGCTATCCAGTGGGGTTTAGAACACATAGACTGTCCAGCGGGCCTTGTCACACACACACTCTGTCCAATGGGCTTGTGACACACATGCTGTCCAATAGTGTTTGTGACACACAGTCTGCCCCATGGGGTTTGTGATACACACGCTGTCCAATGAGGATTGTGACACACACACGCTGTCCAATGGGGTTTGTGACACACGCACTGTCCAAAGGGGTTTGTGGACACACACACATTGTCCAATGGTGTTTGTGAGAAACACTGTCCAATGGGCTTTCTTGCACACACACGCTGTGCAATTTTATTTGTGACAAAGACGCTGTCCAATGGGGTTTGTGAAACACACACTGTACAATGGGTTTTGTGACACACACACTGTCCAATGGGGTTTGTGACACACACACTGTACAATGGGTTTTGTGACACACACGCTGTCCAATGGGGATTGTGACGCACATGCTCACCAATGGGGATTGTGACACACACAATGTCCATGCCGGTTTGTGACACACACACTGTCCAATGGGGATTGTGACGCATACACTGTCCAATGGGGTTTCTCACAAACACTCTGACCAATGGTGTTTGTGAAAACACTCTATCCAATGGGTTTGTCACGCACACTCTCTCCAAAGGGTTTGTGACAAACACGCTGTCCAATGGGGATTGTGACAAACATGCTGTCGAATGGGGTTTGTGACACACACACTCTGTCCAATGGGCTTGTGACACACACGATGTTCAATGGGGTTCGTGACACACACTCTGTCCAATGGGGTTTGTGACACACACACTGTCCAAAGGGGTTTGTGACACACATGCTGTCCAATGGGGTTTGTGACACATACACACTGTCCAATGAGGTTATGACACACACGCTGTCCAATGGTGTGTGTGACACACACACGCTGTCCACTGGGGTTTGTGACACACAGTGACCAGGGGGGTTTGTGACACACACAGGCTGTTCAATGGGGTTTGTGACACTCACGCTGTCCAATGGGATTTGCGACACACACTGTACAGGTGGGTTTCTGACACACATGCTCTCCAATGGGGATTGTGACACACACGTTGTACAATGGGGTTTGTGACACACACACTGTCCAAAGGGGTTTGTGACACACATGCTGTCCAATGGGGTTTGTGACACATACACACTGTCCAATAGGGTTTGTGACGCACACACTGTCCAATGGGAATTGTGACACTCACACTCTGTCCAAAGGGCTGGTGACACACACGCTGTCCAATGGGGATTGTGACATACACACTGTCCAATAGGGTTTGTAACACGCACACGCTATACAATGGGGTTTGTGAAACGCACACTTTCTCATGGGGTTTGTGAAACACACACGCTGTACCATTGGATTTGTGACACACACGCTGAACAATTGGGTTTGTTACACAGACACTGCCCAATGGTGTTTGTGACACACATGCTGTGCAATGGGGTTTATGACACACACACTCTGTCCAATGGGGTTTGTAGACAAACACACACTCCAGGGGGGTTTGTGACGCACAATCTGTCCAATGGGGTTTGTGACACACACGCTGTCCAATGGGGATTGTGACACACACACGCTGTCCAATGGGGTTTGTCACACAGACACTGTACAATGGGGTTTGTGACACACACAATGTGCAATGACGATTGTGAAACACACACGCTGTCCAAAGGTGTTTGTGACATGCATGCTGTCCAATGGGGTTTGTGACACACACGCTGTCCAATAGGGATTGTGACACACACATGCTATCCAATGGGGTTTGTGACACACAAACTCGGTCAATTGGGCGTTGTGATGCACATGCTGTACAATGGGGTTCGTGACACACAGGCTCTCCAGTGGGGTTTGTCACACACACTCTGTCCAATGGGTACTGTGAAAAACGCGCTGTCCAATGCTGTTTGTAACACACACGCTGTAAAATGGGGTTTGTGACACACACACTGTCCAATGGGTTTGTGACACACATACTGTCCAATGGGGTTTCTCACAAAGACTCTGTCCAATGCGGTTTGTGACACACACTCTATCCAATGCGGTTTGTCAAACACACTCTGTCCAATGGCGATTGTGACAAACACGCTGTCCAATGGTGTGTGTGACACACACACTCTGTCCAGTGGGATTTGTGACATACACACTGTCCAATAGGGTTTGTGACAAACACACGCTATCCAATGGGGTTTGTGATACATAGACTGTCCAGTGGGCCTTGTGACACACACGCTGTCCAATAGTGTTTGTGACACACACTCTGCCCCATGGGGTTTTGTGATACACACACTGTCCAATGGGGATTGTGACACACACACGCTGTCCAATGGGGTTTGTGACACACACACTGTTTAGGGGGTTTGTGACACACACACTGTCCCAATGGTTTTGTCACACACACTGTGTCGACTGGGGATTGTGACACACACTGTCCAATGGGGTTTGTGACACACACATGCTGTGCAATGGTGTTTGTGACACACACGCTGTCCAATGAGGTTCGTGACACACACACTGTCCAATGGGTTTTGTGACACTCACGCTGTCTAATGGGGATTGTGACACACACACTGTCTAATGGGGTTTGTCACACCACACTCTGTCCAATGGGTACTGTGAAAAACACGCTGTCCAATGGTGTGTGTGACACACAAACTCTGTCCTATGGGGTTTGTGACACACACGCTGTCCAATGGGGTTTGTGACACACACACTGTCCAAAGGGGTTTGTGACACACATGCTGTCCAATGGGGTTTGTGACACACATGCTATACAGTGGGTTTTGTGACACACACACAGTCCAATGGGGATTGTGACACACAGACGATGTCCTATGGTGTTTGTGACACCCACGCTGTCCAATTGAGATTGTGACAAACACGCTATCCAATGAGGTTTGTGACACGCACACTTTCCAATGGGGTTTGTGACACACACACTTTCCAATGGGGTTTGTGACAGACACACGCTGTCCAATCGGGTTTGTCACATAGACACTGTAAAATGGTGTTTGTGACACACACACTGTGCAATGAGGATTGTGACACACACACGCTGTCTAAAAGTGTTTGTGACATGCATGCTGTCCAATGGGTTTTGTGACACACAAACTCGGTCCATTCGGCGTTGTGACACACAGGCTGTCCAATGGGGATCGTGACACACAGGCTGTGCAGTGGGGTTTGTGACACAGACACTGTCCAGTGGAGTTTGTGACACACACACTTTCCAAAGGGGATTGTGACACGCACACGCTTCCCAATGTGTTTGTCACACCCACCCTGTCCAATGTGGTTTGTGACAAACACACGCTGTCCAATGCTGTTTGTAATACACACGCTGTACAATGGGGTTTGTGACACATATACTGTCCAATGGGGTTTCTCACAAAAACTCTGTCCAATGGGGTTTGTGACACACACTCTATCCAATGGGTTTTGTCATACACACTCTGTCCAATGGGGATTATGACACACACACGCTGTCCAATGGGGTTTGTGACACACACACCGTCCAAAGGGGTTTGCGACACACACGCTGTCCAATGGGTTTTGTGACACACACACTCTGTCAAATGGTTCTTGTGAAACACACGCTGTTCTATGGGGTTTGTGAAACTCACAATCTGTCCAATGGGGTTTGTGACACACACGCTCTCCAATGGGCTTTGTGACACACACGCTGACCAATTGGGTTTGTTACACACACTCTGTCCAATGGTGTTTGAGACACGCACGCTGTCCAGTGGGTTTTGTGACACACACTCTGACCAGGGGGGTTTGTGACACATACAGGCTGTTCAATGGGGTTTGTGACACACACGCTATCCAATGGGGTTTGTAACACACACACTTTCCAATGGGGTTTGTGACAGACACATGCTGTCCCATGGGGTTTGTGACACACACTCTATCCAATGGGGTTTGTCATACTCACTCTGTCCAATGGGGTTTGTGACACACACGCTGTCCAATGGGGTTTGTGACACACAAAATTTCCAAAGGGGATTGTGACATACACACTGTCCAATAGGGTTTGTGACACACACACGCAATAGAATGGGGTTTGTTAAACGCACACTTTCTCATGGGGTTTGTGAAACACAAACACTATCCCATGGGGTTTGAGACACACACGCTGAACAATTGGGTTTGTTACACACACACTGTCCAATGGTGTTTGTGACAAGCACGCTGTACAGGGGGTTTTGTGACACACACACTGTCCAATAGGGTTTGTGACAAACACACGCTATCCAATGGGGTTTGTGACACATAGACTGTCCAGTGGGCCTTGTGACACACACAGTCTGTCCTATGGGCTTGTGACACACACGCTGTCCAATAGTGTTTGTGACACACACTCTGCCCCATGGGCTTTGTGATACACTCACTGTCCATTGGGGACTGTGACACACACACACTGTCCAATGGGGATTGTGACGCACACACTGTACCATGGGAATTGTGACACACACACTCTGTCCAATGGGGTTTGTGACACACACGCTGTCCAATGGGGACTGTGACACACACGCTGTCCAATGGGGTTTGTTACACACACACTCTGTCCAGTGGTTCTTGTGACACACACGCTGTCCTATGGGTTTTGTGACACACACTCTGTACAATGGCCTGGTGACACACACGCTGTCCAATGGGGTTTGTGACACACACACTGACCAGGGGGGTTTGAGACACGCACACTTTCCAATGGGCTTTAGTGACACACACACGCTGTCCCACGGGGTTTGTGACACAAACGCTGACCAATTGGGTTTCTTACACACACACTGTCCAATGGTGTTTTTGACACGCATGCTGTCCAATGGGTTTTGTCACACACACTCTGTCCAATGGCGATTGTGACAAACACGCTGTCCAATGGTATGTGTGACAATACACACTCTGTCCAATGGGGTTTGTGACACACACGCTGTGAAATGGGGTTTGTGACACACACACTGTCCAAACGGGTTTGTGACACACACGCTGTCCAATGGGGTTTGTGACACACACACTTCCTAATGGGGTTTGAAACACACACTGTCCAAAGGGGTTTGTGACACACATGCTGTCCAATGGGGTTTGTGACACACAAACTTTTTTATGGGGTTTGTGACACACACACTTTACAGTGGGTTCTGTGACACACACACAGTCTAATGGGGATTGTGACACACACACGATGCTCTGTGGTGTTTGTGACACACAAACTGTCCAGTGGGGATTGTGACAAACACGCTGTCCAATGGTGTGTGTTACACACACTCTCTGTCCAATGGGGTTTGTGACACACACGCTGTCCAATAGTGTTTGTGACACACACACGCTATCCAATGGGGTTGTGACACATATACTAGCCAGTGGGCCTTGTGACACACACACTGTCTAACTGGCTTGTGACACACACGCTGTCCAATAGTGTTTGTGACACACACTCTGCCCCATGGGGTTTTTGACACACACACTGTCCAATGGGGATTGTGACATACACACTGTCCAATAGGGTTTGTTACACACACATGCTATACAATGGGGTTTCTGAAACGCACACTTTCTCATGGGGTTTGTGAAACACACACGCTGTCCCATGGGGTTTGTGACACACATGCTGAACAATTGGGTTTGTTACACACACACTGTCCAATGGTGTTTGTGACACGAATGCTGTCCAGGGGGTTTTGTGAAACACACACTGTCCAATAGGGTTTGTGACACACACTCTGCCCCATGGGGTTTGTGATACACACACTGTCCAATGGGGATTGTGGCACACACACGCTGTCCAATGGGGATTGTGACACACACACGCTGTCCAATGGGGTTTGTGACACACACGCTGTCCTATGGGGTTTGTGAAACACACAATCTGTCCAATGGTGTTCGTGACACACATGCTGTCCAGTGGGGTTTTTGACACACACAGTGACCAGGGGGGTTTGTGACACACACAGGCTGTTCAATGGGGTTTGTGACACACACGCTGTCCAATGGGACTTGCGACACACACTGTCCAGGTGGGTTTCTGACACACATGCTCTCCAATGGGGATTGTGACACACATGCTGTCCAATGGGGTTTATGACACACACACTCTGTCCAATGGGGTTTGTAGACAAACACACAGTCCAGGAGGGTTTGTGACGCACACGCTGTCCAATGGGGTTTGTGACACACGCACTGTTCAAAGGGGTTTGTGGCACACAAAATTTCCAAAGGGGATTGTGACATACACACTGTCCAATAGGGTTTGTGACACACACACGCAATAGAATGGGGTTTGTTAAACGCACACTTTCTCATGGGGTTTGTGAAACACAAACACTATCCCATGGGGTTTGAGACACACACGCTGAACAATTGGGTTTGTTACACACACACTGTCCAATGGTGTTTGTGACAATCACGCTGTACAGGGGGTTTTGTGACACACACACTGTCCAATAGGGTTTGTGACAAACACACGCTATCCAATGGGGTTTGTGACACATAGACTGTCCAGTGGGCCTTGTGACACACACAGTCTGTCCTATGGGCTTGTGACACACACGCTGTCCAATAGTGTTTGTGACACACACTCTGCCCCATGGGCTTTGTGATACACTCACTGTCCATTGGGGACTGTGACACACACACACTGTCCAATGGGGAATGTGACGCACACACTGTACCATGGGAATTGTGACACACACACTCTGTCCAATGGGGTTTTTGACACACACGCTGTCCAATGGGGACTGTGACACACACGCTGTCCAATGGGGTTTGTTACACACACACTCTGTCCAGTGGTTCTTGTGACACACACGCTGTCCTATGGGTTTTGTGACACACACTCTGTACAATGGCCTGGTGACACACACGCTGTCCAATGGGGTTTGTGACACACACACTGACCAGGGGGGTTTGAGACACGCACACTTTCCAATGGGCTTTAGTGACACACACACGCTGTCCCACGGGGTTTGTGACACAAACGCTGACCAATTGGGTTTCTTACACACACACTGTCCAATGGTGTTTTTGACACGCATGCTGTCCAATGGGTTTTGTCACACACACTCTGTCCAATGGCGATTGTGACAAACACGCTGTCCAATGGTATGTGTGACAATACACACTCTGTCCAATGGGGTTTGTGACACACACGCTGTGAAATGGGGTTTGTGACACACACACTGTCCAAACGGGTTTGTGACACACACGCTGTCCAATGGGGTTTGTGACACACACACTTCCTAATGGGGTTTGAAACACACACTGTCCAAAGGGGTTTGTGACACACATGCTGTCCAATGGGGTTTGTGACACACAAACTTTTTTATGGGGTTTGTGACACACACACTTTACAGTGGGTTCTGTGACACACACACAGTCTAATGGGGATTGTGACACACACACGATGCTCTGTGGTGTTTGTGACACACAAACTGTCCAGTGGGGATTGTGACAAACACGCTGTCCAATGGTGTGTGTTACACACACTCTCTGTCCAATGGGGTTTGTGACACACACGCTGTCCAATAGTGTTTGTGACACACACACGCTATCCAATGGGGTTGTGACACATATACTAGCCAGTGGGCCTTGTGACACACACACTGTCTAACTGGCTTGTGACACACACGCTGTCCAATAGTGTTTGTGACACACACTCTGCCCCATGGGGTTTTTGACACACACACTGTCCAATGGGGATTGTGACATACACACTGTCCAATAGGGTTTGTTACACACACATGCTATACAATGGGGTTTCTGAAACGCACACTTTCTCATGGGGTTTGTGAAACACACACGCTGTCCCATGGGGTTTGTGACACACATGCTGAACAATTGGGTTTGTTACACACACACTGTCCAATGGTGTTTGTGACACGAATGCTGTCCAGGGGGTTTTGTGAAACACACACTGTCCAATAGGGTTTGTGACACACACTCTGCCCCATGGGGTTTGTGATACACACACTGTCCAATGGGGATTGTGGCACACACACGCTGTCCAATGGGGATTGTGACACACACACGCTGTCCAATGGGGTTTGTGACACACACGCTGTCCTATGGGGTTTGTGAAACACACAATCTGTCCAATGGTGTTCGTGACACACATGCTGTCCAGTGGGGTTTTTGACACACACAGTGACCAGGGGGGTTTGTGACACACACAGGCTGTTCAATGGGGTTTGTGACACACACGCTGTCCAATGGGACTTGCGACACACACTGTCCAGGTGGGTTTCTGACACACATGCTCTCCAATGGGGATTGTGACACACATGCTGTCCAATGGGGTTTATGACACACACACTCTGTCCAATGGGGTTTGTAGACAAACACACAGTCCAGGAGGGTTTGTGACGCACACGCTGTCCAATGGGGTTTGTGACACACGCACTGTTCAAAGGGGTTTGTGGCACACAAAATTTCCAAAGGGGATTGTGACATACACACTGTCCAATAGGGTTTGTGACACACACACGCAATAGAATGGGGTTTGTTAAACGCACACTTTCTCATGGGGTTTGTGAAACACAAACACTATCCCATGGGGTTTGAGACACACACGCTGAACAATTGGGTTTGTTACACACACACTGTCCAATGGTGTTTGTGACAAGCACGCTGTACAGGGGGTTTTGTGACACACACACTGTCCAATAGGGTTTGTGACAAACACACGCTATCCAATGGGGTTTGTGACACATAGACTGTCCAGTGGGCCTTGTGACACACACAGTCTGTCCTATGGGCTTGTGACACACACGCTGTCCAATAGTGTTTGTGACACACACTCTGCCCCATGGGCTTTGTGATACACTCACTGTCCATTGGGGACTGTGACACACACACACTGTCCAATGGGGATTGTGACGCACACACTGTACCATGGGAATTGTGACACACACACTCTGTCCAATGGGGTTTTTGACACACACGCTGTCCAATGGGGACTGTGACACACACGCTGTCCAATGGGGTTTGTTACACACACACTCTGTCCAGTGGTTCTTGTGACACACACGCTGTCCTATGGGTTTTGTGACACACACTCTGTACAATGGCCTGGTGACACACACGCTGTCCAATGGGGTTTGTGACACACACACTGACCAGGGGGGTTTGAGACACGCACACTTTCCAATGGGCTTTAGTGACACACACACGCTGTCCCACGGGGTTTGTGACACAAACGCTGACCAATTGGGTTTCTTACACACACACTGTCCAATGGTGTTTTTGACACGCATGCTGTCCAATGGGTTTTGTCACACACACTCTGTCCAATGGCGATTGTGACAAACACGCTGTCCAATGGTATGTGTGACAATACACACTCTGTCCAATGGGGTTTGTGACACACACGCTGTGAAATGGGGTTTGTGACACACACACTGTCCAAACGGGTTTGTGACACACACGCTGTCCAATGGGGTTTGTGACACACACACTTCCTAATGGGGTTTGAAACACACACTGTCCAAAGGGGTTTGTGACACACATGCTGTCCAATGGGGTTTGTGACACACAAACTTTTTTATGGGGTTTGTGACACACACACTTTACAGTGGGTTCTGTGACACACACACAGTCTAATGGGGATTGTGACACACACACGATGCTCTGTGGTGTTTGTGACACACAAACTGTCCAGTGGGGATTGTGACAAACACGCTGTCCAATGGTGTGTGTGACACACACTCTCTGTCCAATGGGGTTTGTGACACACACGCTGTCCAATAGTGTTTGTGACACACACACGCTATCCAATGGGGTTGTGACACATATACTAGCCAGTGGGCCTTGTGACACACACACTGTCTAACTGGCTTGTGACACACACGCTGTCCAATAGTGTTTGTGACACACACTCTGCCCCATGGGGTTTTTGACACACACACTGTCCAATGGGGATTGTGACATACACACTGTCCAATAGGGTTTGTTACACACACATGCTATACAATGGGGTTTCTGAAACGCACACTTTCTCATGGGGTTTGTGAAACACACACGCTGTCCCATGGGGTTTGTGACACACATGCTGAACAATTGGGTTTGTTACACACACACTGTCCAATGGTGTTTGTGACACGAATGCTGTCCAGGGGGTTTTGTGAAACACACACTGTCCAATAGGGTTTGTGACACACACTCTGCCCCATGGGGTTTGTGATACACACACTGTCCAATGGGGATTGTGGCACACACACGCTGTCCAATGGGGATTGTGACACACACACGCTGTCCAATGGGGTTTGTGACACACACGCTGTCCTATGGGGTTTGTGAAACACACAATCTGTCCAATGGTGTTCGTGACACACATGCTGTCCAGTGGGGTTTTTGACACACACAGTGACCAGGGGGGTTTGTGACACACACAGGCTGTTCAATGGGGTTTGTGACACACACGCTGTCCAATGGGACTTGCGACACACACTGTCCAGGTGGGTTTCTGACACACATGCTCTCCAATGGGGATTGTGACACACATGCTGTCCAATGGGGTTTATGACACACACACTCTGTCCAATGGGGTTTGTAGACAAACACACAGTCCAGGAGGGTTTGTGACGCACACGCTGTCCAATGGGGTTTGTGACACACGCACTGTTCAAAGGGGTTTGTGGCACACACTCTGTCCAATGGGTTTTGTGGACACACACACATTGTCCAATGGTGTTTGTGAGAAACACTGTCCAATGGGCTTTCTTGCACACACACGCTGTGCAATTTTATTTGTGACAAAGACGCTGTCCAATGGGGTTTGTGAAACACACACTGTACAATGGGTTTTGTGACACACACACTGTCCAATGGGGTTTGTGACACACACACTGTACAATGGGTTTTGTGACACACACGCTGTCCAATGGGGATTGTGACACACATGCTCACCAATGGGGATTGTGACACACACAATGTCCATGCCGGTTTGTGACACACACACTGTCCAATGGGGATTGTGACGCATACACTGTCCAATGGGGTTTCTCACAAACACTCTGACCAATGGTGTTTGTGAAAACACTCTATCCAATGGGTTTGTCACGCACACTCTCTCCAAAGGGTTTGTGACAAACACGCTGTCCAATGGGGATTGTGACAAACATGCTGTCGAATGGGGTTTGTGACACACACACTCTGTCCAATGGGCTTGTGACACACACGATGTTCAATGGGGTTCGTGACACACACTCTGTCCAATGGGGTTTGTGACACACACACTGTCCAAAGGGGTTTGTGACACACATGCTGTCCAATGGGGTTTGTGACACATACGCACTGTCCAATGAGGTTATGACACACACGCTGTCCAATGGTGTGTGTGACACACACACGCTGTCCACTGGGGTTTGTGACACACAGTGACCAGGGGGGTTTGTGACACACACAGGCTGTTCACTGGGGTTTGTGACACTCACGCTGTCCAATGGGATTTGCGACACACACTGTACAGGTGGGTTTCTGACACACATGCTCTCCAATGGGGATTGTGACACACACGTTGTACAATGGGGTTTGTGACACACACACTGTCCAAAGGGGTTTGTGACACACATGCTGTCCAATGGGGTTTGTGACACACACACACTGTCCAGTAGGGTTTGTGACGCACACACTGTCCAATGGGAATTGTGACACTCACACTCTGTCCAAAGGGCTGGTGACACACACGCTGTCCAATGGGGATTGTGACATACACACTGTCCAATAGGGTTTGTAACACGCACACGCTATACAATGGGGTTTGTGAAACGCACACTTTCTCATGGGGTTTGTGAAACACACACGCTGTACCATTGGATTTGTGACACACACGCTGAACAATTGGGTTTGTTACACAGACACTGCCCAATGGTGTTTGTGACACACATGCTGTGCGATGGGGTTTATGACACACACACTGTCCAATGGGGTTTGTAGACAAACACACACTCCAGGGGGGTTTGTGACGCACAATCTGTCCAATGGGGTTTGTGACACACACGCTGTCCAATGGGGATTGTGACACACACACGCTGTCCAATGGGGTTTGTCACACAGACACTGTACAATGGGGTTTGTGACACACACAATGTGCAATGACGATTGTGAAACACACACGCTGTCCAAAGGTGTTTGTGACATGCATGCTGTCCAATGGGGTTTGTGACACACACTCTGTCCAATGGGGTTTGTGACAAATACACGCTGTCCAATGCTGTTTGTAACACAGACGCTGTCCAATGGGGTTTGTGACACACACACTGTCCAATGGGTTTTTGTAACACATACACTCTGTGCAATGGGGCTTATGACACATACGCTGTCCAACGGGTTTCGTGACACACACACTGCTAATAGCGTTTGTGAACACACACACTGTCCAATGGGGATTGTGACACACACACTGTCCAATGGGGTTTCTGACACACACACTGTCCAAGGGGGTTTGTGACATGGATGCTGTCCAATGGGGATTGTGACAAACACGTTGTCCAATGGTGTGTGTGACACACACACTGTCCAATGGGGATTGTGACACTCACACTCTGTCCAATGGGGTTTGTGACACACACACTGTCCAATGGGGATTGTGACACTCACACTCTGTCCAATGGGGTTTGTGACACACACAATCTGTTCAATGGGGTTTGTGACACACACGCTGTCCAATAGGGTTTGTGATACACACACTGTCCAATAGGGTTTGTGACGCACACGTTGTCCAATGGGAATTGTGACGCATACACTCTATCCAATGGGCTTTGTGACATACACGCTGACCAATTGGGTTTGTTAAACACACACTGTCCAAAGGTATTTGTGACACGCATACTGTCCAATAGAGTTTGTGACACACACACGCTATCCAATGGGGTTTGTGATACACACACTTTCTTATGGGTTTTGTGACACACACGCTATACAACGGGTTTTGTGACACACATACTGTCCAATGGGGATTGTGACACACACATGATGTCCAATGGTGTCTGTGACACACACGCTGTCCAATGGGGTTAGTGAGACGCACACTTTCTCATGGAGTTTGTGACACACACACGCTGTCCCATGGGGTTTGTGACACACACGCTGAACAATTGTGTTTGTTATACACACACTGTCCAATGGTGTTTGTGACACGCATGCTGTCCAGTGGGTTTTGTGACACACACACTGTCCAATAGGGTTTGTGACAGACACACGCTATCCAATAGGGATTGTGACATGCACAATTTCTCATGGGGTTTGTATACACACACACGCTGTCCCATGGGGTTTGTGACACACATGCTGTCCAATGGGGTTTGTTACACACACAATGTCCCACGGGTTTGTGAACACGCATGCTGTCCAGTGGGTTTTGTGACACACAAACTATCCAATAGGGTTTGTGACAAACACACGCTATCCTATGGGGTTTGTGACACACACACTGTCGAAAAGGGATTGTGAAAAACACGCTGACCAATGGGTATTGTGACACACACGCTCACCAATGGGGACTGTGACACACACAATGTCTATGCCGGTTTGTGTCACACACACTGTCCAATGGGGTTTGTTACACATACACTGTCCAATGGGATTTCTCACAAACACTCCGTCCAATGGGGTTTGTGACACACACTCTATCCAATGGCGTTTGTCACACACACTCTGTCCAATGGAGTTTGTGACACACACGCTGTCCAATGGGGCTTGTGACAAACACGCTGTAGAATGGGGTTTGTGACACACACACTCTGTCCAATGGAGTTCGTGACACACACGCTGTCCATTGGGGATTGTGAGAAACACGCTGTAGAATGGGGTTTGTGACACACACTCTCTGTCCAATGGGCTTGTGACACACACGGTGTCCAATGGCGTTCGTGACATAGACTCTGTCCAGTGGGGTTTGTGACACACACACGATGTCCAATGGTGTCTGTGACACACACGCTGTCCAATGGACAGGGTTTGTGACATACAGAAGCTATCCAATAGGGATTGTGACATGCACAATTTCTCATGGGGTTTGTATACACACACACGCTGTCCCATGGGGTTTGTGACACACATGCTGTCCAATGGGGTTTGTTACACACACAATGTCCAATGGGTTTGTGAACACGAATGCTGTCCAATGGCGTTTGTGACACACACACTGTCCAGGTGGGTTTGTGACACACACGGTGTCCAATGGGGTTTGTGACACGCATGCTGTCCAATGGTGTTTGTGACACACACACTGTCCATAGGGGTTTGTGACACAGATGCTGTCCAATGTGGTTTGTGAAACACACGCTGTGCAATGGGGTTTGTGACACACAAACTGTCAAGGTGGGTTTGTGAAACACACACTGCTGAAAGGGGTTTGTGACACACACGCTGTACAGTGGTGTTTGTGACAGGCATGCTGTCCAATGGTGTTTGTGACACACAGGCTGTCCAATGGGGATTGTGATACACACACGCTGTCCAATGGTGTTTGTGACTCGGATTCTGTACAATGGGGTTTGTGACACACACACTGTCCAATGGGGTTTGTGACACACACACGCTGTCCAATGGTGTTTGTGAACACGCATGGTTTCCAATGCGTCTTGTGACACACACACTGTCCAGGGGGCTTTGTGACACACACGATGTCCAATGGGATTGGCGACACACACGCTGTCCAGTGGGGATTGTGACACACACACGCTGTCTAGAGGGGATAGTGACACACACACGTTGTCCAATGGTGTTTGTGACACGGATACTGTCCAATGCGGTTTGTGACACACACAACGTCCAACGGGGTTTGTGACACACACGCTGTCCAAGGGGTTCGTGAGACACACACTGTCCAGTGAGGTTTGTGACACACACTCTGTTCAATGGGGTTAGTGACACACACACTTTCCTTTGGTTTTGTGACACACACACAATATCCAATGGGGTTTGTGACACACACACTGTCTAATGGGGTATGTGATACACACATGCTTTCCAATGGTGTATGTGACACGCATGCTGTCCAATGGGGTTTGTGACTCACATGCTGTCCAATGGTGTTTGTGACACACACACGGTGTATAATGGTGTTTCTGACACAGATAATTTTCAATGGGGTTTTTTAGAGACACAATGTCTAGGGGGGGTTTGTGACACAGGCACTGTGCAATGGGGATTGTCGCACACACACTGTCCAGGGGGGTTTATGACACATACACAGTCCAGGTGGGTTTGTGACACGCACTCTGTCCAAAGGGGTTTGTGACACAGAGACTCTCCAGGGGTTTTTGCGACCCACACACTGTCCAGAGGGGTTTGTGACACACACACTGTCTAATGGGTTTTGTGATACACACACCCTTTCCAATAGTGTATGTGACACGCATGCTGTATAATGGGGTTTGTGACACACACACTGTCCAGGGGGGTTTATGACACACACACTGTCCGATACGGTTTGTAACACACACACGCAATCTTATGGGGTTTGTGAAACACACGTTGTCAAGTGGGGTTTGTGACACACACACTGTCCATGGGGGATTGTGTCACACACAAACTCTGTCCAATGGGGTTGGTAATACACCAACTATCCAATGGGGTTTGTGACACACATGCTCTCCAATGGTGTTTGTGACACACACACTGTCAATAGGGGTTTGTGACACACACGCTGTCCAGGAGAGTTTGTGACACACACGCTGTCCAATCGGGTTTGTGACACACACGCTGTCCAGGAGAGTTTGTGACACACACGCAGTCCAATGGGTTTTGTGAAACAAACACTGTTTGGCGGGGTTTGCGACACACACAATGTCCAATGGGGTTTGTGAAACACAGGCTGTCCAATGCGGATTGTGACACACACACTGTCCAGGGGGGTTTGTGACACACACACTGTCCAATGGGGTTTCTGACACACACACGATATCCAAAGGGGTTTGTGACACACACACGCTGTCCAATGAGGCTTGTAACACACAGGCTGTCTAATGGGGTTCGTGACACACACGCTGTCAAATGGGGTTTGTGACACACACACTTTCTAATCGGGATTGTGACACACACACGCTGCCCAATGGGGTTTGTGACACACACGCTGTCCAATGGGATTTGTCACACACACACTCTGTCCAATTAGGCTTGTGACACACATGCTGTCCAATGGGGTTCATGACACACACGCTGTCCAGTGGCGTTTCTGACACACACACTGTCCAATAGGGTTTGTGACACACACACGCTGTCCAATGGGGCTTGTGAAACACACGCTGTCCAATGGCGTTTGTGACACACACGCTGTCCAATGGCGTTCGTGACACACACGCTGTCCAGTGGGGTTTCTGACACACACACGCTATCCAAAGGGGTTTGTGACACGTACACTGTCCTATGGGAATGGTGACACGCACACCGTCCAATGGGGTTCGTGACTCACACGCTGTCCAGTAGGGTTTGTGATACACACACTGTACAATGGGGTTTGTGACACACACAGTTTCTAATGAGGTTTTTGACACACACACGCTATCCAATGGGGTTTGTGACACACACCATTTACAATGGGTTTTGTGAAAACACACATTGTCCAATTGGGATTGTGACACACACACTGCACAGGGGGGTTTGTGACTACACAGTCTGTCCAATGGGGTTTGTGACACAAACACTGTCCAATGGGGATAGTCACACACAAACACTGTATAACGGGATTTGAGACACACACAAGGTCCAATGTGGTTTTGGACACACACGCTACCCGATGGAGTTTGCGAACACGGATGCTGTCCAATGGGGTTTGTACAACACACAGTGTCCAATGGGGTTTGTGACACACGCTCTGTCCAATGGCGATTGTGACACACATGCACTTTCCAATGGTGCTTGTGACACGCATGCTGTCCAATGGGTTTTGTGACACACACACTCTGTCCAATGGGGGTTGTGACACACACACTGTCCAATGGTGTTTGTGACACACACACTCTGTCCGATGCGACACACACGCATTCCAATGCGGTTCGTGACACACACGTTGTCCAGTGGGGTTTGTCACACACACTCTGTCCAATGGGGATTGTGACACAAACATGCTGTCCAACGGGGTTTGTTACAAACACGCTGTCCAATGGGGACTGTGACACACACGCTCTGTACAATGGCTTTTGTGACACACACTGTCCAGGGGGGTTTGTGACACACTTGATGTCCAATGGGATTTGTGACACACACACTGTCCAACAGGGTTCGTGGCATACGCGCTATCCAGTGGGGTTTGTGACAAACACACTGTCCGATGGGGTTTGTGACACACACACTCTATCCAATGGGGTTTATGAAACACCCACTGTCCAATGAGGTTTGTGACACACACACTGTCTAAAGGGGTTTGTGACACACACACTCTGTCGAGTGGGGCTTATGACATATACGCTGTCCAATGGGGTTGGTGACAAAAACGCTGTCCAGTTGGGTTTGTGACATACACACTGTCCAATGGGGTTTGTGCCACACACACTGTCCAGGGGGGTTTTTGACACACACACTGTCCAATGAGGTTTGTCACACACACTCTGTCCAATGGGGATTGTGACACAAACACGCTGTCCAATGAGGTTTGTTACACACACACTGTCCAATGGGCTTTGTGACACACACGCTGTCCAATGGGTTTTGTGACACACACACTGTCTGATGGGGTTTGTGAAAAAACACGGAGTCCAAAGAGTGACACACACGCTGTCCAAAGGGTTTTGTGACACACACTCTCTGTCCAGTGGAGCTTGTGACACACAGGCTGTCCAATGGGCATTGTGACACACATACGCTGTTAAATGGTGTTTGTGACACACATGCTGTCAAATGGGTATTGTGACACACACGCTGTCCAATGGTGTTTGTGACACACACATTCTGTCCAATGGGGCTTGTAACACACACGTTGTCTAATGGGATTCGTGACACACACGCTGTGCAACGGTGTTTGTGACACACATGCTGTCAAATGGGATTTGTGACACTCACATGCTATCCAGTGGGGTTTCTGACAAGCACACTGTCCAATGGGGTTTGTGACAGCCACTCTGTCCAATGGGGTTTGTGACACACACACTTTCCAATGGGGATTGTGACACACACACGCTGCCCAATGAAGTTTGTGACACACGCACTGTCCAATGGGGTTCGTGACACACACGCTGTCCAGTAGGGTTTGTGACACACACACTGTCCAACAGGTTTTGTGACACACACACGCTATCCAATGGGGTTTGTGACACACACACTTTCAAACGGGGTTTGTGACACACACACACAGTCCAATAGGGTTTGTAACACACACACGCTATCCAATGGGGTTTGTGACACACACACGCTATCCAATGGGGTTTGTCATACACACACTTTCCAATGGGGTTTGTCACGCACACACGCTGTCCAATGGGGTTTGTGACACACACGCTGTCCAATGGGGTTTGTGACACACACGCTATCCAGTGGGGTTTGTGACACACACACTCTGTCCAATGGGGCTTGCGACACACACTCTGTCCAGTGGGTGTCCTGACACACACGCTGTCCAATGGGGTTCGTGACACACACGCTGTCCAGTGGGGTTTGTGACACAAATACTGTCCAATGGGGTTTGTGATACACACAATGTCCAATGGGCATTGTGACACACAAACGCTGTCCAATGGGGTTTCTGACACACACACGCTGTCCAATGGGGGTTGTGACACACACGCTGTCCAATGGGGTTTGTGACACACACACGCTGACCAATGGGGTTCGTGAGACAGACGCTGTCCATTGGGTTTTTTTACACAAACACTGTCCAAAAGTGTTTGTGACACACACACACTATCCAATGGGGTTTGTGACACATACACTTTCCAATGGGGATTGTGACACGCGCACTCTGTCCAATGAGGCTTGTGACACACACACGCAATGCAATGGGGTTTGTGACACACACACTTTCCAATAGGGTTTCTGACACACACACGCTGTCCAAAGGTGTTTGTGACACACACCTGTCAAATGGGGTATGTGACACACATACTGTCTGGGGGGTATTGTGACACACATACTGTCCGATGGGTTTTGTTACACACACTCTGTACAATGGTGTTTGTGACACACACACTCTATCCAATGGGGGTTGTGAGACACACATTGTCCAATGGGGTTTTTGACACACACACTCTGTCCAATGGGGGTTGTGACACACACGTTGTCCAATAAAGTTTCTGACACACACACTCACTAATGGGGATTGTGACACACACACGCTGTCCAATGGTGTTTGTGACACGCACACTCTCCAGGGGGGTTTGTGACACACACGCTGTCCAGCGGGGTTTGTGACACACACACTGTCCAATAGGGTTTTTGAAACACACCTGCTATCTAATGGGGTTTGTGACACACACACTCTGTGCAATGTGGCTTGTGACACACACTCTGTCAAATGGGGTTTTTAACACACACACTGTCCAATGGGGATTGTGATACACAGACGCTGTCCAATGTGATTTGTGGCACACACACTTTCCAATGGGTTTTGTTACACATACGCTGCCCAATGGGGATTGTCACATGCACACTGTTCAGGGGCTTTGTGACACACACGCTGTCCTATGGGGTTTGTGACACAGAGACTCTACAGGGGTGTTTGTGACACACACGTTGTCCAGAGGTGTTTGTGACAAACACACGCTCTCCAATGGGGTTTGTGACACACACACTCTCCGGCGGAGTTTGCGACACACACACGCTATCCAATGGGGTTTGTTGCACGCATGGTGTCCAAAGGGATTTGAGACATACACGCTGTCCAGGGTGGTTTGTGACACACACACTGTCCAATGGGGGTTGTGACACACACGCTGTCCAATGGGGTTTATCACAGTATCACAGTATCACAGTATGTTTGGGATTGGAAGGGACCTCAAAAGATCATCTAGTCCAATCCCCCTGCTGGAGCAGGAACACCTAGGTAAGGTCACACAGGAACATGCCCAGGTGTGTTTTGAATGTCTCCAGGGAAGGAGACTCCACAACCTCCCTGGGCAGCCTGTTCCAGTGCTCTGTCACCCTTACTGAGAAGAAGTTATTTCTCAAATTTAAGCGGAACCTCTTGTGTTCCAGTTTGATCCCATTACCCCTTGTCTTGTCATTGTTTGCCATCGAGAAGAGCCTGGCTCCATCCTCATGGCACTCACCCCTTATATATTTATAAACATCAATATGGTCCCCCCTTAGTCTCCTCTTATCCAAACTAACGAGACCCAGCTCCCTCGGCCTTTCTTCATAAGGGAGGTGCTCCACTCCCTTAATCATCTTTGTTGCCCTACGCTGGACCCTCTCCAGCAGTTCCCTGTCCTTCTTGAACTGAGGGGCCCAGAACTGGACACAATATTCCAGATGTGGTCTCACCAGGGCGGAGTAGAGGGGAAGGAGGACCTCTCTCGATCTACTAACCACGCCCCTTCTAATACACCCCAGGATGCCATTGGCCTTCCTGGCCACAAGGGCACAGTGCTGGCTCATGGTCATCCTGCTGTCCACCAGGACCCCCAGGTCCCTTTTCCCTACACTGCTCTCTAATATGTAATTTCCCAACCTATACTGGAACCTGGGGTTGTTCCTGCCCAGATGCAGGACTCTACACTTTCCCTTGTTAAATTTCATTAGGTTATTCCCCGCCCAACTCTCCAGCCTGTCCAGGTCCCGCTGGATGGCAGCAAAGCCTTCTGGCGTGTCAGCCACTCCTCCCAGCTTAGTGTCATCAGCAAACTTGCTGATAGTACACTCTATTCCCTCGTCTAAATTGTTAATGAATATATTGAATAATATTGGCCCAGTACTGACCCCTGAGGCACTCCACTAGATACTGGCCTCCAACTAGATTCCGCACCATTGACTACCACTCTCTGGCTTCTCTCCTTAAGCCAGTTTGCAACCCACCTCACTACTCTATTGTCTACACCACACCTCCTCAACTTAGCTGTGAGGATGCTGCGGGAGACTGTGTCAAAGGCTTTACTGAAGTCAAGGTAGGCCACATCCACCGCTCTGCCATCATCCATCCACCTTGTTACATTCTCTTAAAAAGCTATGAGGTTGGTGAAGCACGACTTACCCTTGGTAAAGCCATACTGACTGCCCCTAATAACCCTCTTATCCTTGATATGCCTTGAGATGGCACCAAGGATAAGCTGTTCCATTACTTTCCCAGGGACAGAGGTAAGGCTGACCGGTCTATAATTACCTGGGTCCTCCTTCTTGCCCTTTTTGAAGACCGGAGTGACATTTGCTTTCCTCCAATCCTTGGGCACCTCCCCCGTTTCCCAAGACTTGGCAAAGATGTTGGAGAGTGGTCCAGCAATGACTTCAGCCAGCTCCCTCAGCACCCGCTGATGCATCCCATCTGGACCCATTGATTTATGGATGTCCAGACTATTTCATTGCTCCCTAACCCAGTCCTCATCGACTAAAGCAAACTCCTCCATTGATCTGGCTTCATCCGGGGTCTCAGGGGTACAGGTCTCCCCAGGACAGCCTCCAGCAGAGTAGACAGAGACGAAGAAGGCAATCAGTATCTCTGCCTTCTCTGTATCTTCTGCCACCAGGGCACCCACCCCGTTCATCAGTGGGCCTACATTGCCTCTGCTATTAGTTTTATCTGCTATGTATTTGAAAAAGTTCTTTTTGCTGTCCTTGACCCCTCTCACCAGCTGTAATTCTAAGGAGGCCTTGGCTATCCTAGCTGCCTTCCTACATCCTCTAACAGCAGCCTTATATTCTTCCCAAGTGGCCAGTCCCTGCTTCCACGACCTGTAAACTCTCCTTTTCTGCTTGAGCATACCCAACAGATCCCTATTCAACCACGCAGGCCTCCTGGCTCCCTTCCTTGACTTTCTTCGTGTGGGGATGCTCTGATCCTGAGCGTGGAAGAAGCAATCTCTGAATGCAATCCAGCTATCTTGGGCCCCTTTTCCTTCAAGCAGTCTTGCCCATGGGATTTCTCCCAGCAATTGCTTGAAAAGGCCAAAGTTAGCCCTGCTAAAGTCCAGGGTTGCAATTCTACTTGCTATTCTGTTCCTGCCACCCAAGATGCTGAACTCCACCATCTCGTGGTCACTCCAACCCAGGCAGCCCTCAACCCTTACTTCTTCGACCAGACCCTCCTTGTTAGTGAGGATGAGATCCAGCAGTGCACCTCTCCTAGTCGGCTCCTCCTCCATCTGCATGAGGAAGTTATCATCAATGAACTGGAGGAACCTCCTGGACTGTGGCTGGCTGGTTGAATGGTCCTTCCAGCAAACATCAGGGAAGTTAAAATCCCCCACAACAACCAGGGCCTGTGACTGTGAGGCCACTCTCAGCTGCCCATAGAGGGCCTCATCAACTTCCTTAGCCTGGTCTGGTGGCCTGTAACAGACGCCCACAACAGTGTCACCCCTGCCAGCCTGCCCCTTGATCCTGACACATACACTCTCAATTCGCTCGTCATCCACTCCTGGGAAGAATTTAGTACATTGTAGTTGCTCTCTCACATAGAGAGCAACTCCACCACCACACCTGGCTGGCCTGTCTTTCCTGAAAAGGGCATAGCCATCCATGACCACATTCCAGTCATGTGAACTGTCCCACCATGTTTCCGTAATTGCCACCAGATCATAATCTCCCGACCGAACACAGGATTCTAACTCCTCCTGCTTATTCCCCATGCTGCACGCATTGGTGTACAGGCATTTCAGGGAGCGAACTGAGACACCCATTTCTCCCTAGGGGCATAGGAGGCCACCCGGTCCTCATCAGTTTTAGAATGCTGCCCCACTGGGACAAGCCCAGCTACAACCTCATCCCCCTTCGAGCCTAGTTTAAAGCTCTCCAAATGAGCCCAGCTAATTCCTGCCCCAGCATCCTTTTGCCCCTGCGAGATAAACTTTTCCCACTTGACACTGTCCGGACGGGTGACTTATAAAACCAACCATTATCAAAAAATCCAAAGCCCTGTCTGTAGCACCAGTCTTGGAGCCAACCATTAAGAGACTGAATTTTCCTATTCCATCCCACATCGTCCCTTGAAGATGGAAGGAGTGAAGAGATCACTTGAGCCCCTGAGTCTTTCACCATCCTTCCCAAGACCTTGAAGTCGTTCTTCATTCCCCTCAGACTACGGGAAGCAGCTTCCTCTCCATCTGTCTGGAAGACCAGCAGCGGGTAGTAGTCTGTCGGGTGCACCAGTTTGGGGAGCTCTCTAGCAATATCCTTGATCCGGGCTCCAGGTAGACTACAAACTTCCCTAAGGTGAGGGTCAACCCTGCATATTGGGCCCTCTGTTCCTTTCAGAAGGGAATTTCCTATTACAATCACCCTTCTTTCTTTCTTATCAGAGGCAGTCTTAAGTTGTGAAGTCAACCGCCTCTTCCTATGTGATCTTGTAGGCAGGCTTGGCACCACCTCCTCACCTACCTCTTCTTCAAGATCCAGGGCCTCAAACCTATTACGGAGGGGCACCTGGGGAGACAAAGCAGGCAGGGAGGGGGGCTGCCCGTGACGCCGAACCGGAATACACTTCCAACCCTCGTCGTCTTTTAGGTCCCCTACCTCTGCCCGACAGCAACAAGGGCGGGGCCGTCTCAGGACTTCCGCCTCTGTCAGAGAGGGCAGGAGGTCCATCTCCTTTTGGGGGGTACCTCCCTGGGACCTTTCCGACTGGCCCGTCAGGGTGTTACTCCACCAGTCGATCTCCCTTTCGCACTTCCTGATGGTCCTCAATCTCTCAACCTTCTCCTTAAGTTTCACAACCATGTCAAGCAGATCTTGCACCTGCTAACACCTCACACAGGTGGAGAGCTGGCCTCGCTCCCCCGGCAGCAGCAGGCTCTGGCACTCCCTGCAGCCAGAGACCTGAACAGCCACCGTTCGGGACAGAACCTCCTCAGTCTGCGTAGCCACAGTCTGTTTGAGACAAGCTCTCCTCCTGGAGGCGACTATGGTCGTCAGCACTCTGGGATGCTGGCAATAAGTTAGAGGGGCTGACAAGCGACAACTGCTCTCTGCACCCTGCTGCACAAGCTACCACCCCCGCTGCTGCAGCACAGTGTGGGTGGGACTCACCCGCTACACAAGCTGGTTGCTCCTCCCTGCACCTGGTAGGCAGCGACTAGTCGCTGCCCTCCCAAAGGATTTTTCAAGGCAAGGGGAGAGGGTGTGGTCGCCGTCACCATGGGAACGCACCCTGCCACATCAGCCGCTCTCTCGCAATGGCTGCCGGGGCTGCAAGGATCGGGACTCGACGGGAATCACGCTGTCCCTGTACGTTTCCCACTGAGCTTCCTAATCTCGGCTGAACCTCGTGGTCGGCTGAACCCCGCCGGCACTGGCTCTCACTGGGCTGGCTCCGATCAGCTGACTGGACACAGACGCTGTCCAGTGGGGTTTGTGACACACAAACTGTCCAATAGGGTTTGTGACACACATATGCTCTAAAATGGGGTTTGTCACACACACTCTGTCCAATGGGGCTTGTGACACACACCCGCTGTCCAGTGGGGTTTATGACACACACACTGTCCAATGGGCTTTGTGACACACATGCTGTCCAGTGTGGTTTGTGACACACACACTTTCCAATGTGTTTTGTGACACACACACTGTACAATGGGGTTTGTGAACGCACACACTCTGTCCGAAGGTGCTTGTGACACACACTCTGTCCAATGGGGTGTGTGAAACACACACTATCCAATGGGGATTGTGCCACACACGCTGTGCAATGGGTATTGTGACACACACACGCTCTCCAATGGTGTTTGTGACATGCATGTTGTCCAATGGGTTTTGTGACACGCATACTGTCCAGGGGGGTTTGTGACACACACGCTGTCCAGTGGGATTTGTGACACACACACTGTCCAATAGGGTTTTTGACACATACACTGTCCAGGGGGGTTTGTGACACACAAACATTCCAATGGGGGTTGTGACACACACACTGTCCAAAGGTATATGTCACACAAACTCTGTCCAATGGGGATTGTGACACACACATGCTTTCCAATGGGGTTTGTGACAAACACACTGTCCAATGGGTTTTGTGGAACACACAATCTGTCCACTGGGGATTGTGACACAAACACTGTCCAATGGGGTTCGTGACACACAGACTGTCCAATGGGGATTGTGACACGCACACTGTCCATGGGGGTTTGTGACACACACGCTGTCTAAATGGGGTTTGTGACACACACACTGTCCGATGGGGTTTTTCACACACACTCTGTCCAATGGGGATTGTGACATACAGACGGTTTCCAATGGGGTTTGTGACACACACACTGTCCAGGGGGGTTTGGGACACACACGCTGCCCAATGGGGTATGTGACACACACACGCTGTCCAATGGGGTTTGTGACTCACACGCCGTTCAATGGGGTTTGTGACACACACACTCTGTCCAATAGGGTTTGTGACACACACACTCTCTCCAATGGTGATTGTGACTCACACGCTTTCAATGGGGTTTGTGACACACACACTGTCCAGGGGGGTGTGTGACACACATGCTGTCCAAAGGGTGTTCGTGACACACACGCTGTATAGTGGGGTTTGTGACACACACACTGTCCAATAGTGTTGGTGACACTACGCAGGCTGTCCAATGGTTTTTGTGACACACACAATGTCCAGGGGGTTTGTGACTCACAAAATGTCTAATGGGGTTTGTGACACACACGCTGTGCAATGGGGCTTGTGACACACACACTGTCCAGTGGGGTTCGTAACACACACACTGTCGAGTCGGGTTGTGACACACACATGCTATCCAATGGTGTTTGTGACACACACACTCTCCAGTGTGTTTTGTGACACACACACGCTATCCAAAGGGGTTTGTTACACATACACTTTCCAATGGGGTTTGTGACACACACACACGGTCCAATGGGGCATGTGACACATACGCTGTCCAATGGGGTTTGTGACACACACGCTGTCCAGTGGGGTTTGTGACACACAAACACTGTCCAATAGGGTTTGTGACACACACAGTGTCCAATAGGCTTTGTGACAAACACAAGCTATCCAATGGGGATTGTGACACACACACTGTACAGGGGGGTTTGTGACTCACAGTGGCACACACACGGTCCAATGGGGATTGTGACACACACACATTGTCCAATGGGGATTGTGACACGGATACTGTCCAGTGGGGTTTGTGACACACACTCCCAATCCAGGGGGATTTGTGACACACACACTGGCCAATGGGGATTGTCACACACAATGGGAATCTTGACACACACATTTTCCAATGGGGTTTCTGACACGCACGCTGTCAAATGGGGTTTGTGACACACACACTGTCCAGGGGGGTTTGTGACACACACACTGTCCAATGTGGTTTGTGACACACACACAGTCCCGTGGGGTTTGTGACACACTTATTCTGTCCAATGGGGATTGTGACACACACATGCTCTCCAATGGGGATTGTGACACACACACTGTACAGGGGGGGTTGTGACACACACACTTTCCAATGGGTATTGTGACACACACACGCTGTCCAATGGGGTTTGTGACACACACGCTGTCCAATTGGGATTGTGACACACACGATGTCCAATGGAGTTCGTGACACACACACTCTGTCCAATGGAGCTTGTGACACACATGCTGTCCAATAGGGTTTGTGACACACACACACAGTCCAGTGGGGTTTGTGACACACACAGTGTCCAGTAGGGTTTGTGACTAACACAAGCTATCCAATGGGGATTGTGACACACACACTGTACAGGGGGGTTTGTGACTCACAGTCTGTCCAATGGGGTGTGTGGCACACACACGGTCCAATGGGGATTGTGACACACACACACTGTCCAATGTTGATTGAGACACGGATACTGTCCAGTGGGGTTTGTGACACACACTCCCAGTCCAGGGGGGTTTGTGACACACACACTGGCCAATGGGGATTGTCACACACAATGGGAATCTTGACACACACATTTTCCAATGGGGTTTCTCACACACACACTGTCAAATGGGGTTTGTGACACACACACTGTCCAATGTGGTTTGTGACACACACACAGTCCCGTGGGGTTTGTGACACACTTATTCTGTCCAATGGGGATTGCGACACACACATGCTTTCCGATGGGTTTTGTGACACACACACTGTCCAGGGGGGGTTGTGACACACACACTTTCCAATGGTTATTGTGACACACACACGCTGTCCAATGGGGTTTGTGACACACACGCTGTCCAATTGGGATTGTGACACACACGATGTCCAATGGAGTTCGTGACACACACACTCTGTCCAATGGAGCTTGTGACACACATGCTGTCCAATAGGGTTTGTGACACACACACACAGTCCAGTGGGGTTTGTGAGACACACAGTGTCCAGTAGGGTTTGTGACAAACACAAACTATCCAATGGGGATTGTGACACACAAACTGTACAGGGGGGTTTGTGACACACAGTCTGTCCAATGGGGTGTGTGATACAAACACTGTCCAATGGGGATTGTGACACACACGCTGTCCAATGGGGATTGTGACACACACGATGTCCAATTAGGATCGTGACACACACGCTGTAAAATAGGTTTTGTAAACACACACACTGTCTAAGGGGATTTGTGAAACACACGCTTTCCAATGGGGATTGTGACACACACTAGCTGTCCCATGGGGTTTGTGACACGCATGCAGTCCAATGGGGTTTGTAGACACACATGCTGTCCAATGGGGCTTGCGACACATACGCTGTCCAATGGGGTTGGTGACACAAACGCTGTCCGCTGGGGTTTGTGACAAACACACTGTCCAATAGGGTTTGTAAGACACACCCTGTCCAATGCGGATGGTAACACACACACACTGTACAGGGGGGTTTGTAACACACAGTCTGTCCAACGGCATTTTTGACACACACAAGGTCCAATGGGGTTTTCGACACACACGCTGTCCAATGTAGTTTCTGACACGGATGCTGTCCAATGGGCTTTGTGACACACACACTGTCCAATGGGGATTGTGACACAAACACTGTACAGGGGGGTTTTTGACACACAGTCTGTCCAATGGGGTATGTGACGGACACACTGTCCAAAGGGGATTGTGACACACAGACACTATCTAATGGGGATTATGACACACACTCTGTCCAATGGGGTTTGCGACAAACACGCTGTCCAATGGGTTTTGTGACACACACACCCAGTCCAGGGAGGATTGTGACACACACACTGTCCAACGGGATTTGTGACACACACTCTGTCCAAAGGGGATTGTGACACACACACTCTGTCCAATGGGGGTTGTGATAAACACGGTGTCCAATGGGGTTTGTGACACACACGTTGTCCAATGAGGTTTGAGACACACACTCTCTGTCCAATGGGGGTTGTGACACACACGCTGTCCAATGGGGTTTGTGACACACACGCTCTCCAATGGGGTTTGTGATACACACACTTTCCAATGGCTTTTGTGACACACACAGGCTATCCAATGGGTTTTGTGACACATACACTTTCCAATCGGTTTGTGACGCACAACCTCTGTCAAAATGTGGCTTGTGACACACACTCTGTCCAATGGGGATTGTGACACGCACAATGTGCAGGGGGGTGTGTGACACACACACGCTGTCCAATGGGGTTTGTGACATACACGCTGTCCAAAGGGGATTGTGGCACACAGAAGGTCCAATGGGTTTTGCGACACACAGGCTGTCCAGTGGACTTTGTGAACACGGATGCTGTCCAATGGGGTTTGTAAAACACACATACAGTCCATAGTGGTTTGTGACATACACACTGGCCAATGGGTTTGTGACAAAGATGCTGTCCAATGGGGTTTGTGACACACCACACACACAATTTTCAAGGGGTTTGTGACACACACACTGTCGAATGGGTTTCATAGACACTCACGCTGTCCAGTGGGTTTTGTGACACACACACTGTCCAATAGAGTTTGTGACACACACACGCTATCCAATGGGGTTTGTGACACACACACTCTGTCCATTGGAGCTTGTGACACAAACGCTGTCCAATGGGGTTCGTGACACACACGCTGTCCAGTGGGGTTTGTGACACTCACATGCTATCCAATGGGATTTGTGACACACACACACTCTGTCAAGTGGGTCTTGTGACACACTCGCTCTCCAATGGGGTTCGTAACGCACATGCTGTCGAGTGGGTTTGTGACACACACATGCTATCCAATGTGGTTTGTGACACAATCACTTTCCAATGGGTTTTGTGACACACACACGCTATCCAATGGGGTTTTTGTCACATTCAATTTCCAATGGAGTTTGTGACACACACACGCTATCCAATCGGGATTGTGACACACACACTGTCTAATGGGGCTTGTGACACACACACTGTCCAATGGAGATTTTGACACACTCACACTGTCCAATGGGGATTGTGACACACAAAAGGCCCAATGGGGTTTGAGACACACACACTGTCAAATGGAATTTGTGACACAGATGCCGTCCAATGGTGTTGGTGACACACTAACTCAGTCCAGGGTGGTTTGTGTAACACACACTGTCCAATAGGGTTTGTGAGACACACATGCTATCCAATGGGGCTTGTGACACGCACACTGTCCAACGGAGTTTGTGACACACGCACTGTCCATTGGGGTTTGTGACACACACGTGCTGTCCAAAGGGGTTTGTCACGCACACTCTGTCCAATGGGGATTGTGACACACACACTCTGTCCCATGGGGTTTGTGGTAAACACGGTGTCCAATGGCGTTTGTGACACACACGCTGTCCAATGAGGTTTGTGACACACACACTCTGTCCGATGCGGGTTGTGAAACACACGCTGTCCAATGGGGTTTGTGACTACTCACACTGTCCAATAGGGTTTGTGACACACACATGCTATCCAATAGGGTTTGTGACACACACACTTTCCAATCAGTTTTGTGACACACACACTCTGTCCAAAGGGGCTTGTGACACACACTCTGTCCAGGGGGTTTGTGACACACACGCTGTCCAGGGGGGTTTGTGAAAAACACGCACTCTGTCCAAAGGGGTTTGTGACACACACTCTCTGTCCAAAGGGGTCTGTGACACACACATGCTATACAATGCGTTGTGTGACACACACAGTTTCCAATGCGTTTTGTGACACACAGACTGTCCAATGGGGATTGTAACACACTCACACTGTCCAATGGGGATTGTGACACACACAAGTTCCAATGGGTTTTGAGACACACACGCTGTCCAATGGATTTTGTGACACAGATGCCGTCCAATGGTGTTGGTGACACACTCACTCAGTCCAGGGTGGTTTGTGTAACACACAATGTCCAATAGGGTTTGTGACACACACACGCTCTCCAATGGGGTTTGTGACTCACACGCTGTCCAATGGAGTTTGTTACACACACACTCTGTCCAATGGGGCTTGTGACACATACGCTGTCCAATGGGGTTGTTGACACAAACGCTGTCCATTGGGGTTTGTGACACACACACTGTCCAATGGGGTTTGTGGCACACAAACTGCCCAACAGGGATTGTGACTACAAACGCTGTACAGGGGGCTTTGTGACACAAAGTCTGTCAAATGGGGTGTGTGACAGACACACTGTCCAATAGGGATTGTGACACACACAAGGTCCAATGGGGTTTGCGAAACACACGCCCTCCAATGGAGTTTGTGACACGGATGCTGTCCAATGGGGTTTGTGACACACACACCCAGTCCAGGGGTGTTTGTGACACACACACTGGCCAATGCGGTTTATCACAGACACACTCTATCCAATGGGAATCTTGACACACACATTTTCAAATGGAGTTTCTGAAACATACACTGTCAAATGAGTTTTGTGACACACACACAGTCGAGGTGAGTTTGTGACACACACACTGTCCCGTGGATTTTTTGACACTCTGTCCAATGGGGATTGTGACACACACACGCTTTCTGATGGGTTTTGTGACACACACATTGTCCAGGAGGGTTTGTGACACACACACTTTCCAATGGTATTGTGACACACTCACGCTGTCCAATGGGGTTTGTGACACACACGCTCTCCAATGGGGATTGTGACACACATGCTGTCCAATGGTGTTCTTGACACACACACTCTGTCCAATGGAGCTTGTGACACACATGCTGTCCAGTGGGGTTCGTGACACACAGTCTGTCCAATGGGGAGTGTGACACACACACTGTCCAATGGGGATTGTGACACACACACTGTCTAATGGGGATTGTGACACTCACAAGGTCCAATGCGGTTTGCGACACACACGCTGTCCAATTAGGATCATGACACACACGCTGTCCAGTAGAGTTTGTGACAGACACACTGTCCAATGGTGTTTGTGACACACACGCTGTCCAATGGGGATGGTGACACTCACGCTGTACAATTAGGATTGTGACACACACGCTGTCCAGTGGGCTTTGTGACAAACACGCTGTCCAATGGGTATTGTGACACACACGCTGTCAAACGGGGTTTGTGACACACACAATCTCCAGGGGGGCTTGTTAAACACACACTGTCCAATGGGGTTTGTGACACACAAACTGTCCCGTGGGGTTTGTGACACACAAACATGCTGTCCAATGGGGATTGTCATGCAAACTCTGTCTAGTGGGGATTGTGACACACACACGCTTTCCGATGGGGTTTATGACACAAACACTTTCCAAAGGGTATTGTGACACACACACGCTGTCCAGTGGGGTTTGTGACACAGACGCTGTCCAATGGAGTTCGTGACACACACACTCTGTCCAATGGAGCTGGTGACACACATGCTGTCCAGTGGGGTTTGTGACACACAGTCTGTCCAATGGGGTTTGTGACACACACGCTATCCAATGGGGATTGTGACACACACACTGCCCAATGGGGTTTGTGACACACACACTGTCCAGAGGGGTTTGTCACGCACAGTCTGTCCAATGGGGATTGTGACACACACACGCTGTCCAAAGGGGTTTGTGACACACACACTCTGTCCAATGCGGGTTGTGATACACATGGTGCCCAATGGGGTTTGTGACACACACACTTTCCAATGGGTATTGCGACACACACACGCTGTCCAATGGGGATTGTGACACACACGGTGTTCAACGCTGTTTGTGGCACAGACAGTCTGTCATTGGGGCTTGTGACTCATAAGCTGTCCAATGTGGTTGGTGACACAAATGCTGTCCAGTGGGGTTTGTGACACACACACTGTCCTATAGGGCTTGTGACATACACACTGTCCAGGAGGGTTTGTGACACACAGTCTATCCAATGGGTTTTATGACACAGACTCTGTCCAATGGGGTTCGTGACACACACACTGTCCAAAGGGGTTTGTGACACGCACACTGTCCAATAGGATTTGTGAGACACACACGCATTCCAAGGGGTATTGTGACACACACACGCTGTCCAATGGGGTTTGTGACACACACACTTTCCTATGGGGTTTGTGACACACACCCGATGTCCTATACTGTCTGTGACACGGATGCTGTCCAATGGTGTTGGTGACACACACACTCAGTCCAGGAGTGTTTGTCTCACTCACAATGTCCTATAGGGTTTGTGACACACAAACATTATCCAATGGGGATTGTGACATACACACTGTCCAATGGGGTTTGTGACACACACACTCTGTCCAATGGGGGTTGTGATAAACACGGTGTCCAATGGGGTTTGTGACACACACACGCAGTCCAATGGTGTTTGTGACACACACTCTGTCCAATGGAGCTTGTGACACACATGCTGTCTGGTGGGGTTCGTGACACACACACTGTCCAGTGGGGTTTGTGACACACACTGTGTCCAATAAGGTTTGTGACAAACACGAGCTATTCCATGGGGATTGTGACGCATACACTGTACAGGGGGGTTTGTGACACACAGTCTGTCCAACGGGGTGTGTGACCCAAACACTGTCCAATGGGGATTGTGACACACACGCTGTCCAATGGGGTTTGTGACACACAAACTGTAAAACAGGGTTTGTGACACACACATGCTATCCAAATGGTTTTTTGACACACAGAATTTCCAATGGGTTTTGTGACACACACACGCTATCCAATGGGGTTTGTGACACACACACTTTCCAATGGGTATTATGACTCACGCACTCTGTCCAAAGGGGTTTGTGACACACACGCTGACCAATGGGGATTGTGACACACACACTGTTAGAGTGGTTTGTGACACACACACTGTCCAATGGGGTTTGTGACACACACACTGTCCAATGGGGTTCGAGACACACACGCCGTCCAGTGGGGTTTGTGACACACACACTCTACAGTAGATTTTGTGACATACACATGCTATCCAATCGGGTTTGTGACACACACACTTTCCAAAGGTGTTTGTGACACACACACACTGTCAATGCGGATAGTGACACACACACTCTGTCCAATGGTGTTTGTGACACACATGCTGTCAAATGGGGTTTGTGACACACACGCTGTCCAATGGTGTTCGTGACAAGCATGAATTACAATGGGGTTTGTGACACACAGGCTGTCCAGTAGGGTTTGTGATACACATGCTGTAAAATAGGATTTGTGACACACACAGGCTATCCAATGGGGTTTGTAAAACACACGCTGTACAATGGGCATTGTAACATACACACGCTGTCCAATGGTGTTTGAGACACGCATGCTGTCCAACAGGTATTGTGACACACAAACTGCCTAGGGGGATTTGTGACACAGATGTTGTCCAATGGGGTTTGTGACACACACACCTTGTCTAAAGGGGCTTGTGACACACACACTGTCCAATGGGGTTTGTGACACACACTGTCCAATGGGGTTTGTGACACACACTCTGTCTAAAGGGGTTTGTGACACACACACACACACTGTCCGATGGGGATTTTGACACACACACGCTGACCAATGGTGTATGTGACACGCATGCTGTCCAATGGGTTTTGTGACACACACACTGTCCAGGGGGGTTTGTGACACACACACTGTCCAATAGGGTTTGTGACACACACATGCTATCCAAAGGGTTTTGTGACACACACAAATTCCAATGGATTTTGTGACACACACACGCAATCCAATGGGTTTTGTGACACACACACTGTCCAGAGGGGTTTGTGACACACACGCTGTCCAATGGTTTTTGTGACACACTCACTGTCCAAGTGGCTTTGTGAAAACACACACCGTCCAATGTGGTTTGTCACACACGCTCTGTCCAATTGAGATTGTGACACACACACGCTTTCCAATGGGGTTTGTGACACAGAGACTCTCCAAGGCTGTTTGTGACACAGAGGCTGTCCAGAGGATTTTGTGACACTCACAATGTCCAAGGAGGGTTGTGACACACACAGTCTCCAATGGGGTTTGTGACACACACGGTGTCCAATGGGGATAGTGACACACACACGCCGTCCAATGACATTTGTGACACTCATGCTGTCCAATGGGGTTTGTGACAGATACACTGTACAGGGGGTTTGTGACACACACGCTGTCCAGTGGCGTTTGTGACACACACGCTGTAAAATAGGGTTTGTGACACACACAGGCTGGTGAATGGGGTTTGTGACACACACGCTGTCCAATGGTGTTTGCGATACAAACGCTGTGCAATGGGTTTTGTGACACACACACTGTATAATAGGGTTTGTGATACACACACGCTATCAAATGCGGTTTGTGACACACACAATTTACAAAGGGGTTTGTGACACACAGGCTGTCCAATGGGGATTGTGACACACACGCTCTCCAATGTTGTTTGTGACACGCATGCTGTCCATTGGGTTTTGTGACACACACACTGTCGAGGGGGATTTGTGACACAAACGCTGTCCAATGGGGTTTGTGACACACCCACTGTCCAACTGGTTTGTGACACACACGCCTGTCCAAAGGGATATCTGACACACACACTTTCCAATGGGTTTTGTGACACACACACCATGCAATTGGGATTGTGACACACACACGCTCTCGAATGGGGTTTGTGACACACAAACTATCCAATGGGGATTGTGACACACACGCTGTCTCATGGGGATTGTGACACACACACTATCTGGGGGCTTTTCTGACACACAAGCTGTCCAATGGGGATTGTGACAAACAAGCTGTCCAATGGGGATTGTGACACACACACAATTTCCAGGACGGTTTGTGACACACACTCTGTCCCATGGGGTTTGTGACAAGCACTCTGTCCAATGGGGATTGTGAGACAGAGACTCTCCAAGGGTGTTTGTGACACGCAGGCTGTCCAGAGGAGTTTGTGACACTCACAATGTCCAAGAAGGGTTGTTACACACACACTCTCCAATGGGGTTTGCGACACACACACTGTCTGCGGGGGTTTGTGAAAGACAAAGTGTCCAAACTGGTTTGTGATACACACACTGTCCAAGGGGGTTTTTGACAAACACGCTATCCAATGGGATTTGTGACACAGACGCTGTCCAATGGGGATTGTGACACACAAACTGTCCGGGGGGGTTTGTGACACAGACACTGTCCAATGGGGTCTGTGACACACACGCTGTCCAATGGGGATTGTGACACACAGGCTGTCCAATAGGGTTTCTGACACACATGCTGTCCAACGGAGTTTGTGACACACGCTGAACAATTGGGATGTTACACACACGGTGTGCAATGTGGTTTGTGACACTCATGCAGTCCAATGGGGATTGTGACACACACAGTGTCCGGGGGGGTTTGTGACACACTCACTGTCCAGTGGGGATTGTGACACACACGCTGTCTAATAGGGTTGGTGTCACAAACACTGTCCAATGGGATTTGTGACACACACAGGCTGTCTAATGGGGTTCGTGACACACACTCTGTCCAGTGAGGTTTGTGACACACACATTCTCTCTAATAGGGTTTGTGACACACAAACGCTATCCAATGGGGTTTGTGACAAATATACTTTCCAATGGGGTTTGAGACACACACACTCTGTCCAATGGCACTTGTGACACACACCCTGTCCAATGGGGTTCGTGACACACACGCTGTCCCATGGGGTTTGTGAACACACACTCTGTCCAATGGGGATTGTGACACACACAGGCTATCTACTGGGGTTTGTGACACATGCACTGTCCAAAGGGATTTGTGACACAAACGCTGTACAATGGAGTTTGTGACACACACACTGTGCAATTGGGATTGTGACACACACACGCTGTCTAATGGGGTTTGTGACACACAAATTGTCCAATCAGGATTGTGACAAACAAGATGTCCAATGGGAATTGTGACACACACACTTTCCAATGGGTTTTGTGACACACACTCTGTCCAGTGGGAATTGTGACACACACACTGTCCAGGGAGTTTTGTGACACACACACTGTCCAATGGGTTTTGTGACACACATGCTGTCCAATGGGGATTGTGACAGACACGCTGTCCAATGAGGTTTCTGACACACTACACTGTGTAATGGGGATTGTGACACACACACACTGTCCAAAGGGGTTTGTGACACACACGCTGACCAAATGAGTTTGTTACAAACACACTGTGCAATATGGTTTGTGACACACACGCTGTCCAATGGGGATTGTGAACACACAAACTGACCAGGGGGGTTTGTGACACACACACGCTGTCCTATGGGGTTTGTGACACACACACTGACCAATGGTGTTTGTGACACACACGTTGTCAAATGGGGTTTCTGACACACAGACAGACCAGGGGGTTTTGTGACACACATACGCTGTTCGATGGGGTTTCTGACACACACACTCTGTCCAATGGTCTTGTGACACAAACGCTGTACAATGGTGTTTGTGACACATACTCTGTCCACTAGTGTTTGTGACACACACGCTGTCCAATGGGAATTGTGACACACACATTGTCCAATGGGGATTGTGACACACATGCTGTACAATGGGGATTGTGACACACACACTCTCCGGGGGGGTTTGTGACACACACACTGTCCAATGGGCATTGTGACAGACACACGCTGTCTACTGGGGTTTTTGACACACACACTTTCCAATGGTGTTTGTGACACACACACTGTCCAATAGTGTTTGTGACACAGACGCTGTCCAATGGGGATTGTGACATAAACACTGTCCAAGGGGGTTTGTGACAGACACACTGTCCAGGGGGATTTGTGAGAGGCACGCTGTCCAATGGGGTTTGTGACACACACACGCTGTCCAATGGGTTTTGTGACACAGACGCTGTCCAATGGGGATTGTGACATACACACTGTCCAATAGGGTTTGTGACACACATGCGCGATCCAATGGGGTTTGTGACACACACACGTTATAATGGGGTTTGTGACATACACACACACTATGGCATGGGGTTTGTGACACACACACTTTCCAATGGGGTTTGTGAATCACACACTGTCAAATATGGAGGGTGACACACACACGCTCTCAAACGGGGTTTGTGACACACACACTGACCAGGGTGGTTTGTGACACACACACGCTGTCCAATGCCGTTTTTTGCGGGAAGAAATCCCATCAGAGTTCCAGACCCGAGCGGACGGAGGAAGAAATGCAGCCGACTCAATATGAGTGATAAAGCATACTTCAACTTTATTGCCCGAGATAGCGTGCATTTATACCAAATACCATAATTATGCATACTTGCCTCTATCTAATAGGCTAAGCACATTTACTTACTCCACCTACTTGGGTTTAGCTATCTATGCGCATCCCACATTCTTCTGACTCTTATCTCTTCAAAAATATCCTGACCCTGCCTTAGTTAGTACTTTTCCATTCCCCCCGTTTCCCACGGCCTAATAGACAAGCTAACTAAGGCCTACTTATGTCAACTAAAATGGGCTCTGCTCGTACAGTTGCTTGGTGGACTCATGTCCGTGCTCCTTGAGCCAATCCCCGACAGTTTTTGACACACACGCTGTCCAATGGGGTTTGTGACACACACACTTTGTCCAATGGGGCTTCTGACACACACGCTGTCCAATGAGGTTCGTGACTCACACGCTGTCCAGTGGGTTTTGTGAAACACACACTCTTTCCAATGGGCTTGTGACACACACGCTGTCCAATGGTGTTTGTGACACACACTCTGTCCCATGGGGTTTGTTACACACACACGCTGTCCAATGGGGTTTTTGCCACGCACGCTCTCCAATAGGGTTTGTGACACACACATTGTCCAATGAGGTTTGTCACACACACTCGGTCCAATGGGGTTTGTGACACACACTCTGTCCAATAGGGTTTGTGACACACAAACTATCCAGTGTGGTTTGTGACACACAGACTTTCTAATGGGGTTTGTGACACACACACTCTCCAAGGGGGTTTGTGACACACACACTGTCCAATGGGTACTGTGACATACACACGCTGTCCAATGGGGTTTCTGCCACACACGCTGTCCAATAGGGTTTGTGACACACACACTGTCCAATGAGTTTTGTCACATACACTTGGTCCAATGGGGTTTGTGACACTCACTCTGTCCAATAGGGTTTGTGACACAGACACTATCCAGTGTGGTTTGTGACACAGAGACTTTCTAATGGGGTTTGTGACACACACATGCTATCCAATGGGGTTTGTGACACACACACTTTCCAATGGTGTTTGTGACACACACACTGTCCAATAGGGTTTGTGACACAGACGCTGTGCAATGGGGATTGTGACATACACACTGTCCAAGGGGGTTTGTGACACACACACTGTCCAGGGGGGTTTGTGAGACAGATGCTGTCCAATGGGGTTTGTGACACACACACGCTGTCCAATGGGGTTTGTGACACAGACGCTGTCCAATGGGGATGGTGACATACACACAGTCCAATAGGGTTTGTGACACACATACGCGATCCAATGGGGTTTGTGACACACACACTTTCCAATGGGGTTTGTGAATCACACACTGTCAAATATGTAGGGTGACACACACACGCTGTCAAACGGTGTTTGTGACACACACACTGACCAGGGTGGTTTGTGACACACACACGCTGTCCAATGCCGTTTTTGACACACACGCTGTCCAGTGGGTTTCGTGAAACACAGACTCTTTCCAATGGGCTTGTGACACACACGCTGTCCAATGGTGTCTGTGACACACACTCTGTTCCATGGGGTTTGTTAGACACACACGCTGTCCAATGGGGTTTGTGACACACACACTAACCATAGGGGTTTGTGACAAACACGCTGTCCAATGGGGTTTGTGACACTCACACTGTCCATGGATGTTTGTGACAACCACGCTGTCCAGTGGGGTTTGAGACACACAAATTGTCCAATGGGGTTTCTGACACACACACTGTCCAATGGTGTTTATGACACACAGGCTGTGAAAAAGGGTTTGTGACACACACACTGACCAGGGTGGTTTGTGACACACACACTCTGTCCAATGGCGTTTTTGACACACACGCTGTCAAATGGCATTTGTGAAACAAACTCTGTCCAATGGGGTTTGTGACACAAACTCTGTCCATTGGGGATTGTGACACTCACACTGTCCATGGGGGTTTGTGACACACACTCTGTGCAATGGGTACTGTGACACACACACGCTGTCCAATGGCCTTTGTGACACACACGCTTTCCAATGGGATTTTTGACGCACACACTCTGTCCAATGGCTCTAGTAACACTCAAGCTTTCCAATGGGGTATGTAACACACACACGCTATCCTATCGTGTTTGTGACACACACACTTTCTAATGGGGTTTGTGACACACACGCTATCCAATGGGTTTTGTGACACACACACTGTCCAGGGGGGTTTGTGACACACACGCTGTCCAATGGGGTTTGTCACAATCACACTGTCCATGGATGTTTGTGACACACACGCTGTCCAGTGGGGTTAGAGACACACAAACTGTCCAATGGGGTTTGTGACACACACGCTTTCCACTGGGGATTGAGAAAAACACACTGTTCAGGGTGGTTTGTGACCAGCAGGGTTTGTGACACAAACACGCTGTGCAATGGGTTTTGTGACACACACACTGTCCAATGGTGTTTGTGACACACAAGCTGTCAAACGGGGTATGTGACACACACACTGACCAGGATGGTTTGTGACACACATACGCTGTCCAATGGCGTTTTTGACACGCTGTCAAATGTTGTTTCTGACAAACACGCTGTCCAATGGGGTTTGTGACACAAACTCTGTCCAATGGGGATTGTGACACACACACTGTCCAGGGGGGTTTGTGACACACATGCTGTCCAATGGGGTTTGTGACACACACATGCTGTCCAATGGGTTTTGTGACACACACACTGTCCAATGGTGTTTGTGACACACACATTGTGCAATGGGGACTGGGACACACACACGCTGTCCAAAGGGGTTTGTGACACACACTCTGACCTATTCGGTTTGTTACACACAAACTGTACAATGTGGTTTCTAAAACACATGCTATCCAATGGGGATTGTGAACACACAAACTGACCAGGGGGGGTTGTGACACACACACTGTCCAATAGGGTTTGTGACACACACGCTGTCCAATGGGGTTTGGAACACAAACACTGACCAATGGTGTTTGAAAACACACGCTGTCAAATGGGGACTGTGACACCCACTCTCTCCAATAGGGTTTGTGAAACACACGCTGTCCAATGGGGTTTGTGACGCACACACTGTCCAATGAGGTTTGTCACAAACACTCTGGCAATGGGGTTTGTGACACACACTCTGTCCAATAGGGTTTGTGACACACACACTGTCCAATGGGTACTGTGACACACACACGCTGTCCAATGGGGTTTGTGCCACACACGCTGT
This sequence comes from Columba livia, assembly GCF_036013475.1. NCBI lineage: Eukaryota > Metazoa > Chordata > Aves > Columbiformes > Columbidae > Columba > Columba livia. The sequence goes on from NW_027043021.1 coordinate 1,055,117, forward strand.
CCAATAGGGTTTGTGACACACACACTATCCAATGTGGTTTGTGACACACAGTCTTTCTAATGGGGTTTGAGACACACACACGCTATCCAATGGGGTTTGTGACACACACACTTTCCAATGGTGTTTGTCACACACACTCTGTCCAATTGGGTTTGAGACTCAGACGCTGTCCAATGGGGATTGTGACATACACACTGTCCAATAAGGTTTGTGACACACATACGCTATCCAATGGAGTTTGTGACACACACACGTTCTAATGGGGTTTGTGACATACACACGCTATCCAATGGGGTTTGTGACACACACACTTTCCAATGGGGTTTGTGAAACACACACAGTCCAATATGGATAGTGACAAACACGCTGTCCAATGGGGATTGTGACACACAAACTGTCCAGGGGGGTTTGTGACACACACACTGTCCAATGTGGTTTGTGACACACAGTCTTTCTAATGGGGTTTGAGACACACACACGCTATCCAATGGGGTTTGTGACACACACACTTTCCAATGGTGTTTGTCACACACACTCTGTCCAATTGGGTTTGAGACTCAGACGCTGTCCAATGGGGATTGTGACATACACACTGTCCAATAAGGTTTGTGACACACATACGCTATCCAATGGAGTTTGTGACACACACACGTTCTAATGGGGTTTGTGACATACACACGCTATCCAATGGGGTTTGTGACACACACACTTTCCAATGGGGTTTGTGAAACACACACAGTCCAATATGGATAGTGACAAACACGCTGTCCAATGGGGATTGTGACACACAAACTGTCCAGGGGGGTTTGTGACACACACACTGTCCAATGGGGTTTGTGACACACACTCTGTCCAATGGGGTTTGTGACACAAACACTGACCAGTGGGGTTTGTGACACACACACGCTGTCCAATGGGGATTTTGGCACACACGCTGTCCAATGGTGTTTGTGACACACACACTGTGCAACGGGGACTGGGACATACACACGCTGTCCAAAGGGGTTTGTGACACACACTCTGACCTATTGAGTTTGTTACACACACACTGTGCAATGTGGTTTCTGACACGCACTCTGTCCAATGGGGATTGTGAACACACAAACTGACCAGGGGGATTTGTGACACACACACTGTCTAATGGGGTTGTGACACACATGCTGTCCAATGGGGTTTGTTACAGAGACACTGACCAGGGGGGTTTGTGACACACACACGCTGTTCAATGGGTTTTGTGACACAAACTCTGTCCAATGGTTTTTGTGACACACATGCTGACCTATTGGGTTTGTTACATACACACTGTCCAATGGGGTTTGTCACACACACGCTGTCCAATGGGGTTTGTGACACACACACGTTATAATGGGGTTTGTGACACACACACGATATCCAATGGGGTTTGAGACACACACACATTCTATTGGGGTTTGTGAAACACACACTCTCAAATATGGATTGTGACACACAGACGCTGTCAAACGGTGTTTGTGACACACACACTGAGCAGGGTGATTTGTGACACACACACGCTGTCCAATGGCGTTTGTGACACACACGCTGTCCAATGGGGTTTGTGACACACACACTCTGTCCATTGGGGATTCTGACACACACGCTGTCCAATGGGGTTCGTGACACACACGCTGTCCAGAGCGTTTTGTGAAACACACACTCTTTCCAATGGACTGTGACACACACGCTGTCCAATGGTGTTTGTGACACGCACTCTGTCCCATGGTGTTTGTGACACACACACGCTGTCCAATGGGGTTTGGAACACAAACACTGACCAATGGTGTTTGAAAACACACGCTGTCAAATGGGGACTGTGACACCCACTCTCTCCAATAGGGTTTGTGACACACACGCTGTCCAATGGGGTTTGGAACACAAACACTGACCAATGGTGTTTGAAAACACACGCTGTCAAATGGGGACTGTGACACCCACTCTCTCCAATAGGGTTTGTGAAACACACGCTGTCCAATGGGGTTTGTGACGCACACACTGTCCAATGAGGTGTGTCACAAACACTCTGGCAATGGGGTTTGTGACACACACTCTGTCCAATAGGGTTTGTGACACACACACTGTCCAATGGGTACTGTGACACACACACGCTGTCCAATGGGGTTTGTGCCACACACGCTGTCCAATAGGGTTTGTGACACACACACTATCCAATGTGGTTTGTGACACACAGTCTTTCTAATGGGGTTTGAGACACACACACGCTATCCAATGGGGTTTGTGACACACACACTTTCCAATGGTGTTTGTCACACACACTCTGTCCAATTGGGTTTGAGACTCAGACGCTGTCCAATGGGGATTGTGACATACACACTGTCCAATAAGATTTGTGACACACATACGCTATCCAATGGAGTTTGTGACACACACACGTTCTAATGGGGTTTGTGACATACACACGCTATCCAATGGGGTTTGTGACACACACACTTTCCAATGGGGTTTGTGAAACACACACAGTCCAATATGGATAGTGACAAACACGCTGTCCAATGGGGATTTTGACACACAAACTGTCCAGGGGGGTTTGTGACACACACACTGTCCAATGGGGTTTCTGACACACACTCTGTCCAATGGGGTTTGTGACACAAACACTGACCAGTGGGGTTTGTGACACACACACGCTGTCCAATGGGGATTTTGGCACACACGCTGTCCAATGGTGTTTGTGACACACACACTGTGCAACGGGGACTGGGACATACACACGCTGTCCAAAGGGGTTTGTGACACACACTCTGACCTATTGAGTTTGTTACACACACACTGTGCAATGTGGTTTCTGACACGCACTCTGTCCAATGGGGATTGTGAACACACAAACTGACCAGGGGGATTTGTGACACACACACTGTCTAATGGGGTTGTGACACACATGCTGTCCAATGGGGTTTGTACAGAGACACTGACCAGGGGGGTTTGTGACACACACACGCTGTCCAATGGGTTTTTTGACACAAACACTGTTCAATGGTGTTTGTGACTCACACACTGACCTATTGGGTTTGTTACGCACACACTGACCAGGGGGGTTTGTGACACACACACACTGTCCAATGGGTTTTGTGACACAGACGGTGTTCAGTGGTGTTTGTGACACACACACTGTCAAACGGGTTTTGTGAGACACACACTGACCAGGGTTGTTTGTCACACACACACGCTGTCCAATGGGTTTTGTGACACACACGGTGTACAATGGTGTTTGTGAAACACATGCTGTCAAACGGGTTTTGTGACATACACCCTGTCCAATTGGGTTTGTGACACAAAGTATGTCCAATGAGGTTTGTAACACACACACTGTCCAAGGGGGTTTTTGACACACACACTGTCCAATGGGTACTGTGACACACAAATGCTGTCCAATGGGGTTTGTGCCACACACGCTGCCCAATAGGGTTTGTGACACACACACTGTCCAATGGGGTTTGTGACAGACACACTGTCCAATGGGGTTTGTCGCACACACGCTGTCCAATGGGGTTTGTAACACACACACTGACCAGGGGGTCTGTGACACACACACACTGTCCAATGCGTTTTGTGACACACACGGTGTTCAATGGTGTTTGTGACACACAAGCTGTCAAACGGGGTTTGTGACACACACACTGACCAGGGTGGTTTGTCACACACACACGCTGTCCAATGTGTTTTGTGACACACACGGTGTCCAATGGTGTTTGTGACACACACGCTGTCAAATGGGTTTTGAGACAAACATGCTGTCCAATTGGGTTTGTGACACAAAGTCTGTCCAATGGGTTTGTGACACACACACTGTCCAAGGGGTTTTCTGACACACACACTGTCCAATGGGTACTGTGACACACAAACGCTGTCCAATGGGGTTTGTGCCACACACACTGTCCAATGGGGTTTGTCACACACACTCTGTCCAATGGGGTTTGTGACACACACACTATCCAGTGTGGTTTGTGACACACACGCGCTATCCAATGATGGTTGCGACATAGGCACTGTCCAAGGGGGTTTGTGACACACACACTGTCCAGGGGCGTTTGTGAGACAGACGCTGACCAATGGGGACTGTGACATACACACTGTCCAATAGGGTTTGTGACACACACATGTTCTAATGGGGTTTGTGACACACACACGATATCCAATGGGGTTTGTGACACACCCACATTCCATTGGGGTTTGTGAAACACACACTGTCAAATATGGATTGTGACACACACACGCTGTCAAACGGGTTTGTGACACAGACACTGACTAGGGTGGTTTGTGACACACACACAAGCTGTCCACTGGGGTTTGTGACACACACACTGTCCATAGGGGTTTGTGACAACCACGCTATCAAATGGGGTTTGTGACACGCACACTGTCCATGGGTGTTTGTGACACACACGCTGTCCAGAGGGTTTTGAGACACACATACTGTCCAATGGGGTTTGTGACACACACACTGTCCACTGAGGATTTTGACACACACACTGTTCAGGGGGTTTGTGACATACACACTGTCAAATGGCATTCGTGACATACAAATTTTCCACGGGGGTTTGTGACACACACACTGTCAAATGGCGTTCGTGACATACACATTGTCCACGGGGGTTTGTGACACACACTCTGTCCAATCGGGTTTGGAACACACACACTGTCTAATGGTGTTCGAAAACACACGCTGTCAAATGGGGACTGTGACACCCACTCTCTCCAATGGGGTTTGTGACACACACACTGTCCAATAGGGTTTGTGACACACACACTGTCCAATGAGGTTTGTCACACACACTCTGTCCAAAGGGGTTTGTGACACACTCTCTGTCCAATAGGGTTTGTGACACACACACTGTCCAAGGGGGTTTGTGACATACACACTGTCCAATGGGTACTGTGACACACACATGCTGTCCAATGGGGTTTCTGCCACGCACGCTGTCCAATAGGGTTTGTGACACACAAACTGTCCAATGGGGTTTGTCACACACACTCTGTCCAATGGGGTTTGTGACACACACTCTGTCCAATACGGTTTGTGACACACACACTCTCTCCAATAGGGTTTGTGACACACACGCTGTCCAATAGGGTTTGTGACACACACACTGTCCAATGGGGTTTATCACACACACTCTGTCCAATGGGGTTTGTGACACACACTCTGTCCAATACGGTTTGTGACACACACACTATCCAGTGTGGTTTGTGACACACAGACGTTCTAATGGGGTTTTGTGACACACACACGCTATCCATTGGGGTTTGTGACAGACACACTTTCCAATGGTGTTTGTGACACACACAGTGTCCAATTGGGTTTCAGACACAGACGATGTCCAATGGTGATTGTGACATACGCACTGTCCAAGGGGGTTTGTGACACACACACTGTCCAGGGGGGTTTGTGACACACAGTCTGTCCAATAGGGTTTGTGACACACACACTATCCAATGTGGTTTGTGATACAGAGACTTACTAATGGGGTTTGTGACACACACACGCTATCCAATGGGGTTTGTGACACACACACTTTCCAATGGTGTTTGTCACACACACAGTGTCCAATTGGGTTTGAGACTCAGATGCTGTCCAATGGGGATTCTGACATATACACTGTCCAATAGGGTTTGTGACACACATACGCTGTCCAATGGGGTTTGTGACACACACACGTTCTAATGAGGTTTGTGACACACACACTTTCCAATGGGGTTTGTGAAACACACACGCTGTCCAATATGGATAGTGACAAACACGCTGTCCAATGGGGATTGTGACACACAAACTGTCCAGGGGGGTTTGTGACACACGCATTGTCCAATGGGGTTTGTGACACACACGCTGTCCAATGGGGTTTGTGACAGAAACACTGACCAGGGGGGTTTATGACTCACACACGCTGTCCAATGGGTTTTGTGACACACACACTGTCCAATGGTGTTTGTGACTCACACGCTGACCTATTGGGTTTGTTACACACACACTGACCAGGGGGGTTTGTGACACACACACACTGTCCAATGGGTTTTGTGACACACACGGTGTTCAATGGTGTTTGTGACACAAACGCTGTCAAACGGGTTTTGTGAGAAACACGCTGTCCAACTGGGTTTGTGACACAAAGTCTGTCCAATGGGTTTGTGACACACATACTGTCCAAGGGGGTTTGTGACACACACACTGTCCAATGGGTACTGTGACACACAAACGCTGTCCAATGGGGTTTGTGCCACACACACTGTCCAATGGGGTTTGTCACACACACTCTGTCCAATGGGGTTTGTGACACACACACTATCCAGTGTGGTTTGTGACACACACACGCTATCCAATGGTGATTGCGACATACGCACTGTCCAAGGGGGTTTGTGACACACACACTGTCCAGGGGCGTTTGTAAGACAGACGCTGACCAATGGGGACTGTGACATACACACTGTCCAATAGGGTTTGTGACACACACACATTCCATTGGGGTTTGTGAAACACACACTGTCAAATATGGATTGTGACACACACACGCTGTCAAACGGGTTTGTGACACAAACACTGACCAGGATAGTTTGTGACACACACACACGCTGTCCAATGGCGTTTGTGACACACACGCTGTCAAATGGGGTTTGTGACACACACAGTCTGTCCAATGGGGTTTGTGACACATATGCTGTCCAATGGGGTTCGTGACACACACGCTGTCCAGTGGGTTTTGTGAAACACAGACTCTTTCCAATGGGCTTGTGACACACACGCTGTCCAATAGTGTTTGTGACACACACTCTGTCCCATTAGGTTTGTGACACACACACGCTGTCCCGTGGGGTTTGTGACACACACTCTGTCCATAGGGGTTTGTGACACACACGCTATCAAATGGGGTTTGTGACACGCACACTGTCCATGGGTGTTTGTGACACACACGCTGTCCAGAGGGTTTTGAGACACACAAACTGTACAATGGGGTTTGTGACACACACACTGTCCACTGGGGATTTTGACACACACAGTGTTCAGGGGGTTTGTGACACACACACTGTCCAATGGGGTTTGGAACACACACACTGTCCAATGGTGTTTGAAAACACACGCTGTCAAATGGGGACTGTGACACCCACTCTCAACAATGGGGTTTGTGACACACACACTGTCCAATAGGGTTTGTGACACACACACTGTCCAATGAGGTTTGTCACACATACTCTGTCCAAAGGGGTTTGTGACACACTCTCTGTCCAATAGGGTTTGTGACACACACACTGTCCAATGGGGTTTGTGACACACACACTGTCCAATGGGTACTGTGACACACACATGCTGTCCAATGGGGTTTCTGCCACACACGCTGTCCAATAGGGTTTGTGACACACAAAGTGTCCAATGGGGTTTGTCACACACACTCTGTCCAATGGGGTTTGTGATACACACTCTGTCCAATACGGTTTGTGACACACACACTATCCAGTGTGGTTTGTGACACACAGACGTTCTAATGGGGTTTTGTAACAGACACACGCTATCCAATGGAGTTTGTGACACACACACTTTCCAATGGTGTTTGTGACACAAACAGTGTCCAATTGGGTTTGAGACACAGACGATGTCCAATGTCGATTGTGACATACGCACTGTCCAAGGGGGTTTGTGACACACACACTGTCCAGGGGGGTTTTTGAGACACACGCTGTCCAATGGGGTTTGTGACACACACACTCTGTCCAATGGTGTTTGTGACACAGATGCTGACCAATGGGGATTGTGACATACACACTGTACAACAGGGTTTGTGACACACATACGCGATCCAATGGGGTTTGTGACACACACACGTTCTAATGGGGTTTGTGACTCACACAGTGTCCAATTGGGTTTGAGACACAGACGATATCCAATGGCGATTGTAACATGCACACTGTCCAATAGGGTTTGTGATACACATACGCAATCCAATGGATTTTGTGACACACACAAGTTCTAATGGGGTTTGTGAAACACACACACTATCCAATGTGGTTTTTGACACACACACAGTCCGATGGGTACTGTGACGCACAAACGCTGTCCAATGGGGTTTATGCCACGCACGCTGTCCAATAGGGTTTGTGACACACACACTGTCCATTGAGGTTTCTCACACACACTCTGTCCAATGGGGTTTGTGCCACACACGCTGTCCAATAGGGTTTGTGATACACACACTATCCAGTGTGGTTTGTGACACACAGACTTTCTAATGGGGTTTGTGACACACACACTTTCCAATGGTGTTTGTAACACACACAGTTTCCAATTGGGTTTGAGACACAGACGCTGTCCAATGGGGATTGTGAGATACGCACTGTCCAAGGGGGTTTGTGACACACACACTGTCCAGGGGGGTTTGTGAGACACACGCTGTCTAATGGGGTTTGTGACACAGACGCTGACCAATGGGGATTGTGAAATACACACTGTCCAATAGGGTTTGTGACACACATATGAGATCCAATGGGGTTTGTGACACACACACGTTCTAATGGGGTTTGTGACACACACACGCTATCCAATGGGGTTTGTGACACACACACATTCCAATGGGGGTTGTGAAACACACACTGTCGAATATGGATTGTGACACACACACGCTGTCAAACGGGGTTTGTGACACACACACTGACCAGGGTGGTTTGTGAAACACACACGATGTCCAATGGCGTTTGTGACACACACGCTGTCCAATGGGGTTTCTGACACACACGCTGTCGAATGGGGCTTGTGACACACGCGCTGTCCAATGGGGTTCGTGACACACACTCTGTCCCATGGGGTTTGTAACACACACACGCTGTGTAGTGGGGTTTGTGACACACACGCTGTCCATAGGGGTTTGTGACACACACGCTATCAAATGGGATTTGTGACACGCACACTGTCCATGGGTGTTTGTGACACACACGCTGTCCAGTGGGGTTTGATACACACAAACTGTCCAATGGGGTTTGTGACACACACGATGTCCACTGGGGATTTTGACACACACACTGTTCATGGGGGGTTTGTTACACAGACACTGTCAAATGGCATTCGTGACATACACATTGTCCACAGGGGTTTGTGACACACACACTGTCCAATGGTGTTTGAAAACACACTCTGTCAAATGGGGACTGTGACACCCACTCTCTCCAATGGGGTTTGTGCACACACACTGTCCAGGGTGGTTTGTGACACACACATTCTGTCCAATGGGTTTTGTGACACACACACTGTCCAGGGGGGTTTGTGAAACCCACACTGTCCAATGGGTATTGTTAGACATACACGCTGTCCAATGGGGTTTGTGACACATACACTGTCCAATGCTGTTTGTGAACAAACACACGCTGTGCAATGGGGTTTGTGACACACACGCTGTCCAATGGGGTTTGTGACACACACACTTTCCAATGGGGTTTGTCACACTCGCACTGTCCAATATTAATTGTAACACACACGCTGTCCCATGGGGTTTGAGAAATACACGCTGACCAATTGGGTTTGTGACACACACACTGTCCAAGGGGGTTTGTGACACACATGCTGTCCAATGGGGATTGTGACACACAAAATGACGAGGGGGTTTTGTTACACACACAGTGTGCAATGGGGTTTGTTACACAATGTCCAATGGTGTTTGTGACACACACCCTGTCCAATGGGGTCTGTGACACACACACAGTGTCCAATGGTTTTTGTGACTCGGATGCTGTCCAATGGTGTTTGTGCCACACACACTGTACAATGGGGTTTGTGACACACACTCTGTCCAATGGGGTTTGTGACACAAACACACTGTCCAACGGGGATTGTGACACACACACGCTGTCCAATGGGGTTTATGACACACACACTGTCTAATGGGGTTTGTGATACACACACGCTTTCCAATGGTGTATGTGACACGCATGCTGTCCAATGGGGTTTGTGACACACACACTGTCCAGCGGGGTTTTTGACACACATACTGTCCAATAGGTTTTGCGACACACATACGCAATCCAATGGGGTTTGAGACACACACACTGTTCATTGGTGTTTGTGACATACACACGCTATCCAATGGGGTTTGTGACATACACACTATCTAATGGGGTTTCTGACACACACTTGCTGCCCAATGTTGTATTGTGAGACACACACTGTCAAATGGGGTTTGTGACACACACACTGTCTAATGGGGATGGTGACACAGAGACTCTTCAGGGGTGTTTGTGACACACACGCTTTTCAATGGGGATTGTGACACACACACTGTCTAGGGGGATCTGTGACACACATGCTGTCCAATGTGGTTTGTGACACAAAGGCTGTCCAACGGGGATTATGACACGCACATGGTGTCCAATGGTGTTTGTGACGCGAATGCTTTTCAATGGGGTTTCTTACACACACACTGTCCTGGGGGGTTTGTGACACACACGCTGTCCAATGTGGTTCGTGACACAGAGACTCTCAAGGGGTATTTATGACACACACGTTGTCCAGAGGGGTTTGTGACTCACACACACTCCAATGGGTATTATGACACACAAACTCCGTCCACTTGGGTTTGTGACACACACACTGTCCAATGGGGTTTGGCACTACACACG